>NC_134563.1:32047296-32357963 GCF_025594145.1 Primulina tabacum
GGACAGGATATTTTATCACATGCATATTTTAAATTCAGATTTTTACTCGTTACCTGCGATTTATGCATGCTGAGTCTTTAGACTCACTAGACTTGATTGTTGTAGGTACTGATGAGGCCAGGGCCGAGGGCGGGGACCAGTGAGTCAGCTTGGGTCGGCAGTAGTGGCACCCGAGGACCTCAGAGCAGCAGTTGTTATTTTCTTCGCAAACAATTTTTATCAGTTGTTGGATATTTTTAAATCGTTGTTGTTGGCAAAAACTTTGATTTTCTTCCGCTGCAATATTTTGAAATATTGAACTTGATTCACCAGTGATTTTATGAATGAGGCCATTTAAGTTCTTTTAAAAAGAAAATTTTTAATTTTTCGCAAATTTTCAAGCAAGTAGTTCGAGGGCCTTCACAACCAACATCTCATAATCGACAACGGTACAATTCTGATATCACATCTCAATCAAATCAACTCAGAAAATCATAACCATTCTATACGGTATCCGTTCTTCAATCTGGTTTCGATTATACGATGTCTAACATGTCAAGAACATCATATATGAATCATATCTGATTCTGACAATATCATAATTTCAAATCATAGTAGAAATCAATAAAACTTACGTCGTGTGAAGCTTGTGTCGATAGGAACTCGGTACTGAAGTCGGATTCTAATTCTGACGGACGGATCTCGCACAATCACAATTCAAAGCTACGAAGAAGCTGGAGGATTTCTCGGAAGCTTTTTCCTTGTTTCTTCTCGTTTCTGAAGGAAGGAAAATATATATATATCTCTTGTGCATGTGTAGAAACCGTGGCATGATTCTTCAAGCAACACGTCTCGCGCTCGGGCGGACATAAAGTTCCGCCCGGGCGCGGAACTCTCGGCCCTCTCATTTTATTCAATCGCGCTCGGGCGGTCAAAAATTTCCGCCCGGGCGCGAAAGGTTCGGGATTCTTGTATTATTCAATGGCGCTCGGGCGGTCAAAGACTTCCGCCCGGGCGCCGAACCTTCGGCCCAATTTTGTACATTTCATATGCTTTGTCCAATCTGGTCTCGGAATGACCCGGCTATAATCACATCAGTTCATAATCCATAATCCCAGATTAACATAATCAAAATCTTGGGTCTTACAGTATCTCATTTACGAAATCAAGTATTTGACAACTCAAATTAGATCTTCTCAAGTAAAACTAAGTATTTTAAAATTTTCATGCTTATTTAGTAATTTGTTTTTTTTTTTACAAAAAAATATTAAATGAAATGAATATGTCATCCAAGTGCATTTTTCATTGAAATACCAATACTTGGTGAATTTACGTTGTCTATTCGAATATCCAGTATTTTAATACATATTGTGAGTATCTTATTTACGAAATCTAGTATTTGCAAACTCAAAATAGGTATTTTCAAGTAAAACTAAGTACTTTAAAATTTACATGCTTAGTTGGGAATTTGATTTTTTTTACAAAAAAATATTAAATGAGATGAATATGTCATCCAAATACACCTTTCATGAAAAGCCCAACAATGACTGAATTTATGGTGATCGTTCGAAGATCCAGTATTTTTTTCACACATTTGGAGTATTTAAATTGCCAAATCAAGTATCTGGAACTTCAAAATAGATACTTTATATGTCAAAATAAGTACTTAATCTTATTTAATGATGAGTTATAAACTATATTTTTTTAAAAAATAAAATGACATGAATAAATCAACATAATGCATTTTTAATGAAAAACCAACAATGACTGAATTTTTTATGAATGTTCGAAAATATAGTATTTTTTACACATTTGGAGTGTTCAAATAGCAAAATCAAGTATCTGAAGCCCATAATAGGTACTAATATTTTAGTAGATGGAAAACACACAATTAATTAGGCCCCGTGTTGCCCGCGTGGAAGCCACACAATATTTTAATTTTTTTCTAAACAAATAAGTTTTCATATCCCTCTTCTTCTCTCTCGTATTTTTTACAGCCAAAACTAAAAATGTTTTGTCTCATCACTCGTATTTTCATAGACCGTGTTCTTCAAGGTACGCCAAGTTATTTTGTCACGCTAGACCCTCCTCCATCGGCCACTGCATGCCGCTCCATCTTTCTTCTGGCGGATGGAGCAACGTTTGGTGGCGGATGGAGCAGCGTGCGGCGGACGAGAGAGCAAGACAAATAACTTAATGTACCTTGAAGAACATGTGAAAATATGAGAGTGGAGACAAAACATTTTTGGATCGCTCGTGAAAACAACAGATAACTTATCCAACAAAAATGAAAAATTCTCTCAAAAGTACACAATATGTTTTTTTTCTAATTAAGTAAATAAATATTTTTAGATAACTATCCGGTATAAATTGAAAAAAATCAAGACAAAAAAACCCCATAAAATAAGCAACAATGAAATAAAATGCAAAAAAAAAGAAGAAGATAAAATTAAATTCCTTCACTAAAAATATTAAATATAAAAAACAATTATATAAACATACAACGAGTGAATGTGATCACTAGTATATATAAGGTTTTTTTTTAAAATAAAATAAATTAAAAATGTATTTATAGATGCTCCTTAATTTATATGGATTTATAAGGCTTAACAACAAATTGTGTAATTTTGTTTTTGTTTTTCCTTTTAATTTTAAATAGATGCTCCTTAATTTCGGTTTTTACATGTTCCCTTTTTTTAAAAATTCGGTCGAGCTCCGTCTCCCGTCTATGCGTTTTTACGAAAGTTGTTACGTTATGTTTGACACTGTGAAGATTCCCTGAAAATGGGTGGAATTCCAACATATGGCCCTCAACGGTGGGATAGAACCGTTTTACGGCCTCGCCCCCTTAGAGGATTAAAACTTAGGGACTGACGTCAGTAAACCGTTAAATGTGAAAATTCGCAGTGTTGTTATGTTACGAATACGATGTTACGATTATGAGAAGCATGCTGTATGTATCTGTATGTTTCGAAAATGTTATTAAATTGTTTATGCTGTGTTCAATATCCCCCATTTACTGAGTATTCCCAAATACTCACCCCCCCCTTACTCTCCACTCCCAGATAAGTCCGAGGAACAGGTTGAGGACGAAGAGTCCGAACAGTTTTGGGGCTGGTGAATCACAAGATTAGTAATAGGTTTTATTTCGACTTTTATGATTTAATGAATTGTAAGACGCTTCCGCATTTATTTCTGTCGTTTAGTGATTTTGGTTGTAAAAGACAATGTTTCTTTGGATTGAAATTATGATACATAAACTGGTTCGGTTTATACTGTGCTACGAAAGGCTTGTTGTTTCGATTGTGTGATTGTTAAACAACGCCGGTGTCAATCCCGAGTTCGAGACTCGGGATTGACACCGGCGTTGTTTAACAATCACACAATCGAAACAACAAGCCTTTGTAGCACAGTATAAACCGAAACCAGTTTATAAATCATAATATCAATTAAATAACAATTGTCTTACAATACCGAATTTAAAAAAAAAACGACAGAGTTTAACTTGCGGAAACGTAAAACTAAATAATACTAACTTAAACTTAATCTAAATCTTGAAGTCTCACAATTCACCAGCCCCAAAACTGGTCCGATTCCTCCTCCTTGATTTCCTCCTCAGATTTCACTGGGACATGTTGTAAGGGGGTGAGTATTTTGGGAAATACTCAGCAAGTGGGGGATATTGAACACAACATAACAATTTTATAACATTTTCGAAACATACATATAAATACAGCATGCTTTTCATAAACGTAACATCGTATCCGTAACATAACAACACTGCGATTTTTCACCTTTAACGGTTTACTGACGTCAGTCCCTAAGTTTTAATCCTCTAAGGGGGCGAGGCCATAAAACGGTTCTATCCCACCGTTGAGGGCCATATGTTGGAATTCCACCCATTTTCAGGGAGTCTTCACAGTGTCCACATAACGTAACAACTTTCGTAAAAATGTATAGTCGGGAGACGGAGCTCGACCGAATTTTTAAAATCAAAAACCCGAAAATAACATATGCATAAACCGAGATTTAAATTTTAAAAACAAGCCCAATTACCGTATAATTGATGCTAAAAAAACATAGGTGTTTGGCTTTGGGATTTAGGTCGCTCCTTGCTCCTTGTTCGGAAAGCACTTTGGCTTGATTTTTTTTTTTGCCTAACTATGGGACGATTTTTTTTGGGCAATATTTCGGCTAGAGAGGATCTGCTGGAATTTGAATTTCTCAGCTAGAAATTTTGAAATTTAAAGTGTAGGGGATGCTAGGCTTGATGGGGTATTTATAGGGGAGGAGAAGGGGGTTAATTATGGCACTCAAATCATGCCTAAAATTGGCCTAAATCTCTCATTTTTGGCTCCAAAACTCCTTCCATGCCGGATGATTTTCTACCAAATTTGGGCTCCCCAAAATCCTAATTTAATGGCTCGAAAATGAGGTGCAAAGGAGGGGAGGATTTGCTTCCTTTCTTGTAGCATAAGCTTGCCTATAATCCAATATTTAGGTATTATAATATTTAGGAAAAATATTTGGTGGGTGATTTCGAAAATTGCTAGAAATTTCATGCCTTAATCCCTCTAATGTATATGATATCCCAAATCTTGTGAATTCCCTTGCATATCTTCGAAAATATGTATACCTTCGTATAAATATTGTTGACTTGATAAAAATATCCAACAAATAATTTCCAAGGTGCAGAACTTATTATATCATTTATTTTTATACAAAAATCAAGTCCTACAAATTTCCTTACAATATTAATTATAAAGTTGGAAGAAAATTCGGTTCTCACATCATTCGACGATTGTCCTCACTGTACCAAGACGAGTCTTTCCAGCGTGCTAATGTCCTCACTCACATGCACCCTGGGAAACTTCCCAGGAGGTCACCCATCCCAAAATTGTCCCAAGTCAAGCACGCTTAACTTTGGAGTTCTTAAATGATGAGCTACCGAAAAGAAGATGCGCCTTCGTGATATGAGTAGTACACATAAAATCTTTTAAGCCCTCTTCAACTGTACAGTCCATTACATTGAACAGTCTCAGAATCCCTCTCATTCCGGTGTGAGATTGGTTCATTCATGTTCCCTCCACCTAGAAGCCTGTCAGGAGCCGCTCATTGTCCGTGCAACCTCATGGCACCGGCGATCACCCCCGCCCTCTTCGGCCCCGGGCCTCACATGCCCACCAGCTTCCGCTTGGTTCGTCCCCGAACCACACCGTACTAAGAGAGGTTGGCTCTGATACCACTTAAATGTCACGCCCCGAAACTCGGGATTGACACCGGCGTTGTTTAACAATCACACAATCGAAACAACAAGCCTTTCGTAGCACAGTATAAACCGAACCAGTTTATGTATCATAATTTCAATCCAAAGAAACATTGTCTTTTACAACCAAAATCACTAAACGACAGAAATAAATGCGGAAGCGTCTTACAATTCATTAAATCATAAAATTTGAAATAAAACCTATTACTAATCTTGTGATTCACCAGCCCCAAAACTGTTCGGACTCTTCGTCCTCAATCTGTTCCTCGGACTTATCTGGGAGTGGAGAGTAAGGAGGGGTGGTGAGTATTTGGGAATACTCAGAAAATGGGGGATATTGAACACATCATAAACAATTTAATAACATTTTTGAAACATACAGATACATACAGCATGCTTTTCATAACCGTAACATCGTATTCGTAACATAACAACACTGCGATTTTTCACCTTTAACGATTTACTGACGTCAGTCCCTAAGTTTTAATCCTCTAAGGGGACGAGGCCATAAAACGGTTCTATCCCACCGTTGAGGGCCATATGTTGGAATTCCACCCATTTTCAGGGAATCTTCACAGTGTCAAACATAACGTAACAACTTTCGTAAAAACGCATAGACGGGAGACGGAGCTCGACCGAATTTTTAAAAAACGGAACATGTAAAAACCGAAATTTTTCATACACATTAAACCGAAAGTTCAAGCATTTAAAACAGCCCACTTACCGTGTTTTGACGCTAAAAAAAACGTGGATGTCTGGCTCGGAAATAGAGTCGTTTCTCGCTCCTACTTCAGACAGAACTTCGGCTTGCTTTCTTGTCTAGCTTCAGGACGATATTCGGGCAGAATGTTGGCTTAGGGGAGCTGCTGGAATTTCGAAGTCTGCAGCTAGGGGATTTCGAAATTATGGTGTAGAAGGGCTAGGTATGGTGGACTATTTATAGGGGAGGGGAGTGGAGCTAAAATTGGTACCCAAATCATACCAAAACTCATTCCAAATCTTATAATTTTGACTACAAAAACTCTTTCCATGGCTGTTGATTCTCTACCAAATCGTGCTCCCCAAATTTCTAATCCAATGGTTTAAAAATGAGGTGCAAAGGAGGTAGGAGATTTGCTCCCATTCGATCAGCTCAAGTCCAAGATTCAAGCAATCTCATACTCAGGCACATTATGCTAATTTTCGATTTTTTTTATATTATATTTGCACTATCATTCCTTAATTCCTTGTAGGTTATATCTTAATCTTGCAAAAATCCCCTTCCAAATTTCGAAGTTGGCATGGAATGTGTAGATATTGTTGACTTGGTCATAAGGATTTCCCAACCATTAATTTCCAATATGCACATCTTATAAAATCTTATGATAAAATTTCCTTACAATTTATTAATTACATGGTAAAATTTCGGATCTTACATCAACACTTGCACTTATTGCAGCTTCTCCTACTCCATTTTTTGTCAAAAATGCACCGCCATCTCTAGAAGCAAACGGTACTCGGCTACTTGAACTTCATAATGAGCTATGAGCTCTTTCGTATTGAAGATTTGCTTCAAGAAAAACTCAATTTGAGCTTATACAAAAGAGGAGGACAACATAATAAAACCAGCAAGATTCACTATAGATGAAGAGGTCGTGTTGCCAACATCGTGGGCAACACTAGTAGTAGAACAGGGAAGGTCCAACTTCCTATTCCCCTAAAGTAAGTTGGGGCAATCTTCAGCATTTCACCAACATCAGAGAGATCCTTATCATTGTATATGATAAAACCTTGAGATTCCAAAATATCATAAATTAAAGATGGAAATGACAACTTTGTTGATTTCAATCATCCGTCAGCAAATTGAAGCACAGTCTTGAATACAAGCTTTTCTAAGATGAAAGTAGTCCTAGTACCAATGGGAAACAAAATAAGTGTCTGTGGTCTAGTAATCACTCTTGTGTTTGTTGAGGAAGTCCAATTCCGGATGGTAGTCTTGTGAAGAACAGAATAAAAACAAGATAAAGTTTGACTTAGACAGTCTCTTGAGATGATCGTGAAAACATCGAATCGATCCTCCCGTGAGAACACCAATTATTCCATGAATGTCAGGGATACAACCTTCTTTTTCACCGGGCAAAGTGTTATAGAACTCATTAATCACAATATGATTAAACTGATACATATGAAATAAAGCTTTTCAAAGCACCCCCAGATTGAACAACGATAAAGTAGCTGGAAGAGACGGAAATAAAGGTATAATTTTAAAAATTTTGCCTAGACAAGCTCCTTTCGCCCAAGGGACATCGTTGGAGAAATAAGCACACTCGGGCATATTTAACAGACCTCTTATCACCCACACTAGATGAGAGGTTCGCAAAGAACTCTAGAATAGGTTTACGGCAATTGAGTCCATACAATTCCTTCTTTTGCTTGTAGACATAGTCCGAGTGGTGTGGATCTTCAAACTCTTTCGGTTGACTCACGTAAGCTTCCTCATTCAAAATGTCATTCAAAAATGCACTTTTCAAATCTATCTGATAAAGTTTAATCCTCATATTACATGCAATGTCAAGCAACAGTCAGACTGACTCAATGCGGGCTACATGGGCGAATGTTTCATCAAAGTCAACCTCCTCAACCTGCGTATACCCTTGAGCAACCAATCAAGTTTTATTTCTAACAATATTTTCTGACACATCAGTTTTGTAATTAAAAATCCATTTTGTTCCAATCACATTAACATATTTATTGCTGATAAAATATATTATTATTTGGGTGTATATGTTTTTTATGTAGAGATGAAATTACACAATTTTTAATTTAGAAATCATCTCCTTTTTTTGCAAGTGTTGTTCTACCTTTGTGAGAATATATGTTTATACCGGCCTTTTTTAGATTTATAAGCACTATTTTATTCTTGGGATTACATTTGTTTGTTTTTTTTTTCAATGAGATGGTTAAAAATCAAAAGAACTCATATTACAAAAAATCATGCAAATGCTCTGTTTATTCATAGAGAATGATAACCCGACAAACTAAATAGATACATGTTTTTAGGGTTTTGAGCAATCATGCTCGCATCGACAAGCGAACACATCAGTCATGGGCAAGTGAAAACAGCGTGCGAATGGATTCTGACCCGCATAAAACCTATTGCACTTTTTGTTGCACTCCTTAGGTGTTATACCCATCATACAAAACCCCAAATAACTCGTACATTGACGTGTTGGGCTAGGGCTAGGGCTCGGAGCCTCGAAAACACTTTTGGAGTCACTCACCACAATTGAAATATCGATTTCACTTTTTTCCGTATCTATCGACTGATCACCTGTATACACAACACACATCACGTGAAAAGAGAATTTTCTAAATTTTTTAGAAAAACTTTATTGTAAAATGCTATGTACCAAATTGAATAAAAAAATTATAACACCAAGGTGATAAGATTTAACTATGATCATGTCTAAATGTGCATCGATTTGTTTTGTAATATAAAATTATCAATTATCAATCAAGAATTTAAGTCCTAACCTAGTTCGGGTTGAGTATTGTATAGAAATAATAATCTCCAAAATTTCAATAAATTAAAAATTAAACGATGACTATTAATTTTGAATATTAAGATGATTTTTTTATTTAATTTCTCTCCTTTAATTTACTGACGAGATCTGGCCTGATTTTCTCTAAAGAAATCTTCAATCTAATACATTATTTCTTATTAAGTATTAGATAATTCTTTCTTTCTTTGCGAAAAATTTACAATTTTAGTAATAAATTGATATTTTTTTGTTTTAGTTATATCGATGTTTGGTTTTCATCCATTAACTTGGTTTTTATTTTGTTTTGATCTTTTTATTTGAAACCACTAATTCTATCAAATAATGTTTATTTGAAACTGATACTCTCATACATGACTCATATAGCATGAATGAAATATATATTATACATATTAAAATATATCAAGCAAAAAATTTGCTTTATATTTGTCATTTATTTTTATTTAGGTTTATTTTGGTGTGAGTAATATGAGTCTATTCTCGCTACACGAGCTACGTAGGTGAACATCGATATCAGATAAACAATATTCGAAAAAATTAGTGTTTGTGGAAAAAAAGACCATAACAAAAAAAAAAATTTCAAGTTACTGGATTAAAACCAAACATTGACAAGTTATATGATTATAACAAAAAACAGACCAGGTTACAGGACCTAAATGGTAATTTTCTCATTAATGACTTGTTTATCTCAACATTTATATCTCATTAATGACATATAAATGTTGAGATAAACAAGTCATTAATGAGAAAATTAACATTTAGGTCTAAAAAAAAATTCTTACATTAAATTGAAAGAGGAAAATTTATTTAAAATCGAGAGGAGAAAAAAATTAAAATTACCTGATGCCAAAAAAAATACCAGAAGAATGAATAAACTCAAAGACTTAATTGCCATCTTGCGAGAAAAAAAATCAAGAAGAAATATTATCTTCGTACTCAATTAATATGTTGGTTCTCACAAATGCTCATGTATAATATATAGCAATGAATCAAAGATTTATATAATATTCATATAATACATACAAAAAATATTTTGTCGCACTTTACATATATATTCACATAATTACTTGGTTTGTTATCATAATTAGATTACATAAGGTATATTTATTTAATAAAGTCAATCACAAAATCAAACTTGGCACACTACAACAATAAATGACTATTGTGACACTTTTTTATAGACACTTTTAATTAAATGTTATTACAAATACTTAATAATGACACTTAATAATGTGTAAAATAAAAAAACATATTAGATTAGTTATCCTAAAATTTTTAATTGATGTCAATTTTTATATGAAGGGAAATAATTATTTCCCATCCTCCAATATTTATCCAACCCAAATATTCCCACATTTATTTTTGTTAGACTTAAATTTGTTGTGGAGATGCTAGTAAAAGTGGAGATGCTAGTAAAAACCAGTAGATGCTGGCTTAGTACAAAACCAGTAGATGTAAAATAGCAGAAAAACAGAAGCACTTGTAGCACTTGTCAAGTACTTTTTCTTAGCTAAAACCAGAACTAGAAATCGCAGCAAGCTGTCTTCTGAACATTCTTGCTTCGGCTTCCGGATCAGTTGTTACCTCTTCTTTCATTTGATTTTTATGTTTACTTAACCTTGTTTAACCCTTGCAGGTATTTATAGTGATATTCAAAGGAGATAAGGATCCTTGCGACTGTTCAAATTCAACGGTTTAAATTGAAAGATTGCCAAGAGTCGTTTAGTATTTAATATCCATTACTACTGCATTAATTGAGGGGGAACATCTTTATGGCATTTATAATAGAAACTGATTTGTCTTTTCGATAAAACAGTATACCTGCCAGAAGTTGTTAAAGTGCCGCATTTGTTTCAGCATCTTATCCACTTCCAGTAGATATTATCATAAAATGACAAATCAGCTTCTGTTTATTTAGCAACCGCCTCGGAAAGCCCGCCAATTTTTCAAAATATTTTAAAATGAGTAGAGTAACTGACACTTTTGTCTCTCTCTCTTCTAACATATCGACACGTGTCCCTATGTTCACTGACGGCTGTATATTTTGCTTTATCCGTTCATTTTTTTACTATGCTTTACGAACTCAGATTATTTCCTTGTCTCTACTGCTTTTTCGCATCTACTGCTAACATACTTCTATTCTCTTTCAAATTTAGAAATGGCTGCAGCATATACGTTGAATGCTTATCAGGTGAATTTTGCTTCTGTTCTCACTATTAAGGATGAGAATCTTGTCAAGATGTTCAAATCATTGGAAAAGTCCGGGCTTCAAATATTCTTGGAATCACCTGCTGTTATATACAAGTCTGTTCTTCTGGATTTCTATGCCAAAGCAGAAGTTGTGGAAGGCAAGATTACCTATACACAGGGAGATGCATCGATTTCTATTGATGCTGCACTTCTGGGTTCCACTTTATTCCTACCGATTTCTGGCCTTTCCGAGCTCTCGGACATTTCAAAGGAAGACATGTCCATCGCCTTGACAAATTTTTGAGCCACTGGAGAAGAACTTTCACCCTCTTGCTTCAAAAAGATATTGAAAATTGAGTACCAGGTACTCGGTGATATAGTAGCAAAAGCCTTGTTAGTTAAGGCTGGAACCTTTGACAAACTAACAAAAGAAAAGGTTCAAGTGATGGTGGCCATCACATCAGAAAAGAAAGTGGATTGGGGACGTTTTCTGTTTCGCATTATGAAGGATATGATTCTCAGGAAAAGTACTGGATTTGCTGTGCAAATCAGTAAGATGTTGAAAGATGCTGGTTTTCCTGGAACAGCAGAAGAGGATGGCTCTTCGGTAACAATGACTGATGCTGATAGCGTGCTTGCTTTAAGGTCAAAGCTAACCGTTGGTGAGTTTGTGGCCATTAAGAAGGAAATTGGAGAATCTCAAATTGTGGGGCAGAAGAAAATTAAACGAAAAGGGTTGTGGTCTTGTCTGATTCTGACAAAACAGAATCCGGAGAATAAGCAGCACCCACTCAGCAAGCTTCACTGCCTCCCACCCTAGCTAAGAAGAAGTCTCGCACAACAATCTGCATCAAGAAAACAGCGGTTCTGTCTGAACTGGAGAATGTTCCTCTCCGCCAAGTTTTTCCATCTGTTGTTTCATCCACCAAAGCCAAACCGATTGAATCAGGGCCCTCACCTGCTCAAAGCTTCAGACCAACTTCTGGTGTGGTCATTAAAGAATCTGCTACTGGTTCTTCAGCTTTTAAACCAGTAGTCTCTGCTACTTCTGAAAAAGGGAAAGAAAAGATTACTGAGTTGTCTCAGTCACCGGTGGCAACATCAACCATTCAAACAGCAATAAATCTACATCTGGAAGAAGTTGAAATCTCAACCAGAGAAGATATGAAATTTTTTGATGATTGGCTTAAGGTACGTGTCTACCACCCAATTACATTTTTGAAAACTACTGGTGTTTATGCTCTAACAGTAGAAAATGAGAAAAATGTTTTTGATGCTGCCGGGACACGAAATGTGATAGAAGCTATAAATCGTCGCAATTACATTCTGGAAAAATTCAAAATGCAGAAGATGGACACTGTTATGAAAATCTTAAAGTCAAATTTTGACTCTGCAAGTCCTACTGCTTTTCATGACCAGAATGTCATTCAAATTTTGTCGGAGCAGCTGACAATTCTTTCTGAACAAACTGCTAATAAGGAAAAGGCCTTTTCTCGGCCTCCAAAGTTCAGTCTCACTTCTGTCTCCGCAATTTTGAAGAATCAGACAGTTGAGGAACCGACCAAAGCTTCTCCTGAAGTCAAGGTCTCTAGTACTCCTGCACCTCAAGAAGTTCCTACTCAATCATCCTCTCTGATTTCTGTTCATGATCTGGCATCGGTTGATGAGGTGATCGAATCGATTGTGCAGACTCAAGCAGCACAGGATGACACAATGCCCGTTACTTCTACCTCTGTTGATCATCCTCCAGTCCAATCCATCCCAGAATCTGCAACTGCTACTGTTACGGCTACTGCTTCTTCATCTCTTCCAGAGCTTGAGCATTTTTCAGAAGCTCATCAAGCTGAAATGGAAACTTTGTTGCATACTTCACCCTCTTTTGTTGAGCCACAAGCTGTATCTGTACCTGCTGCTGTTTTGCAGCAACCAGACGAAGGGCCAACAGATCAATCTACTTCTTCAGAAGGACCTTCTGCTGAACCAGAACCAGCTGTTATCACTCAAGCAGAAGTTGCACAATCTACTGCTCTTATTATTCCTTCTCTGCAGTCTCCTGAGGGCATCGCCAGAATGGAAGACATTAAGCAACGATTGCTTGCAAAAACCCCTTCACCAGTTGTGGAACCATTTGATTTAGAGTTTCAGATTGATAATCTACAAAAGGAGCTACAGAATCTTTCTGATATAGTCAAGCGGCTATCTCGTGAGAATGCCGTAGAAATCAGTGGTGCTCAGTTTTTCCGAGACCGTATGTCCAAGGAAATACATAAAACGGCGGAATCTGTGCATAAAATGAATGCTGAAACCATTGTTTTTCGACAAGCTATATCCAAAGTTCCAGTCAGCTCATGATTGCTCAATCTGACATACTTACCCGGCTCACCGAGCATGATGGTCTTTTTCGCTCAATCTCTACCACCATGGACCTAATGGATGCCAAGATCGATTCTCAATCTCAATCTCTCACCGCTCTAAATGATCGAGTTTCTAATCAGGCTCCATATCTGGAGATGTTGACTAATGGCATTCACAACTTATCTGGGCGAATGGATGACTTAATTGCTAGGGTCATTGCCGATGATGCCAAAAAGGGGGAAGAAGATAGAACTAGAGATAGAACTGGAGCGAGTAGCAGCAGACCTCATTCTTCTGGAAGGGATCAAAATCCAGATGAAGCTACTTTCAGAGATATTGAAACAAATTAGTTTTATTTTCTTGTCTTAACTAATTTGTGCTTTACGTGATTTTTCTGGATAATAACTGTTTTTATCTGCTTCGTAATCTGTTTTATCTATTCATCTTAACGTCTAAGGAACATCTAGGTTTTGGCATCACCACAAAGGGGGAAATTGTTAGACTTAAATTTGTTGTGGAGATGCTAGTAAAAGTGGAGATGCTAGTAAAAACCAGTAGATGCTGGCTTAGTACAAAACCAGTAGATGTAAAATAGCAGAAAAACAGAAGCACTTGTAGCACTTGTCAAGTACTTTTTCTTAGCTAAAACCAGAACTAGAAGGATACAAAATTCGAAATATACACTAACAAAATCTTGCGTATCTCAAAGTCTCTAAATATTACCGTTGATCTATTAACGTGATACCAGCATTTATTGCTTCATTAAATGCCATTAAATGCTATACAAGAACATTTAAGACGGTATACCATTTTTGGTATGAACTGCGACTGATTACTTTTGATGTATTCTGCAGGGTCCATTTTAAGCAATAAAGCTGAACCACCAAAAAGAAAAGAACCGTTCAGTTTTTGAACGTTGAATAGAGCCTATATATGGAGATGAAGGATTTCGTGAAGTAGCACGTAGCATTGAACAAAAATCTGAATTGAAAAACATCATTCGAGCATTGTTAGAACTTTCAGTTATCTAAAGAGCTCAAACACTGAAAAAGCAGCACACGCTTCATTGCATACTCTTGATCATTGAGATCATATTGCGCTAGCTATTTTTCGTTATATCTTCTCAAGCTATTCACTTCACTATTTCATTGATAGAAGAATTTGTAACTGGAAAAGAGTCTTTTCCAGAACTTAAGATCATTCAAGAAGTTGAGTTGTAAAGCTAAGAGATTCAATAGGCGAAGGGTAAGTCCTGTTGAAGTGGGTGTGTACAATTGTTGTGCTGTATTCACCAAAGTCTTTTAGTGATACCTTCTGGAAACAGAAGAAGGGGAGACGTAGAAGATTCATCTTCGAACTTCCAGAAACAAACCTTGTGCTATCTACTGCTTTTCGGCTTTATTATTTTTCACCCACTAACCAACAGATCGTTTTCCGCACATTATCTTGTGATCTGCTGGTCTTTATACTTGAACAAGAATCGTTAAAATCTCTAACAGGATTTTAGCACATCATTCGAAAGAATTTAATAAGTTGGCCGTTGAGTTTATTCAACCCCCCTTCTAAACTCAACCCGATCCTCAACAAGTGGTATCAGAGCAGAGTTATTCTTGTTCTGAAAAATATTTAATAGACATGGCTCATTTCAGCAAAGTTCCAATGTTCTCAAAAGAAGATTTCGATGATTGGAAAATCAGAATGCACTCTCATCTTGCGGCTCAAGATGATGACATGTGGTATGTCATCACTGATGGTCCATTAAAGATCTTAAAGCTAAATCCAGTCATTGCTATCACCGAAGGTGCACCTCAGATGCTTGAAAAACCAAGATATGAATGGACAAGTGAGGACAAGAAGAAAGCCAATCTTGACAACGTTGCGAAGGACATTTTATACAAGACACTCGACAAAAATACCTTCAGCAAAATCAAGATGTGCCATACTGCCAAGGAAATCTGGGAAAAATTAATTCAGATCTGTGAAGGAAACAAAGAAACAAAGGAAAACAAACTGTCTGTAGCCATGCAGAAGTTTGAGAATATGAAGATGAGGGCTGGAGAAACTATGAATGAATTTGATGAACGATTCAGCAGCCTCGTCAATGAACTCTCAGCTCTTGGGAAAGACTTTGGCAATAGAGAAATTGCAATAAAGGTAATGAGAGGTCTACCCAGAGAATGAGATGTCAAAACAATGGCAATGAGAGCTTCCAAGGATCTCAACAAGTTAGAACTACACGACTTGTTCTCGGATTTAAAGGCATATGAGTTTGAACTTGAAGTTCAAAGTGGAGAAGAGCCCTTAGCAAATCCACCAACCAAAGCTCTCGCAGCTACTGTTAACTCTACTACTACAGTTGCTCCAAGTTCATCTTCTGCTACTGCTTTAGAGAACACTTCTGAGAGAAGTGCTGAACAGATAAGCAATGACGCAATGTCATTATTTGTTAAGAAATTTTCCAGATTTGTGAGAAAGAATCATAGAACATTTCAAAGTCCCAACCGCAATTTCAAAAAGGAATCATCACCTAGTGATATGGCATGCTTTAACTGTGGAAAAGTTGGACACTTCATTGCTGATTGTCCAAAACCAAAGAAGGATGACCAGAGGAAGAAGGGTGTCAAACGCAATGATATAAAGACCAGAAGAGACAGGAAGGCAATGGTTGCAGAAGAAAGTAAGTCCAAATGGGCAGACTCAAGTTCTGAATCTTCTGGTTCTGAAAGCCATTCGAGTGAAAGTGATGAAGATGAGATCAAATGTCTGATGGCAAATACTGAGTCAATCTCGACATCCGGAGAGGTATTTGACTTTGACTCTGATGAATTTACACGCAATGATTTAGTCAAAGCATTACACGACATGGTAGAAGAGTATTCTAGACTTTCTCAATCGTTCGAGGAAGTTAAGATCGAAAATCAGGACTTAAAAGATCAGAACAGTAAGTTAACTTGCTTGCAAGTAGACAACTGTAATGATTTACAAGTTGAGATGAGTAAATTAAAAACGGAGAATGAAAGAGCAAAAGCAGAATACCAGAAGATGCTTTCTGAAAACCAGAAGTTATCACTACTGGTAAATGTTTGGAACAAGTCCTCTATTTCACTGGAAAAGATGCAAGAATTACAAAAAAAATCTGGAGACAGGAGTGGTCTCGGATTTTGTAATAATGAAGGCACTTCTGAAACGAATACTAAGCCAAAACTGGATATGTGCAAAGGGAAGTATATTCACTTTGTGAAATCCAGTGTGGTACAGAAACCAGAAGTACCTACTGTTTCAGTAGAAAGGAATGTAAATCAGATGAACAAAAGGATGCATTATGGTCTGGGTTATGTTGAACCTAAGGAAAAAGTTGACCAAAGTTCTAGAATCAGAAGAGGATTCAACTCAGGAAGACAACCTCCTATGAAGGTTAAAAACTACCAGTACTACAATTCTAGACCTGTTCAGAAGAGATACATGCTAGACAACAGAAACAGAAGGGAAGAACAACATACTAAGATGCACAATGTTAGAAACAACAGACCCTCTGTTGCACACACCTCCATGGATACCCGAAGTATAAAAATTATACAAATGTGGGTTCCAAAGGGACTAATAAGGCTTGGACCCAAATAGATTGGGTACCAGATACTAAAATTTGTGCTTGCAGGAACAGGTGAAGAAAACTAAGATCAGTAGCTCAACGTGGTATTTGGACAGTGGATGCTCAAGACATATGACTGGACAGAAAAGTCTGCTATCAGAAGTAGTAAGTTGTGCTGGACCAGAGATAACCAGCATAACTAGACATTCACATTCCAGAACCAGCAGCTGATACTCCAGAACCAGTAGCTGACATTCCAGAACCAGCAGTCGATACTCCAAAACAATCTACTGTTTTATATGAAGACAATCTAAATCCTTTTATTTGGAGAAAATCTCATCCTCCATCTTTGGTAATTGGAAATCCAGCAGCTCCACTAAGGACTAGAAGACAGATGATAAATGAATACATGCATGCTGCTTTTATTTCTCAAGATGAACTAAAGAAGATTGAAGAAGCTCTTCTGGATCCCAGTTGGATAGAAGCTATGCAAGAAGAGCTGAATCAATTTGAGAGGAATAAAGTTTGGTTTCTAGTACCTAGACCTTCTCACCAAGCTGTCATTGGAACTCGGTGGGTATTCAGAAACAAACTAAATGAGGAAGGAACAGTTGTAAGAAACAAAGCAAGACTGGTTGCACAAGGATTCAGACAAGAAGAAGGAATAGACTATGATGAAACCTTTGCACCAGTAGCTAGGCTCGAAGATATCAGAATATTCTTAGCCTTTGCTGCTTTCAAAAACTTCAAAGTATATCAAATTGATGTAAAGAGTGCGTTTCTTAATGGTCTACTACAAGAGGAAGTCTATGTTGAACAGCCTCCAGGTTTTTCTAATCATTTGTTACCAAATCATGTTTTTAAATTATATAAAGCATTGTATGGTCTGAAACAAGCACCTAGGGCTTGGTACGACAAACTTTCACAATTTCTCATTAATCATGGTTTCACCGTTGGTACTGTAGATAAGACTTTGTTTACCTTAGCCAAAAACAAACACATATTGTTAGTTCAGATTTATGTTGATGATATCATATTTGGGTCAACTAACCCCAAATTATGTGCAAAGTTTGCTAAGTTAATGCAGGACCAGTTCGAGATGAGCATGATGGGAGAATTAACATTTTTCTTAGGACTTCAAATCAAGCAACTTGATACTGGAATCTTCATAAACCAAACTAAGTATACAAAGGAACTACTGAAAAAGTTTGGGATGGAAGCATGTGTTGCTGCTTCCACTCCTATGAGCTCATCTACTAAACTTGATAAAGATGAAGGGGGAATTTCAGTAGAGGTAACTGAGTATCGTGGTTTGATTGGTTCATTGTTATACCTTACTGCCAGTAGACCAGATATCATGTTTGCTGTTTGCATTTGTGCTAGATTTCAATCAAACCCTAAACAATCACATTACATTGCTGGTAAAAGAATTTTAAAATATCTTAAGGGTACTCAAAATATAGGCCTCTGGTATCCCAAGGACTCGTCGTTTAATCTTATTGGATACTCAGATGCTGATTATGCAGGATGTAAACTGGATAGAAAAAGCACAAGTGGTTTTTGTCAATTTCTTGGTGATAGGTTGATCTCCTGGTTTAGCAAAAAGCAGACTTCCATAGCCACGTCTACTGCAGAAGCTGAATATCTTGCTGCTGGAAGCTGTTGTTCTCAAATACTTTGGATACAGCAACAACTCAAAGACTATGGAGTTCAAGCCTCTGAATCACCAATATTTTGTCACAATACCAGTGCAATTGCTATATCATATAATCCAGTACTCCATTCCAGAACTAAGCACATTGATATCAGACATCATTTTATTCGAGATCATGTGCAAAAGAAGAACATTCGTCTGGAATACATTCCTACTGATCAGCAAGCAGCAGACATTTTTACAAAACCTCTGCCTGAGAATAAGTTTTCTTACTTTCGAAATACACTTGGATTAATAGATTTAACTTGATTATTTATCATCATCTGATATTATGGCTTAACTTTTCCTCTGTGATTATTCAGTTTTTAATTTTGCAGAAGGTAAAAGCTGAACGATAGAAATAATCAGTAGACATAAAATTTCATTAAAAATAATAGAAGCGGGGGCGTACATTTCTCACTTCTTTTTTAACGTACTCCCTCCAGAATGCCAACCAAGTGGTCAGTTCTCCGATGGAGGTACGTAGAAACTCCTCTGAAAAAGCAATCTTTTTCAGAGTCTTTTGCTCCCTTAAGAGCATGAGAAGGTAGACGCCATCATCGGAGACGACGTCTGCACTATCAGCACTATGGAGACGTCGATAATATTTCTTCATCATTAACAACTCCTTGGTGGAAGATGCTCGCCCACTCTCGAAAGAGGACTTAAGCTCCTGGATTTTAGTCCAGGTAGCAATTGTCTTCTTCATCACTTTGTCTTCTATTGCTTTCTTTCTTGCAGCGGTCACCTCCCTCATAAACTCATCAGCCAAATCAGGACTATTATCTCTTGCCATTTCTCTTAAAGATTGATTATCTGGTTTACCCCATGTTCATATTTATAGATGAAAATCAGGCACCAAAGCTCGAGAAAGTCTTGACTACAGTAGATATATATATGAAACATCCCATATCAGGCTATCATCGGTTCAGTTACCAAGTATTTTAATTTAATAATTGCACTAATTTAGGTAGAAAATTATTCTTATCTTCTGTGATTTTGTGTCAGATGCAGAAAGTATTTTGTCTCATTAACAAAACAAGGCCTTCTTCAGTTTCCAGTAGAAGCTATCATAAGACGACTTACTTCCTTCTGAACTTAATCATTTATTCATTTTATTCTTCTAACATTGAGTTGTTTGCAGAAAGGAATAAAGGAACATCAAGTACTTCAACTGAAATTTCATTAGAAATTTTCCAGTACATTAAACAAAGTGAAAGTTACAGAAATCTCAAGACAATCGAAACTTCTTCTGAAATTCTAGACTAATCAAGCTCATGTCTTCAGTAATATCAGCAGCTTGTAGTATTCTTGCAAAGTACATCAGCAGAAGAAGGGCAATATAGATGATATTAGCATTATCGATCCACCAGCACTCTCTTATTGCATTAGCATGCTTCTGGAAGGGATCGATGCTACATATCAATCTCAATGAAAGCAAACAATCTTTTTGATTGTTAATATTACAACTCCAGGAGTATGATCCAAGGATCATTATGTGCAGAACGACTTTTTCCAACATCTTCTTAGAAATCGCAGCAAGCTGTCTTCTGAACATTCTTGCTTCGGCTTCCGGATCAGTTGTTACCTCTTCTTTC
The DNA here is from genome assembly GCF_025594145.1 of Primulina tabacum. Lineage (NCBI taxonomy): Eukaryota > Viridiplantae > Streptophyta > Magnoliopsida > Lamiales > Gesneriaceae > Primulina > Primulina tabacum. The sequence continues at coordinate 32,067,506 of NC_134563.1, forward strand.
ATTTGATTTTTATGTTTACTTAACCTTGTTTAACCCTTGCAGGTATTTATAGTGATATTCAAAGGAGATAAGGATCCTTGCGACTGTTCAAATTCAACGGTTTAAATTGAAAGATTGCCAAGAGTCGTTTAGTATTTAATATCCATTACTACTGCATTAATTGAGGGGGAACATCTTTATGGCATTTATAATAGAAACTGATTTGTCTTTTCGATAAAACAGTATACCTGCCAGAAGTTGTTAAAGTGCCGCATTTGTTTCAGCATCTTATCCACTTCCAGTAGATATTATCATAAAATGACAAATCAGCTTCTGTTTATTTAGCAACCGCCTCGGAAAGCCCGCCAATTTTTCAAAATATTTTAAAATGAGTAGAGTAACTGACACTTTTGTCTCTCTCTCTTCTAACATATCGACACGTGTCCCTATGTTCACTGACGGCTGTATATTTTGCTTTATCCGTTCATTTTTTTACTACGCTTTACGAACTCAGATTATTTCCTTGTCTCTACTGCTTTTTCGCATCTACTGCTAACATACTTCTATTCTCTTTCAAATTTAGAAATGGCTGCAGCATATACGTTGAATGCTTATCAGGTGAATTTTGCTTCTGTTCTCACTATTAAGGATGAGAATCTTGTCAAGATGTTCAAATCATTGGAAAAGTCCGGGCTTCAAATATTCTTGGAATCACCTGCTGTTATATACAAGTCTGTTCTTCTGGATTTCTATGCCAAAGCAGAAGTTGTGGAAGGCAAGATTACCTATACACAGGGAGATGCATCGATTTCTATTGATGCTGCACTTCTGGGTTCCACTTTATTCCTACCGATTTCTGGCCTTTCCGAGCTCTCGGACATTTCAAAGGAAGACATGTCCATCGCCTTGACAAATTTTTGAGCCACTGGAGAAGAACTTTCACCCTCTTGCTTCAAAAAGATATTGAAAATTGAGTACCAGGTACTCGGTGATATAGTAGCAAAAGCCTTGTTAGTTAAGGCTGGAACCTTTGACAAACTAACAAAAGAAAAGGTTCAAGTGATGGTGGCCATCACATCAGAAAAGAAAGTGGATTGGGGACGTTTTCTGTTTCGCATTATGAAGGATATGATTCTCAGGAAAAGTACTGGATTTGCTGTGCAAATCAGTAAGATGTTGAAAGATGCTGGTTTTCCTGGAACAGCAGAAGAGGATGGCTCTTCGGTAACAATGACTGATGCTGATAGCGTGCTTGCTTTAAGGTCAAAGCTAACTGTTGGTGAGTTTGTGGCCATTAAGAAGGAAATTGGAGAATCTCAAATTGTGGGGCAGAAGAAAATTAAACGAAAAGGGTTGTGGTCTTGTCTGATTCTGACAAAACAGAATCCGGAGAATAAGCAGCACCCACTCAGCAAGCTTCACTGCCTCCCACCCCAGCTAAGAAGAAGTCTCGCACAACAATCTGCATCAAGAAAACAGCGGTTCTGTCTGAACTGGAGAATGTTCCTCTCCGCCAAGTTTTTCCATCTGTTGTTTCATCCACCAAAGCCAAACCGATTGAATCAGGGCCCTCACCTGCTCAAAGCTTCAGACCAACTTCTGGTGTGGTCATTAAAGAATCTGCTACTGGTTCTTCAGCTTTTAAACCAGTAGTCTCTGCTACTTCTGAAAAAGGGAAAGAAAAGATTACTGAGTTGTCTCAGTCACCGGTGGCAACATCAACCATTCAAACAGCAATAAATCTACATCTGGAAGAAGTTGAAATCTCAACCAGAGAAGATATGAAATTTTTTGATGATTGGCTTAAGGTACGTGTCTACCACCCAATCACATTTTTGAAAACTACTGGTGTTTATGCTCAAACAGTAGAAAATGAGAAAAATGTTTTTGATGCTGCCGGGACACGAAATGTGATAGAAGCTATAAATCGTCGCAATTACATTCTGGAAAAATTCAAAATGCAGAAGATGGACACTGTTATGAAAATCTTAAAGTCAAATTTTGACTCTGCAAGTCCTACTGCTTTTCATGACCAGAATGTCATTCAAATTTTGTCGGAGCAGCTGACAATTCTTTCTGAACAAACTGCTAATAAGGAAAAGGCCTTTTCTCGGCCTCCAAAGTTCAGTCTCACTTCTGTCTCCGCAATTTTGAAGAATCAGACAGTTGAGGAACCGACCAAAGCTTCTCCTGAAGTCAAGGTCTCTAGTACTCCTGCACCTCAAGAAGTTCCTACTCAATCATCCTCTCTGATTTCTGTTCATGATCTGGCATCGGTTGATGAGGTGATCGAATCGATTGTGCAGACTCAAGCAGCACAGGATGACACAATGCCCGTTACTTCTACCTCTGTTGATCATCCTCCAGTCCAATCCATCCCAGAATCTGCAACTGCTACTGTTACGGCTACTGCTTCTTCATCTCTTCCAGAGCTTGAGCATTTTTCAGAAGCTCATCAAGCTGAAATGGAAACTTTGTTGCATACTTCACCCTCTTTTGTTGAGCCACAAGCTGTATCTGTACCTGCTGCTGTTTTGCAGCAACCAGACGAAGGGCCAACAGATCAATCTACTTCTTCAGAAGGACCTTCTGCTGAACCAGAACCAGCTGTTATCACTCAAGCAGAAGTTGCACAATCTACTGCTCTTATTATTCCTTCTCTGCAGTCTCCTGAGGGCATCGCCAGAATGGAAGACATTAAGCAACGATTGCTTGCAAAAACCCCTTCACCAGTTGTGGAACCATTTGATTTAGAGTTTCAGATTGATAATCTACAAAAGGAGCTACAGAATCTTTCTGATATAGTCAAGCGGCTATCTCGTGAGAATGCCGTAGAAATCAGTGGTGCTCAGTTTTTCCGAGACCGTATGTCCAAGGAAATACATAAAACGGCGGAATCTGTGCATAAAATGAATGCTGAAACCATTGTTTTTCGACAAGCTATATCCAAAGTTCCAGTCAGCTCATGATTGCTCAATCTGACATACTTACCCGGCTCACCGAGCATGATGGTCTTTTTCGCTCAATCTCTACCACCATGGACCTAATGGATGCCAAGATCGATTCTCAATCTCAATCTCTCACCGCTCTAAATGATCGAGTTTCTAATCAGGCTCCATATCTGGAGATGTTGACTAATGGCATTCACAACTTATCTGGGCGAATGGATGATTTAATTGCTAGGGTCATTGCCGATGATGCCAAAAAGGGGGAAGAAGATAGAACTAGAGATAGAACTGGAGCGAGTAGCAGCAGACCTCATTCTTCTGGAAGGGATCAAAATCCAGATGAAGCTACTTTCAGAGATATTGAAACAAATTAGTTTTATTTTCTTGTCTTAACTAATTTGTGCTTTACGTGATTTTTCTGGATAATAACTGTTTTTATCTGCTTCGTAATCTGTTTTATCTATTCATCTTAACGTCTAAGGAACATCTAGGTTTTGGCATCACCACAAAGGGGGAAATTGTTAGACTTAAATTTGTTGTGGAGATGCTAGTAAAAGTGGAGATGCTAGTAAAAACCAGTAGATGCTGGCTTAGTACAAAACCAGTAGATGTAAAATAGTAGAAAAACAGAAGCACTTGTAGCACTTGTCAAGTACTTTTTCTTAGCTAAAACCAGAACTAGAAGGATACAAAATTCGAAATATACACTAACAAAATCTTGCGTATCTCAAAGTCTCTAAATATTACCGTTGATCTATTAACGTGATACCAGCATTTATTGCTTCATTAAATGCCATTAAATGCTATACAAGAACATTTAAGACGGTATACCATTTTTGGTATGAACTGCGACTGATTACTTTTGATGTATTCTGCAGGGTCCACTTTAAGCAATAAAGCTGAACCACCAAAAAGAAAAGAACCGTTCAGTTTTTGAACGTTGAATAGAGCCTATATATGGAGATGAAGGATTTCGTGAAGTAGCACGTAGCATTGAACAAAAATCTGAATTGAAAAACATCATTCGAGCATTGTTAGAACTTTCAGTTATCTAAAGAGCTCAAACACTGAAAAAGCAGCACACGCTTCATTGCATACTCTTGATCATTGAGATCATATTGCGCTAGCTATTTTTCGTTATATCTTCTCAAGCTATTCACTTCACTATTTCATTGATAGAAGAATTTGTAACTGGAAAAGAGTCTTTTCCAGAACTTAAGATCATTCAAGAAGTTGAGTTGTAAAGCTAAGAGATTCAATAGGCGAAGGGTAAGTCCCGTTGAAGTGGGTGTGTACAATTGTTGTGCTGTATTCACCAAAGTCTTTTAGTGATACCTTCTGGAAACAGAAGAAGGGGAGACGTAGAAGATTCATCTTCGAACTTCCAGAAACAAACCTTGTGCTATCTACTGCTTTTCGGCTTTATTATTTTTCACCCACTAACCAACAGATCGTTTTCCGCACATTATCTTGTGATCTGCTGGTCTTTATACTTGAACAAGAATCGTTAAAATCTCTAACAGGATTTTAGCACATCATTCGAAAGAATTTAATAAGTTGGCCGTTGAGTTTATTCAACCCCCCTTCTAAACTCAACCCGATCCTCAACAAGTGGTATCAGAGCAGAGTTATTCTTGTTCTGAAAAATATTTAATAGACATGGCTCATTTCAGCAAAGTTCCAATGTTCTCAAAAGAAGATTTCGATGATTGGAAAATCAGAATGCACTCTCATCTTGCGGCTCAAGATGATGACATGTGGTATGTCATCACTGATGGTCCATTAAAGATCTTAAAGCTAAATCCAGTCATTGCTATCACCGAAGGTGCACCTCAGATGCTTGAAAAACCAAGATATGAATGGACAAGTGAGGACAAGAAGAAAGCCAATCTTGACAACGTTGCGAAGGACATTTTATACAAGACACTCGACAAAAATACCTTCAGCAAAATCAAGATGTGCCATACTGCCAAGGAAATCTGGGAAAAATTAATTCAGATCTGTGAAGGAAACAAAGAAACAAAGGAAAACAAACTGTCTGTAGCCATGCAGAAGTTTGAGAATATGAAGATGAGGGCTGGAGAAACTATGAATGAATTTGATGAACGATTCAGCAGCCTCGTCAATGAACTCTCAGCTCTTGGGAAAGACTTTGGCAATAGAGAAATTGCAATAAAGGTAATGAGAGGTCTACCCAGAGAATGAGATGTCAAAACAATGGCAATGAGAGCTTCCAAGGATCTCAACAAGTTAGAACTACACGACTTGTTCTCGGATTTAAAGGCATATGAGTTTGAACTTGAAGTTCAAAGTGGAGAAGAGCCCTTAGCAAATCCACCAACCAAAGCTCTCGCAGCTACTGTTAACTCTACTACTACAGTTGCTCCAAGTTCATCTTCTGCTACTGCTTTAGAGAACACTTCTGAGAGAAGTGCTGAACAGATAAGCAATGACGCAATGTCATTATTTGTTAAGAAATTTTCCAGATTTGTGAGAAAGAATCATAGAACATTTCAAAGTCCCAACCGCAATTTCAAAAAGGAATCATCACCTAGTGATATGGCATGCTTTAACTGTGGAAAAGTTGGACACTTCATTGCTGATTGTCCAAAACCAAAGAAGGATGACCAGAGGAAGAAGGGTGTCAAACGCAATGATATAAAGACCAGAAGAGACAGGAAGGCAATGGTTGCAGAAGAAAGTAAGTCCAAATGGGCAGACTCAAGTTCTGAATCTTCTGGTTCTGAAAGCCATTCGAGTGAAAGTGATGAAGATGAGATCAAATGTCTGATGGCAAATACTGAGTCAATCTCGACATCCGGAGAGGTATTTGACTTTGACTCTGATGAATTTACACGCAATGATTTAGTCAAAGCATTACACGACATGGTAGAAGAGTATTCTAGACTTTCTCAATCGTTCGAGGAAGTTAAGATCGAAAATCAGGACTTAAAAGATCAGAACAGTAAGTTAACTTGCTTGCAAGTAGACAACTGTAATGATTTACAAGTTGAGATGAGTAAATTAAAAACGGAGAATGAAAGAGCAAAAGCAGAATACCAGAAGATGCTTTCTGAAAACCAGAAGTTATCACTACTGGTAAATGTTTGGAACAAGTCCTCTATTTCACTGGAAAAGATGCAAGAATTACAAAAAAAATCTGGAGACAGGAGTGGTCTCGGATTTTGTAATAATGAAGGCACTTCTGAAACGAATACTAAGCCAAAACTGGATATGTGCAAAGGGAAGTATATTCACTTTGTGAAATCCAGTGTGGTACAGAAACCAGAAGTACCTACTGTTTCAGTAGAAAGGAATGTAAATCAGATGAACAAAAGGATGCATTATGGTCTGGGTTATGTTGAACCTAAGGAAAAAGTTGACCAAAGTTCTAGAATCAGAAGAGGATTCAACTCAGGAAGACAACCTCCTATGAAGGTTAAAAACTACCAGTACTACAATTCTAGACCTGTTCAGAAGAGATACATGCTAGACAACAGAAACAGAAGGGAAGAACAACATACTAAGATGCACAATGTTAGAAACAACAGACCCTCTGTTGCACACACCTCCATGGATACCCGAAGTATAAAAATTATACAAATGTGGGTTCCAAAGGGACTAATAAGGCTTGGACCCAAATAGATTGGGTACCAGATACTAAAATTTGTGCTTGCAGGAACAGGTGAAGAAAACTAAGATCAGTAGCTCAACGTGGTATTTGGACAGTGGATGCTCAAGACATATGACTGGACAGAAAAGTCTGCTATCAGAAGTAGTAAGTTGTGCTGGACCAGAGATAACCAGCATAACTAGACATTCACATTCCAGAACCAGCAGCTGATACTCCAGAACCAGTAGCTGACATTCCAGAACCAGCAGTCGATACTCCAAAACAATCTACTGTTTTATATGAAGACAATCTAAATCCTTTTATTTGGAGAAAATCTCATCCTCCATCTTTGGTAATTGGAAATCCAGCAGCTCCACTAAGGACTAGAAGACAGATGATAAATGAATACATGCATGCTGCTTTTATTTCTCAAGATGAACTAAAGAAGATTGAAGAAGCTCTTCTGGATCCCAGTTGGATAGAAGCTATGCAAGAAGAGCTGAATCAATTTGAGAGGAATAAAGTTTGGTTTCTAGTACCTAGACCTTCTCACCAAGCTGTCATTGGAACTCGGTGGGTATTCAGAAACAAACTAAATGAGGAAGGAACAGTTGTAAGAAACAAAGCAAGACTGGTTGCACAAGGATTCAGACAAGAAGAAGGAATAGACTATGATGAAACCTTTGCACCAGTAGCTAGGCTCGAAGATATCAGAATATTCTTAGCCTTTGCTGCTTTCAAAAACTTCAAAGTATATCAAATTGATGTAAAGAGTGCGTTTCTTAATGGTCTACTACAAGAGGAAGTCTATGTTGAACAGCCTCCAGGTTTTTCTAATCATTTGTTACCAAATCATGTTTTTAAATTATATAAAGCATTGTATGGTCTGAAACAAGCACCTAGGGCTTGGTACGACAAACTTTCACAATTTCTCATTAATCATGGTTTCACCGTTGGTACTGTAGATAAGACTTTGTTTACCTTAGCCAAAAACAAACACATATTGTTAGTTCAGATTTATGTTGATGATATCATATTTGGGTCAACTAACCCCAAATTATGTGCAAAGTTTGCTAAGTTAATGCAGGACCAGTTCGAGATGAGCATGATGGGAGAATTAACATTTTTCTTAGGACTTCAAATCAAGCAACTTGATACTGGAATCTTCATAAACCAAACTAAGTATACAAAGGAACTACTGAAAAAGTTTGGGATGGAAGCATGTGTTGCTGCTTCCACTCCTATGAGCTCATCTACTAAACTTGATAAAGATGAAGGGGGAATTTCAGTAGAGGTAACTGAGTATCGTGGTTTGATTGGTTCATTGTTATACCTTACTGCCAGTAGACCAGATATCATGTTTGCTGTTTGCATTTGTGCTAGATTTCAATCAAACCCTAAACAATCACATTACATTGCTGGTAAAAGAATTTTAAAATATCTTAAGGGTACTCAAAATATAGGCCTCTGGTATCCCAATGACTCGTCGTTTAATCTTATTGGATACTCAGATGCTGATTATGCAGGATGTAAACTGGATAGAAAAAGCACAAGTGGTTTTTGTCAATTTCTTGGTGATAGGTTGATCTCCTGGTTTAGCAAAAAGCAGACTTCCATAGCCACGTCTACTGCAGAAGCTGAATATCTTGCTGCTGGAAGCTGTTGTTCTCAAATACTTTGGATACAGCAACAACTCAAAAACTATGGAGTTCAAGCCTCTGAATCACCAATATTTTGTCACAATACCAGTGCAATTGCTATATCACATAATCCAGTACTCCATTCCAGAACTAAGCACATTGATATCAGACATCATTTTATTCGAGATCATGTGCAAAAGAAGAACATTCGTCTGGAATACATTCCTACTGATCAGCAAGCAGCAGACATTTTTACAAAACCTCTGCCTGAGAATAAGTTTTCTTACTTTCGAAATACACTTGGATTAATAGATTTAACTTGATTATTTATCATCATCTGATATTATGGCTTAACTTTTCCTCTGTTTATTCAGTTTTTAATTTTGCAGAAGGTAAAAGCTGAACGATAGAAATAATCAGTAGACATAAAATTTCATTAAAAATAATAGAAGCGGGGGCGTACATTTCTCACTTCTTTTTTAACGTACTCCCTCCAGAATGCCAACCAAGTGGTCAGTTCTCCGATGGAGGTACGTAGAAACTCCTCTGAAAAAGCAATCTTTTTCAGAGTCTTTTGCTCCCTTAAGAGCATGAGAAGGTAGACGCCATCATCGGAGACGACGTCTGCACTATCAGCACTATGGAGACGTCGATAATATTTCTTCATCATTAACAACTCCTTGGTGGAAGATGCTCGCCCACTCTCGAAAGAGGACTTAAGCTCCTGGATTTTAGTCCAGGTAGCAATTGTCTTCTTCATCACTTTGTCTTCTATTGCTTTCTTTCTTGCAGCGGTCACCTCCCTCATAAACTCATCAGCCAAATCAGGACTATTATCTCTTGCCATTTCTCTTAAAGATTGATTATCTGGTTTACCCCATGTTCATATTTATAGATGAAAATCAGGCACCAAAGCTCGAGAAAGTCTTGACTACAGTAGATATATATATGAAACATCCCATATCAGGCTATCATCGGTTCAGTTACCAAGTATTTTAATTTAATAATTGCACTAATTTAGGTAGAACATTATTCTTATCTTCTGTGATTTTGTGTCAGATGCAGAAAGTATTTTGTCTCATTAACAAAACAAGGCCTTCTTCAGTTTCCAGTAGAAGCTATCATAAGACGACTTACTTCCTTCTGAACTTAATCATTTATTCATTTTATTCTTCTAACATTGAGTTGTTTGCAGAAAGGAATAAAGGAACATCAAGTACTTCAACTGAAATTTCATTAGAAATTTTCCAGTACATTAAACAAAGTGAAAGTTACAGAAATCTCAAGACAATCGAAACTTCTTCTGAAATTCTAGACTAATCAAGCTCATGTCTTCAGTAATATCAGCAGCTTGTAGTATTCTTGCAAAGTACATCAGCAGAAGAAGGGCAATATAGATGATATTAGCATTATCGATCCACCAGCACTCTCTTATTGCATTAGCATGCTTCTGGAAGGGATCGATGCTACATATCAATCTCAATGAAAGCAAACAATCTTTTTGATTGTTAATATTACAACTCCAGGAGTATGATCCAAGGATCATTATGTGCAGAACGACTTTTTCCAACATCTTCTTAGAAATCGCAGCAAGCTGTCTTCTGAACATTCTTGCTTCGGCTTCCGGATCAGTTGTTACCTCTTCTTTCATTTGATTTTTATGTTTACTTAACCTTGTTTAACCCTTGCAGGTATTTATAGTGATATTCAAAGGAGATAAGGATCCTTGCGACTGTTCAAATTCAACGGTTTAAATTGAAAGATTGCCAAGAGTCGTTTAGTATTTAATATCCATTACTACTGCATTAATTGAGGGGGAACATCTTTATGGCATTTATAATAGAAACTGATTTGTCTTTTCGATAAAACAGTATACCTGCCAGAAGTTGTTAAAGTGCCGCATTTGTTTCAGCATCTTATCCACTTCCAGTAGATATTATCATAAAATGACAAATCAGCTTCTGTTTATTTAGCAACCGCCTCGGAAAGCCCGCCAATTTTTCAAAATATTTTAAAATGAGTAGAGTAACTGACACTTTTGTCTCTCTCTCTTCTAACATATCGACACGTGTCCCTATGTTCACTGACGGCTGTATATTTTGCTTTATCCGTTCATTTTTTTACTACGCTTTACGAACTCAGATTATTTCCTTGTCTCTACTGCTTTTTCGCATCTACTGCTAACATACTTCTATTCTCTTTCAAATTTAGAAATGGCTGCAGCATATACGTTGAATGCTTATCAGGTGAATTTTGCTTCTGTTCTCACTATTAAGGATGAGAATCTTGTCAAGATGTTCAAATCATTGGAAAAGTCCGGGCTTCAAATATTCTTGGAATCACCTGCTGTTATATACAAGTCTGTTCTTCTGGATTTCTATGCCAAAGCAGAAGTTGTGGAAGGCAAGATTACCTATACACAGGGAGATGCATCGATTTCTATTGATGCTGCACTTCTGGGTTCCACTTTATTCCTACCGATTTCTGGCCTTTCCGAGCTCTCGGACATTTCAAAGGAAGACATGTCCATCGCCTTGACAAATTTTTGAGCCACTGGAGAAGAACTTTCACCCTCTTGCTTCAAAAAGATATTGAAAATTGAGTACCAGGTACTCGGTGATATAGTAGCAAAAGCCTTGTTAGTTAAGGCTGGAACCTTTGACAAACTAACAAAAGAAAAGGTTCAAGTGATGGTGGCCATCACATCAGAAAAGAAAGTGGATTGGGGACGTTTTCTGTTTCGCATTATGAAGGATATGATTCTCAGGAAAAGTACTGGATTTGCTGTGCAAATCAGTAAGATGTTGAAAGATGCTGGTTTTCCTGGAACAGCAGAAGAGGATGGCTCTTCGGTAACAATGACTGATGCTGATAGCGTGCTTGCTTTAAGGTCAAAGCTAACCGTTGGTGAGTTTGTGGCCATTAAGAAGGAAATTGGAGAATCTCAAATTGTGGGGCAGAAGAAAATTAAACGAAAAGGGTTGTGGTCTTGTCTGATTCTGACAAAACAGAATCTGGAGAATCAGCAGCACCCACTCAGCAAGCTTCACTGCCTCCCACCCCAGCTAAGAAGAAGTCTTGCACAACAATCTGCATCAAGAAAACAGCGGTTCTGTCTGAACTGGAGAATGTTCCTCTCCGCCAAGTTTTTCCATCTGTTGTTTCATCCACCAAAGCCAAACCAATTGAATCAGGGCCCTCACCTGCTCAAAGCTTCAGACCAACTTCTGGTGTGGTCATTAAAGAATCTGCTACTGGTTCTTCAGCTTTTAAACCAGTAGTCTCTACTACTTCTGAAAAAGGGAAAGAAAAGATTACTGAGTTGTCTCAGTCACCGGTGGCAACATCAACCATTTAAACAGCAATAAATCTACATCTGGAAGAAGTTGAAATCTCAACCAGAGAAGATATGAAATTTTTTGATGATTGGCTTAAGGTACGTGTCTACCACCCAATCACATTTTTGAAAACTACTGGTGTTTATGCTCAAACAGTAGAAAATGAGAAAAATGTTTTTGATGCTGCCGGGACACGAAATGTGATAGAAGCTATAAATCGTCGCAATTACATTCTGGAAAAATTCAAAATGCAGAAGATGGACACTGTTATGAAAATCTTAAAGTCAAATTTTGACTCTGCAAGTCCTACTGCTTTTCATGACCAGAATGTCATTCAAATTTTGTCGGAGCAGCTGACAATTCTTTCTGAACAAACTGCTAATAAGGAAAAGGCCTTTTCTCGGCCTCCAAAGTTCAGTCTCACTTCTGTCTCCGCAATTTTGAAGAATCAGACAGTTGAGGAACCGACCAAAGCTTCTCCTGAAGTCAAGGTCTCTAGTACTCCTGCACCTCAAGAAGTTCCTACTCAATCATCCTCTCTGATTTCTGTTCATGATCTGGCATCGGTTGATGAGGTGATCGAATCGATTGTGCAGACTCAAGCAGCACAAGATGACACAATGCCCGTTACTTCTACCTCTGTTGATCATCCTCCAGTCCAATCCATCCCAGAATCTGCAACTGCTACTGTTACGGCTACTGCTTCTTCATCTCTTCCAGAGCTTGAGCATTTTTCAGAAGCTCATCAAGCTGAAATGGAAACTTTGTTGCATACTTCACCCTCTTTTGTTGAGCCACAAGCTGTATCTGTACCTGCTGCTGTTTTGCAGCAACCAGACGAAGGGCCAACAGATCAATCTACTTCTTCAGAAGGACCTTCTGCTGAACCAGAACCAGCTGTTATCACTCAAGCAGAAGTTGCACAATCTACTGCTCTTATTATTCCTTCTCTGCAGTCTCCTGAGGGCATCGCCAGAATGGAAGACATTAAGCAACGATTGCTTGCAAAAACCCCTTCACCAGTTGTGGAACCATTTGATTTAGAGTTTCAGATTGATAATCTACAAAAGGAGCTACAGAATCTTTCTGATATAGTCAAGCGGCTATCTCGTGAGAATGCCGTAGAAATCAGTGGTGCTCAGTTTTTCCGAGACCGTATGTCCAAGGAAATACATAAAACGGCGGAATCTGTACATAAAATGAATGCTGAAACCATTGTTTTTCGACAAGCTATATCCAAAGTTCCAGTCAGCTCATGATTGCTCAATCTGACATACTTACCCGGCTCACCGAGCATGATGGTCTTTTTCGCTCAATCTCTACCACCATGGACCTAATGGATGCCAAGATCGATTCTCAATCTCAATCTCTCACCGCTCTAAATGATCGAGTTTCTAATCAGGCTCCATATCTGGAGATGTTGACTAATGGCATTCACAACTTATCTGGGCGAATGGATGACTTAATTGCTAGGGTCATTGCCGATGATGCCAAAAAGGGGGAAGAAGATAGAACTAGAGATAGAACTGGAGCGAGTAGCAGCAGACCTCATTCTTCTGGAAGGGATCAAAATCCAGATGAAGCTACTTTCAGAGATATTGAAACAAATTAGTTTTATTTTCTTGTCTTAACTAATTTGTGCTTTACGTGATTTTTCTGGATAATAACTGTTTTTATCTGCTTCGTAATCTGTTTTATCTATTCATCTTAACGTCTAAGGAACATCTAGGTTTTGGCATCACCACAAAGGGGGAAATTGTTAGACTTAAATTTGTTGTGGAGATGCTAGTAAAAGTGGAGATGCTAGTAAAAACCAGTAGATGCTGGCTTAGTACAAAACCAGTAGATGTAAAATAGCAGAAAAACAGAAGCACTTGTAGCACTTGTCAAGTACTGTTTCTTAGCTAAAACCAGAACTAGAAGGATACAAAATTCGAAATATACACTAACAGAATCTTGCGTATCTCAAAGTCTCTAAATATTACCGTTGATCTATTAACGTGATACCAGCATTTATTGCTTCATTAAATGCCATTAAATGCTATACAAGAACATTTAAGACGATATACCATTTTTGGTATGAACTGCGACTGATTACTTTTGATGTATTCTGCAGGGTCCATTTTAAGCAATAAAGCTGAACCACCAAAAAGAAAAGAACCGTTCAGTTTTTGAACGTTGAATAGAGCCTATATATGGAGATGAAGGATTTCGTGAAGTAGCACGTAGCATTGAACAAAAATCTGAATTGAAAAACATCATTCGAGCATTGTTAGAACTTTCAGTTATCTAAAGAGCTCAAACACTGAAAAAGCAGCACACGCTTCATTGCATACTCTTGATCATTGAGATCATATTGTGCTAGCTATTTTTCGTTATATCTTCTCAAGCTATTCACTTCACTATTTCATTGATAGAAGAATTTGTAACTGGAAAAGAGCCTTTTCCAGAACTTAAGATCATTCAAGAAGTTGAGTTGTAAAGCTAAGAGTTTCAATAGGTGAAGGGTAAGTCCTGTTGATGTGGGTGTGTACAATTGTTGTGCTGTATTCACCAAAGTCTTTTAGTGATACCTTCTGGAAACAGAAGAAGGGGAGACGTAGAAGATTCATCTTCGAACTTCCAGAAACAAACCTTGTGCTATCTACTGCTTTTCGGCTTTATTATTTTTCACCCACTAACCAACAGATCGTTTTCCGCACATTATCTTGTGATCTGCTGGTCTTTATACTTGAACAAGAATCGTTAAAATCTCTAACAGGATTTTAGCACATCATTCGAAAGAATTTAATAAGTTGGCCGTTGAGTTTATTAAACCCCCCCTTCTAAACTCAACCAGATCCTCAACAATTTTATCTATTTTTCTCCCCAAAATCTTCACCATGCTCTCCACGCCGTCTTCTCAACGGCGTACATTAAAAGGAAAAAAAATTATTTAAAAGGAAAAAAATCTAATTTTTTGTAACATTTTACTTCGACAGAGTAGTTTTGATGAAGTAAAACGTTAAAAAAACTTTAAAATTTATATTTAGTGAAGTAAAAAAATAACTATACTTGACTTTTAATTTCCCTTAATTACTTTGTAAAAGATGAACCGATAGTTAATTTTTAATCTCCCTCGATTTTAAATTGTAGCGCCTAAAATCTGGAATAGCCACTAGACCCAAATTAAAAAAAAAACAAAATAACATTTTAAAGATTTAATTTAATTTGAAAGGGAGATTAAAACTATAAGTTTATTTACTGAATTAAAATACACTTTTTAAATTTAGTCTAACAACTGTAAAACTCTAAAATATACACATATAGGTCCAAAACCCATGTATATAGGTCCAAAACCCACCCCACAACTCTTATAAACCTTCGCTTCAGCAGCCTCGCTACACTTCCTTCACTTTCAGCCTCCCTCGACCTCAGCAACTGCCCTTCAGGTATGACATTTTTGAGTGTTTGCTTCGGATTTATGCTGATTTATGCATCAGATTTTTGCTTCGGATGTATGCTGATTTCTCGATGATTGTTACTGCTTGTGGTATATGTTTTGAAGGGCATCGATTTTGGGTGTTTCCAGATTTCCTTTTTTGTGTAACTTCTGGTTTCTCATATTGTTGCATGGTTTCGTTTTTGTTGCTCGTTTAATTTTTGTAACTTCCTTCCAATTAATTTTGCTGCCGGTTTGTCGATGGCGTCGATTTGTTGCTAGCGTCGATTTCAATCTATTTATCGTTACATTTTTTGGGATTTTGTCGATTTGTTGCGGGATTCGATTTCAATCTATTTATCGTTTCGATTTTTTGTTGCTGGTTTGTTGCTGGCGTCGATTTCAGTCTCAGATTTTGGTCCATTATTTACTAGTACTGCTATGTGGGATGGAAAGAATAGCTTTACATGTTTGTTGTCTAATATCAGTAGTGGAGCTCCTTGTAAATCCTCATATCGGAGAAGATATTTACCTTGTAGATCCTTGTTTATATAAAAAACACGAGACAAAATCATATGTTACACTTGGTGCTCCAAACCGTGCAACACTCTGCTCAAACAAACTCCGTTTACACAATTTATTTCAAATTAAACTCATTAAACATCATGGATGAATAAAATACAATTAATCATTAATAAAACATTTGATCAATCAATTTTTTTAATTAAAAATATCATATATTATTTTAATCATTTATCGTGTTTATAACATGCCTTTTTTTTTAAAAAAAAAGATGAATCAAGTGTTTTTATCAATGAATAAATTATATTTTGTTCATCCATTATATTTAGTGCGTTTAATTTTTAATAATTTGTGCAAGAGTAGGTCTCTTGTGAGACGGTCTCATGAATTTTTATCTGTGAGACGTGTTAAACCTACCTTCACAATAAAAAGTAATATCTTAGCATAAAAAGTAATACTTTTTCATGGATGACCCAAATAAAATATCTGTCTCACAAAATACGACCCGTGAGACCGTCTAACACAAGTCTTTGTCTTTGTGCAAACATAACTTGTATGAGCAAAATACAGTAAGGTTTGGAGCACCAAGTATAGAAGAGAATTTCGTCCCAAAAAACACTCCTTTTAGATTATAAAATACTGAATTTTCATTTAATAATTTGTGCAAGAGTAGGTATCTTGTGAGACGATCTCACGAATCTTTATCTGTGAGACTGGTTAACCCTACTTTCACAATAAAAAGTAATATCTTAGCATAAAAAGTAATACTTTTTCATGGATGACCCAAATAAGAGATCTGTCTCACAAAATACGACTCGTAAGACCGTCTAACACAAGTTTTTATCTTTGTGCAAACATAACTTGTATGAGCAAAATGCAATAAAGTTTGGAGCACCAAGTTTAGAAGAGAATTTCGTCCCAAAAAACACTCCTGTCAGATTATAAAATACTGAATTTTCATTTAATAAAAATAACATGAAAATTTGTTTCCACATATTTGTAACTCAAATCGAATTTCCGTAATTTTTAAAATTACTAGGAAAACACTTATTTATACTTTTAAATTTATAAAAAAAATTAGGATATATATACAATATCTCTTTCACTTTTCAAAAATTTAAAATTACTAAAATATTTTCTTATCTATACTTTTAAATATCAAAAAACGGTAGACTCCACCTGTATCACATACAGTTTCCAAAATTTATAAAAAATAATCAATTCAATTTAAAGATATGCACACGGGGAGGATCGTGTGCGTTGATGGCTAGTTTATAATTCAGATATCCTTTACAGTTTCATTTACAAAGCTGAAGAACCAAAATTAAAGAGTGAATGACAGAGATTTTGATTATCATTGACAGTCATAGATCTGCAAATTATGATAACTAATACAATGCCAAGTTACAGTTTTCTACAAATATACCCCAAATGAGCCATATTAAAAATTCTTAGAGAAATCCCATAATATATATAGTTTTGATATGATGTTAACTCATTGTGTCGACTAAGTGTCACCATTGAGGTAACACTCATCTATTATATATGCAATTTTGATATGTTTCATAATATGTAATAGATGAGTGTCACCTCAACGATGGAAACGGTTGATGAACATCATAAAAAAATTATATATATTTGAAGGACTAAAAGAGAGAGTAGTTTTAGAAGGTGTAAACTTGCATCCCTTGATAGAATAGGTATAAACGGACGTAGCTCTTGTTGTATATCACTACGAACTTTCTTCGATCTACTAATCCGGTCCACGACTGAAATATTTATTCATCTTCTAACTTGCACTAGAAAGTATAGAAGATCTTTTCCGTAGAGATAGAACACACAGAAGAAATCGACCCAATACCTCTTAATTAAGGTGGCCGAAACTTCTTGCAACAGCAACGAAAATCTCGAGAGCAACACCTCTTAATTTGGAAGAGCCAAAAAATTCTTGCATAAAAGCTTTTCTGCCATTTTATTATCAAATAAAAATAAAAAATTTGATACTCACGGGAAATTTAGGGTCCGATTCCAGCAAGTGTCACTAGTCCAGACGCATGTTTCGAAATTACCCTGAGCCTGAAATCACGAATAAGACTGTTAGAAGGGGGCCAGGAGGGTATCCTGGCATAGCTTCTCCGACGCTCAAGTCAGAGACTGAGGTTATAAGTGGATAGCAGCTAAGGATGCTGCTGAAAAATAATATAGTGAATGAATGAATTAAACACTCGAACTTGATATTTATAGGGAAATACTTGGGTCCGTGATGGGCCTTGCACCTTGGTTGGGGGTGGGCCAGGGGTCCCACATCTGGTTTGGGCTAACCCTGGGTCCACATCTGGTTTGGGCTAACCCTAGTGGGCCCATCTATGGGGTATCACCAGTCTCCCCCTCCCGAGTCAAACTGAATCGCAGGTTCGAAGTTCAATAAATGTGTTGTCCTCGGTTTACAAGGCGCAAGTTTTGCATTTTTCCTTTGCTTCTCATTAGTATCCACAGGTTTGGAAACATATCAAATCACGATCATGTTCCGAATGGATAGATTTGGTCTGAGCTTCCTCTATAAATAGAGATCCCTCCTCCTTTCATTTTCATTTATCTCCCACAGAATTTACCTCTCACCTCATTCACCAGCTCTCCCCCGCCTACTCCTCATCCTCATTTTCGCCCGCTTGCCCACGCGTCACCACGCCACATCCCCTCGCAGCGCCGCCCTTCGTCCCTTTGCACACTCGCCAGCACACCTCACCCCTCGCCCTGCACCACCATGCTCACACCTCCCCACTCGCACCCTCGCCTTGCCATACTTCCTCTCGCCCCTCGCAGCGTCGCCCGTGCTTCACTCTCCTCGCCCAGCACAGCCCTTCACCCTTGCTTGTCTTGCCACAAGCCGCACCCTCGCCCCAGGCCTCACAGCCCTTCAATTGTTATGCCACGTAGGATTATCATAATAGAGAACTAAGGAGACAATTGCTGCTCACATAATCAACAGATTCCGTGACAAATCTTCTTATGATGCCCTTATACATCTAGCTAATCAGTATCCTTGGTTTCAGATTATTGATGCCAAAGTTCACCAACTGGATTTTTTGCTTGAACGTATCTTTTTATCTTTGAAGGAAATAACGGTAACCCTCCTCCATGGTCAATGACTTTATATTATTGGTTTAATAAGTTTACAATGAAATAAAAGATGATCTAATATTTGCTTACATGGCAGCCAGATCCACTGATTGAGGCCTTGGAGGCTGTTGTTGGCGATCATGATTCCTTAGGTGATGAACTTGAAGCAGTACAGGAAAATTCAGCAGAGGTTGTTATATCTAAATGCTTCATAATAGAAGAAATATTTTGATTTCATAAGTTGCATCTCTGAGTCGAGATGAGAAAATCCTGACATTTTATATTTATTAGTGGACCGATGTTGAATCTCTCATCAAAGAATTGCTGCAATTTGAAGGAATACAATCTGTATCGAAAGGTCGGTATTTTTTGAGCCCAGGTTTTGCTCCGACTTTTCAGGTAAGATACCAATATATTTGTCTGCCTTCCAGATTTTTTTGCCCAAATTTTGTTGCACAGCTGATATGTCAAAGAAATTCTCATAGCTGCAATGGAAAATGGTGATAGCTTACCTTTGTGGGTTTGCATACTGGAATCAAATTCTTATTATTAAATTCTTGTAGGTTTACATGGCGTCTATGTTCGAGAATCAATACAAGCTACTCGCTCGGGCTGGAAATAGGGTACAGGAGGTAAAACATTCCTAACTCCATTTATTTGCAGCTTGTTTGTTGATCAAATGAATACAATGAACTTTTTATTTATTCAAAAGAGAGACATTATGTATCACAATGTTTTCTGGACTTGAACAAAGGAATCGGAATTAACTTTTTTGTTGTGTATGTCAGCGTGTGTCGTTGTGGGGTTGGAGGGAGGTGGTAGGCATTGTGAGAAACATTTTCTTGTATAACATGTATACTTTGCTTCACAAGAGTCGAGTAAAGCTTAATTGTTGTCATCTTTGAGCTGGTTCAATGAGCTATAGCAATAGTCTAGCTAGAATGAGTAGTCAATATCGAGCGAGCACTTGAACCTAATTCATGAAGTCGCTTGATTAGCTGTCGCTTGTTCCGAACCACTTGAGTCATTCTTGATGCAACAGTGGTTTCCATTGCTTGCATTCCTATATACAGCCATAATAAAACCAAACTGACAAACGCGTATATATGTGCATGGACTTTGGCAGGTTATTGTGGAAACTTCACTGGACAAAGAAGAGCTGAAATCTGCAATCCTCACAAGCACCAACAGGGTGGAGTGATCAAAGTTCCAGGCTCCATATTATACATTAAAGAAAATGAAATAATATTGCTGTGTTCTTTGAAACCTCCAGTTGTTGGAATGATGATCGAAATATGTGGAGATGTCGAAGGTTTTATCTTATCCATTCGGTTTTTTGTGGTTAGAATCGAGCAATTTTTTAGGTAAATGTACCTCGTATGTATTCTATTAAATCCGAAGGTTTATTTCCTTATTTTAATCAATTAGTACTTAAGACAAAGAAATAGAGATATAATCACTGAACATAGCCCTATTAAAAAAAACATAATTAAAACATTTGAAATATTTAGAACTTAATCGCATCTTGATATGTAATTTATTTAAACATAACTAATTTTTATGGAGGTATATATGGAATATATATAGGTGCATGGCCATTTACAAGCAATAGTGTTCACAATAACAAAAGACTTCATCAATCCCAGGGAATTGGTCACAATATGGATATGGATTAAGATCCGTATAGTAATCATAGCATAATTGTATGCATCGAGCTTCGCTCAAAGTCTTTCCACATACTCCCAATGTAACGTCTACTCGTTATAAAATACGGAACTATTTTTTTTTTTTTTGAGCTCCCATTTTAAAAATTAACATTTAAAATGATCATATTTATTTATCAATGAAAATATCACAGTTAAAAATAACCAACATCGACGTAAACGTAAATTAGTAAAAATCATGAAAATCCTCTACGTAAATAAAATATTTAACTCCTCTCCAAAAATCATCACTCAAAATGCGGAAAAACGCGCGGTTCTCGGGTTATGTCACCTCACCAAGACTGCCTACTCAGAGTTCAGCACCTCGTGTCTCCTGCTCAAAATGCTCACCTGCATCACACACGCCTAGTGAGTCTAAAGACTCAACACACCTGTACCAGTAATAACAAGTACATATACGTAGCACACAGCAGTGAAAAATAGCATAATCAACATACATTTCATGAGCTTAAAAACATGAATATAAGCGTGTCGTGTAAAATGGTAACGTGTCAAAACATGTCTCATCATGTTATCATATCATATGCGTAACTGTAACTTGTCCAAAACATGGTAATAGCATGTATCATCGTATCAGCATATACATGTTAAAATCTTAATTTGAATTCCGTTCATTAGCTGTGACTTTCGTATCATCATGTCATCATGTCAGTCGATGGATCCATCTACGTGTAACTGCGGTACCCGGCGGCGAGGGTCATCAGCGACGGCATTACCCGCCCACTGAGCCCGGGCCTTACATGTCATCGTGTCATCGTGTTAGTCACAACTAAATCACTTCCTTCAAAACGTGTCATCATATTCATCACTTAAATAAAAGTATGCATATACATAATTTTTCATTTAAACCAAGCATGCACCGTATTTATCATAATTGCGTAAAAATTTTAAACATGATGCATAAACATTTAAAATATCATAATTTGTGCTCAGGGCGCTGCCATGACCAAAATCTCACCCCGGGCGCAAAATGACCATTTTGCCCCTGGAAACCCAAAAATTTTCGTTTCAACCCTGAACCTCTAAAATTGACCCGAAGCTTACGAAACTCCTTAAAATATCCCAAAACATAATTAAAAGTATTCCTAGACGTAAACTCGAGCTCATAATACAACTTAACCGATTCGTTTCAAAACTTGAACCGGGGTCCCGGTTTTAACCCGAATTGAACCGAAACTAAACCAAATTTTCCCAAACTTAACCCATCCTTAAAACACACTCTAACAGCCCCTAATCTCCCCAAAATCAGCCCCTTAACCCACGGCTAAACCTGCTGTATTAAATGGTTTTCTCGGCCACCCTTCCTTTGAGCAATCACTAACCTACTCATGGCCCAACCCCTCACACATCGGTCCTCCCCTACAGCACCACCTGTCCAGCCCTCAAGACACACTATTAGAACCTTAGTGACTCATCTAAACTAAACCAAACTCAAAGAAAATACTGCACACTAAACGTAGGACCCGATCGCCCCTCTTGCTCCAAACTCTCGGCTCTCCACTCGTACACGTCCAGCCGATTTCTAAACCCCATGCCAGCGACTTGACAACACCAGCAACCTCTAGATACTCAAGAACCGCGGCCCCTCGCACCAGGAAATCAGTAGAAAGAAAGAAAACGTGAGAAAGAAAATGAAACATGAGAGTTTTCATGTAAAGTTCCTTCAAAGATATTAGCATGACATAGATCATAAGCTTTTCATAAAATACTGAAATTTACAGCGAATATATGGCGTGTATGAAGCAGAAATAAATGATACATGCGTGCCTTATGATGCGTGGAAGAACAAGAATGACTCGAGGGAGCCGCAGATTTTTTTCTTTGCAACAAGAAGCCAAAAACGTGGCCTTCAGCTGGTGCTTTCTCTGAAACCGAGGGGGAGGAAATTTTGAGTGGGGGTGTCGGCTGCTGAGAGGTGCAAAGTGGCTAGGTTTAGGGTTAAGGGTGCATTATATAACAATTAAATGACTAATTAACCTATTAATGGGCCCTAATATTATTTTAAAGATTTAAAACCAATATTTAAGCTCAACAAGCCTAAAAGTAGGCCCATTAAATCCCAATGCACTCCTGAAAAATATTTCGTGTTGAAAAGATTTTGAAAATATTAACCGAACTATTAAAAAGTCCCCCGATTCGATAAATTTTGCGTACTGTAAAAACTAAAACACTGCGGTTAAAAATACCCAAATAAAATCCCATTTTTGAAAAATACACTTAAAATGTTTTAAAATTAATATATAAAATAAATCGTGTAATAAAATAATTTTCCTGAGAAATCTCCGGACTCTGATCCTCGATCGAACGTGAAATGCACCTATAAACCCTAATGCATGAACTTTTAAAATTTCATGAATTAAATCCTATCATGCATGAATTATGCATAAAATAATTAAGCACATTTAAAAATAAAAATTCTAGATTGCATGCACTTAGGTTACGCTAATTAAATTCCTGGACCTTACAACTCTCCCCCCCTTAAACAAAATTTCGTCCTCGAAATTAGAACGTACCGAATAACTCCGGATAGCGACTCCTCATCTCGGTCTCTGTCTCCCACGTGGCCTCCTCCTCGGAGTGATTCAGCCACTTGACTTTGACCATCTGGATCACCTTATTTCGGAGCCTTTTTTCCTGTCTGTCCAGAATCTGCGTAGGTCTCTCCTCAAATGATAAGTGCGGTGTCAGCTGAAGTGGCTCATAGTTAAGCACATGTGAAGGATTCGACATGTACTTCCACATCATGGAGACGTGGAACACGTTATGAACTCCCACCAGATTCGGCGGTATAGCAACTCTGTATGCGAGTGTCCCAACTCTCTCTAGGATCTCGAATGGTCCGATGAATCTAGGGCTGAGCTTGCCCTTCTTCCCGAACCTCATCACACCCTTCATCGGTGCTACTTTCACGAAAACATGATCCCCTACTGCGAACTCTAGATCTCGTCGTCTCTGATCAGCATAACTCTTCTGACGGCTCTGTGCAGTCCTCATCCTGTCTCTAATCTTGGCCACTAGATCTGCTGTCTGTCTGACAATATCTGGGCCCAATTCTGCTCGCTCGCCTACTTCATCCCAATATACTGGCGACCTACACTTCCTCTCGTACAGTGCCTCGTATGGAGCCATACCTATCGATGCCTGATAACTGTTGTTGTATGTGAACTCCACAAGAGTTAACTTCGGCTCCCAGCTGCCCTGGAAGTCGATCATGCAAGCTCGGAGTAGATCCTCAAGAATCTGTATCACCCTCTCTGACTGACCGTCTATCTGAGGATGAAAAGCGATACTGAACAGTAGCTTCGTACCCAATGCCTGGTGAAGACTCTTCCAGAATGCAGACGTAAATCTCGGATCTCTGTCTGACACGATAGACACCGGGATCCCATGCAGCCTGACAATCTCTCTGATGTACAGTTCTGCGTACTGAGTCATGGTGAATGTCTTCCTGATCGGTAAGAAATGAACAGACTTGGTGAGCCGATCAACAATCACCTAGATGGCATTGTATCCTCCAGTAATCCTCGGAAGGCCTGTCACGAAATCCATAGTAATATTCTCCCATTTCCACTCGGGAATAGGGAGTGGTCTCAGCTTCCCTGCAGGTCTCTGATGCTCTGCCTTGACCTGCTGACATGTCAAACACTCGGAGACAAACCGCATGATATCCCTCTTCATGCCCGGCCACCAGTACAGTGACTGCAGATCCTTATACATCTTCGTACTCCCTGGATGGATGGAATACGGAGTGCTGTGGGCCTCACTCAGAATATCTGCTCGAAGAGAATCACTGTCAGGAACCCATAGGCGGTCCCTATATCTGACTATGCCATCCACAACTGCATACAGTCTCTGGCCTTTAGTCTCGTCTCTCTGTCTCCACTTCTGTAGCTGCTCATCAGAGGTCTGCCCAGCTCGGATTCTGTCCCTCAGAGTCAGCTGTACTGTCAGAGTAGCAAGATTCGGGGCCTCGCCCCTGGCATAAACTGCAAGCTCAAACCTCTGAATCTCAGCCTGTAGCGGGCTCTGCATTGACAGATGGGCAATCACTACGTGCTTCCTGCTCAGAGCGTCTGCGACCACATTAGCCTTACCCGAATGGTAGCTAATGTCACAATCATAATCCTTAACCAGCTCAAGCCACCTCCTCTGTCGCATATTCAGTTCGTTCTGAGTGAAGAAGTACTTCAGGCTTTTATGATCTGTGAAAATACTGCACTTCTCCCCATACAGATAGTGTCTCCAGATCTTCAGGGCAAATACCACTGCTGCTAGCTCGAGGTCATGAGTCGGATAATTCTTCTCATGAACCTTCAGCTGTCTGGACGCATAGGCTATCACTCTGTCCTGCTGCATCAGAACTGCGCCCAAACCAAGCTTTGATGCATCTGTATATACTACAAACTCTCCCTGCCCTGATGGCATAGCTAGCACTGGCGCTGTGGTCAAGGCCTGCTTCACTCTGTCAAAGCTCTCCTGGCACTCTGGTCCCCAAACAAACTTGGCGTTCTTCTTCGTCAAAGCGGTCAGAGGCACCGTCCGTAATAGAAGAGAAGCCCTGGATGAACTTCCTGTAATAACCTGCCAATCCCAAGAAACTGCGGATCTCTGTTACGCTCTTCGGAATTGGCCAATCTTTGACTGCCTCAACTTTGCTGGGGTCGACCTCTATGCCATCCTGAGATACGATGTGGCCCAAAAATGCCACTCTGTCGAGCCAGAACTCACACTTGTTGAACTTGGCATACAGTCGTCTGTCCTCAGATGATGACTGTGCTCCTCCCTGCTCTTCGAATAGATTAGGATATCGTCAATGAACACTATGACAAACTGATCCAAGAATGGCTGGAATACGCGATTCATGAGATTCATGAAGATCGCTGGCGCGTTCGTCAAACCGAAGGACATCACCAAGAACTCATAGTGCCCATAACGCGTCCGGAAAGCTGTCTTATGCACATCTGACTCTCTCACCTTCAGCTGGTGGTATCCGGATCGAAGGTCTATCTTGGAGAACACTGAGGCTCCCTGAAGCTGATCAAATAAGTCTTCGATCCTAGGTAATGGATATTTATTCTTCACTGTAACCCTGTTCAGCTCTCGGTAGTCAATGCACAGACGCATGCTGCCATCCTTATTCTTAACAAATAGCACTGGCGCGCCCATGGAGAAAAACTAGGGCGAACGAAACCCTTATCCAGAAGATCCTGAATCTGATCCTTGAGCTCTTTCATCTCTGCAGGCGCTAATCGGTAGGGCGCCTTAGATATCGGCACTGTCCCTGGCATGAGCTCAATAGAGAATTTCACCTCTCGGTCTGGTGGAATGCCTGAAACGTCGTCAGGGAACACGCTGGAGAACTCGCCGACCACATCTACATCCTCCAGCCTCTGACTGACTGGCTCCGACACTGATACTATGCTGGCTAAGAATGCCTGACATCCTATCTTAATAAGCTTCCTTGCACACATGCAGGAAATGACGTGCGGGAACTGCTGATGCCAAGCTGCCTCAAATACAAACGGCATCCCACTTGGAGGTCTAACAGACACTGACCTCTGGCGGAAATCTATGACTGCTCCATGAGAAGAGAGCCAGTCCATGCCCAGTATGATATAAACTCTGGCAGCGATAGTACTATCAGATCTGCCCGTACTGCTTTCTGCTGTAATCTGAGCTCCAATCCTCGCACTATTCGGGATGTGAACATCTGATCCCCGGATGGAATCGATACCCTGAATCCTGAATCCATCGCTACTGGTATGATCCCTAGTTGCTTCACGAAAGATTCAGATATAAACGAATGCGTAGCCCCTGAGTCTAGCAATGCATGCGTGGCTACACCTGCAATATATATCCTCCCTGCGACAAATCATACCATCATGTCTAATATTGTTGAACAATAAGGATTCCTTATCGGCAGTTAACCCAAAATTCTCAAAAATTCGAAATTCACCCTCAGAAAAGTCAAAAATTGCAAATTAGCCCCGTTAAAGTTCGAAAATTGTACCATGCCCCTTCAAATTTTCGAAAACTGCAAAAAGACCCTAATCTCCTATTCGAATTTAACCCCAAAATCAACGAAATATCGAAAATTAACATCAAATTACTCCTCAAAATTGCATAAGTTCGAAAATGATCTCAAACTAGGTAGAACATGCATCCTAATTCTTTCTATGTTAACGATCCCAATAGTCAAATCGCATAATGATCAAACAATTACAGGCAATCAAAATTATAAACAATTAGACTTAATCGTAAAAGTTACCAATGATCAGCGTAGAGTCGGGCTCCGCCTCAGCCTCCTCGGCGTGCATTACATATGCCCTGCCTGGTGGTGGGACCCTTGTTCCGAGGGCAATCTGCAGCCTTATGCCCCTCTTGTTTGCATATGAAGCACCTGTAGGTGCCTCGCATGCATTTGTCGTAATGATATTTGCCGCACTGTGGGCATGGTGGTCCCCCCTCCTGTCTAGGAGCCCCTGGTGCCTGGGGTGGTCTCTGCTGTCCCTGCTGTCTAGATGGCCCTGAAAACTGCTTCTTATGTGGCTGTGCACTGGACTGAGTCTGATGCCGCTTCCGCTGCATCTCCAAATCTATGTCTCGCAATGCCTGCTCTGCCTGAAAAGCGCAAGCAGTGGCCTCATCATAACTCGCCGGCCTCATCAGCATGACGTCACGGCGGAGTGTGGGTCTCAGTCCATCCAGGAAATGCCTCAGCTTCTGGGCGGCATCCCCTGCTATCATGGGCACAAAGTGATAGCCCCTGTCAAACTTGCGGATGAACTCCGCCACTGATAAATCTGTCTGCCTGAGGCTCATAAACTCTCTCGTCAGGCGGCCCCTGACGTCAGCTGGGAAATACTTCCCGAAAAACATCTCCCTGAATCTGGCCCATGTCAGAGTAGCCACATCTACTGCATGTGCGACTCCCTCCCACCACAGGGACGCATCGTCCCTCAGCATATAGATGGCGCACCTGGCCCGATCGCCATCCCTCACCCCCAGATAATCAAAATGCAACTCTAACGACTTGATCCATCCCTCTGCAACAAACGGATCAGTAGTACCCCCGAACTCCTTCGGGTTGAGCCTACGGAACTGCTCAAAGATGTCAGTCTGCTGTCTACGAGCCTGTTGCACCTGCTCCAAAAGTCTGGCCATACCCTCTAAGACTCGGGTAGCTGGGTCCCCTGGCGGTGGTGGTGGAGGACCCCTGCCACCCTCTGGAATATCGTCTACCCTGACCATCCTAGGCTCACGTCTGGGAGGCATATCTGAATAAAGTCCAATCAACACGTAACCCATCATGCAATTAATCTAGTTTTGAAATTAAAGAACTTTAAATCGTAAAACAGTTAAACATAAGCAGTAACTCATCATAATGCATAAATCATGAAATCATGCAGGTGCTAACAATAAATCATTTTAAACAGTAAAATCGTAAAGCTCACAGAATTGAGGCTTTGAAGACTGAGTGGCAGAAGCTGGCGGTGGCATAACCCTATACAGGACCCTTGCTCTGATACCAACTGTAACGACTACTCGTTTTAAAATGCGGAACTATTTTTTTTTTTGAGCTCCCATTTTAAAAATTAACATTTAAAATGATCATATTTATTTATCAATGAAAATATCACAGTTAAAAATAACCAACATCGACGTAAACGTAAATGAGTAAAAATCATGAAAATCCTCTACGTAAATAAAATGTTTAACTCCTCTCCAAAAACCATCACTCAAAATGCGGAAAAACGCGCGATCCTCGGGTTATGTCACCTCACCAAGACTGCCTACTCAGAGTTCAGCACCTCCTATCTCCTGCTCAAAATGCTCACCTACATCACACACGCCTAGTGAGTCTAAAGACTCAACACACCTGTTGTACCAGTAATAACAAGTACATATACGTAGCACACAGCAGTGAAAAATAGCATAATCAACATACATTTCATGAGCTTAAAAACATGAACATAAGCGTGTCGTGTAAAATGGTAACGTGTCAAAACATGTCTCATCATGTTATCATATCATATGCGTAACTGTAACTGGTCCAAAACATGGTAATAGCATGTATCATCGTATCAGCATATACATGTTAAAATCTTAATTTGAATTCCGTTCATTAGCTGTGACTTTCGTATCATCATGTCATCATGTCAGTCGATGGATCCATCTACGTGTAACCGCGGTACCCGGCGGCGAGGGTCATCAGCGACGGCATTACCCGCCCACTGAGCCCGGGCCTTACATGTCATCGTGTCATCGTGTCATCGTGTTAGTCACAACTAAATCACTTCCTTCAAAACGTGTCATCATATTCATCACTTAAATAAAAGTATGCATATACATAATTTTTCATTTAAACCAAGCATGCACCGTATTTATCATAATTGCGTAAAAATTTTAAACATGATGCATAAACATTTAAAATATCATAATTTGTGCTCAGGGCGCTGCCATGACCAAAATCTCACCCCGGGCGCAAAATGACCATTTTGCCCCTGGAAACCCAAAAATTTTCGTTTCAACCCTGAACCTCTAAAATTGACCTGAAGCTTACGGAACTCCTTAAAATATCCCAAAACATAATTAAAAGTATTCCTAGACGTAAACTCGAGCTCATAATACAACTTAACCGATTCGTTTCAAAACTTGGACCGGGGTCCCGGTTTTAACCCGAATTGAACCGAAACTAAACCAAATTTTCCCAAACTTAACCCATCCTTAAAACACACTCTAACAGCCCCTAATCTCCCCAAAATCAGCCCCTTAACCCACGGCTAAACCTGCTGTATTAAAGGGTTTTCTCGGCCACCCTTCCTTTGAGCAATCACCAACCTACTCATGGCCCAACCTCTCACACATCGGTCCTCCCCTACAGCACCACCTGTCCAGCCCTCAAGACACACTATTAGAACCTTAGTGACTCATCTAAACTAAACCAAACTCAAAGAAAATACTGCACACTAAACGTAGGACCCGATCGCCCCTCTTGCTCCAAACTCTCGGCTCTCCACTCGTACACGTCCAGCCGATTTCTAAACCCCATGCCAGCAACTTGACACCACCAGCAACCTCTAGATACTCAAGAACCGCGGCCCCTCGCACCAGGAAATCAGTAGAAAGAAAGAAAACGTGAGAAAGAAAATGAAACATGCAAGTTTTCATGTAAAGTTCCTTCAAAGATATTAGCATGACATAGATCATAAGCTTTTCATAAAATACTGAAATTTACAGCGAATATATGGCGTGTATGAAGCAGAAATAAATGATACATGCGTGCCTTATGATGCGTGGAAGAACAAGAATGACTCGAGGGAGCCGCAGATTTTTTTCTTTGCAACAAGAAGCCAAAAACGTGGCCTTCAGCTGGTGCTTTCTCTGAAACCGAGGGGGAGGAAATTTTGAGTGGGGGTGTCGGCTGCTGAGAGGTGCAAAGTGGCTAGGTTTAGGGTTAAGGGTGCATTATATAACAATTAAATGACTAATTAACCTATTAATGGGCCCTAATATTATTTTAAAGATTTAAAACCAATATTTAAGCTCAACAAGCCTAAAAGTAGGCCCATTAAATCCCAACGCACTCCTGAAAAATATTTCGTGTTGAAAAGATTTTGAAAATATTAACCGAACTATTAAAAAGTCCCCCGATTCGATAAATTTTGCGTACTGTAAAAACTAAAACACTGCGGTTAAAAATACCCAAATAAAATCTCATTTTTGAAAAATACACTTAAAATATTTTAAAATTAATATATAAAATAAATCGTGTAATAAAATAATTTTCCTGAGAAATCTCCGGACTCTGATCCTCGATCGAACGTGAAATGCACCTATAAACCCTAATGCATGAACTTTTAAAATTTCATGAATTAAATCCTATCATGCATGAATTATGCATAAAATAATTAAGCACATTTAAAAATAAAAATCCTAGATTGCTTGCACTTAGGTTACGCTAATTAAATTCCTGGACCTTACACCCAATATACTCACACACGTATAAGGATACGTTGTTCTTCGGGCGAGTGCAGGTGAAATATCAATTTTATGCTTTGAGCTATGCAGTATGGGGTATTCACCTACGTATATACATCATAATAAGTAATAGACGATATGCTGATGGTGGATGATATAATTAAGAAGATTCAGATTCACGTCTTTCGATCCATACCGATTTCAAACGATATGGTGCATGTCTTGTTATAGTCCATGTATTGTTGTAGTTCTAATTAAGTTCTAGTTTTTGATTTGTTATGTTATTTGTGTGTTTCCTGGGAATGCCCAGTGTAGTTATAACGCACACTTTTTACCTTTTTTTAATGAAAGTAATTTTTGTTATATATATAAAAAATAATAGACGATGATGCTAATATTATTAGGTTCTTGTTTGGAGTTGTATAGGTGCTCAATTGTCTTTTAGTAGCTACGTTTTCTTGTAGTGATAGAAGATCTGTCTCGCAAAATTGAATCATGAGACCGTATCACGAGAGTTTTTGTGAAAAAAAATTAGGATATATATTTCCAAATACTATACTTTCAAATATCGTTAGAGCGTGAAAATTTCATGTTATCTTTATGATAATATTTCAACATAAAAACTTTTTGTGAAACTTTCTCATGAGTCAATTTTGTGAGACAGATATTCTCTTTCAGTAAATCATGAAAAAATATTCTTTTTTTATTGTAAATATGGATATAATTGATATCGTCTCACAAAAGACCTACTCTGAATAAATTTGCTACATATTTTATTTATGTTAAGAAGAAAGAATAATAAATAAATTTGCTCAAATTTGGAGAGGTGAGTGTGGTGAAATTTCTACCTGAAGCAAGAATGAAGGCTAGAGAAAGGAATAAACTTAGAGACTTGTTGGCCATGTAGATAGTAAACAAATTAAGATTATTTTAATATTTTTAAAACTTTGATAGATTCTAGGCTCCAAAATTCTCATGTTATATAGTGGCATGGGCTCTATTAATGGAGTAACTTTGATGATTTACATAATTTATTATATTTTGCTAATTTGGTATAATAAAAAAAAGTAAATAAAAGTCGCATTTAACCGTGCGGAAATTTATATTAAATGATTGCGTGGAATTAAGCAAACGTAATCTAATTCTTGTATCATAGCAATATATATATTTGGTTATCTCAATCATTTTTTTTAACTATGATTTAAAAATAATGAATTATCTATTATTTAAAATTGTTTTTTTATTCAATATTTGAATGTGGCTAAGTCATTGGTGAGTAGATTGCATGCAATATTTTAGTTTTTTGAATTTTTGCAATATCCATAATGGCTAGTGGATTTTACATATGTTGTTAAAGTAAATCATAATTACTTAATTGTACTTGGAATTTTTGCTTTCATGCGCGACGTGGTGTAACCATTTTTTTTTATTGCCCAAATCCAATTTCAAGGTTCCGTCTATGCTACTGCCCCACAGCATCTGGACCGTTGATTTTAAAGAATTCGGTGGACCCCACATATGAATTGGTGGATCCCGCATATATGTGGTTAAATTTGGGCCTTTGATCTTCTCATGAGGCAGTGCCTCATAAGGTAGGGTGAAATATTCCCAATTTCAAATATCGTGGAAATATAGCCATAACTACCAAAAAAACAACAATAATAAAGCGAACTTGGGTCAACGCAATCATTAACTGCAAAATTAATGAATGAGATCATGCAATTTTTACTAGTTAATAATATGATATCTTCCAAAAATTCCAAGTCTGCCACATTTATCATA
This sequence comes from Primulina tabacum, assembly GCF_025594145.1. Taxonomy (NCBI): domain Eukaryota; kingdom Viridiplantae; phylum Streptophyta; class Magnoliopsida; order Lamiales; family Gesneriaceae; genus Primulina; species Primulina tabacum. Next base: position 32,099,574 of record NC_134563.1, read on the forward strand.
CGAGACAAAAATTTACGTGAGACGGTCTCACCGACTGTATTTTGTGAGACGAATCTCTTATTTGGATCATACATGAAAAAGTATTACTTTTTATGCTAAGAGTATTACTTTTTATTGTGAATATCGGTAGGGTGACCCGTCTCACAGATAAAGATTCGTGAGAGAGTCTCACAAGAGACCTACTCATCGTACAAAGGTTTGGATTTTTATTTTTATTTTTTTGTGTGTTTTTCATCTTTAAATATACTCAAATAAATAAATATATATATGTATGTATATATATATATATATATATATATATATATAAACTCTTGTGAAATCATATCACAAATCAATTTTGTTAGATGGATCTCCGACCCGACATGATCCATAAAAAAAATATTGCATTTTATACTAAACATATTACTTATCATTGTAGGTATGAACCGAATTGACTTGTCTCACGAATATAGAATCGGAAGACTGTCACATAGAAAATACACACACACACACACTCTCTCTCTCTCACACACACACACACACATATGCTACCCACCGAGTAGGCGGCATGCTATGGGCGCTGCCCTCGTGGCGCTCGCGTGGAAGCCACACAATATTTTAATTTGTTTTCAAAACAAATAAGTTTTCATACCCTTCTTATTCTCTCTCGTATTTTTTACAGCCAATACTAAAAATGTTTTGTCTCATCACTCGTATTTTCACGAACCGTGTTCTCCAAGGTACGCCAAGTTATTTTGTCCCATTGGACCCTGCTCCATCGGCCACCACACGTCTCTCTGTCTTTCTTCAATCGGATGGAGCAACATTTGGTGGCGGATGGAGCAGCGTGCGGCGACGGAGGGAGCAAGACAAATAACTTAACATACCTTGAAGAACATGTGAAAATATGAGAGTGGAGACAAAACATTTGGTTCACCCGTTAAAACAAGAGAGAGGAGAAGACGACATGGTGTGAAATTAAGGATTGTTAAAAAAAATTACAAAAAAATTAAAATATTTTGTGACTGCCATGCGGGTGCCACATGGGCAGACGCTCATAGCATGCTGCCCACTCGGTGAGCATCAGAAATTTTCTATATACTAGTTATTCTGCACACGCGATACGTGTGTGTACAGTCTTTTTTATCATTATCGATGGATTAAAGTGAAATTTGACTAATTATGGAGGGACTAAATTGATATTTGAATTTTTGAAATAATAAAAATAAAAATGTATGTTGAAATTTAAAAAACAAAATAGAATATTATATATATATATATATATGTAGACACACTATATTATAAAAATGGAGTATTTTATAGTAACTAACTTGGTATGATCATTTAAAAATTACAAATACTACTCTTATTTTTAATTAATTTACTAATTATTTATTTGATAACTTATCCAACAAAAATGAAAAATTCTCTCAAAAGTACACAATATGTTTTTCTAATTAAGTAAATAATATTTTTAGATAACTATCCGGTATAAATTGAAAAAAAAAATCAAGACAAAAAACCCCATAAAATAAGCAACAATAAAATAAAAATGCAAAAAAAGAAGAAGATAAAATTAAATTCCTTCACTAAAAATATTAAATATAAAAAATAATTATATAAACATACAACGAATGAATATGATCACTAGTATACATAAATGGATTGACATTCTTCTGAGGATCCTGTATCGGTTTTTTTCCTTTTCAATTATCGGTTTTTTTTTTTCTTTTCAATTTTTGTCAGTTAACTTAGTTCCTTGTTCTTATGCATTAAAATATATTGTTTATAAAAATGATAAAAAAAAATTTGTGAAAGATTTGTTTGACATAAAAATACTTAATAGATGTTGATTGTGTGAATTAGATGTATGTGTTGTGTGTATTGTTGTAATATCTTAATACAACATGTAGCAGAATAATATAATATATCACACAATTAAACTTTGATGAATAAAATAAGAAATAATTAATAATGCACAACATTTGTGCATTGTCTCAGGGCAAAAAAATTCACCAGAAAAACTTGTCAGTTTAAAAAACTAATACCAACGAATAAAGAAAAACTTACTCCATTAACAAAGTGAGGGAGCAAAGTGCATCCAAAACACTTATCAAATCAAATAGCCAAAACTACGGATGCAATGTTTGTGAAGCCGAAATTTTGATTTATGAACAACACTCTAATCAGCACTGTGAATAAGTGTTGTGTCTGCTTGTCTTCAACACTCCACGACAACACGACAATACGCCTTGGCTTGATCAATTGATCTCTTCGAAGTAAATAACCAACTATCGTGCTTGCTCTCCTGCGGCGTCTGTATTTATCGATCTACCCACCATCTATATTTGATTATTTATAAGCTTCATTTGCCCTAAAATTTATTCATTGAATAGAATTCTACAAGATATGAAAATAAAAGTTTCATTAGTAAATAAACTCTTTTAAATAAATTTATCATATTTAGAGTTTATCAAATATCTCAATGGTCTAAAAAGGAAAAAATAGCGCTTTATTAATTTTCTGCATTAAAACTTACATCTCTTTGCCTGTGCTGTCTGCAGGTCAAGCATACAATATTGCTAATAAACGATGATTTTCCCACTGGTTCATTTGAAAGCCAAATAGATATTTTCACCCCTTTGACCTTGGAAGGTCTTGGCCTCGTAAGCGTCAACCAATTTATAGATATGGTACGCTATATAATTGTTATGTTATATCTTCTAGTTTCAATGGTCGGCATTGCAGCCCGTTGCATTAAACTAGATGGTTAGATGATGACAGAAGATGTGATGCATGCCAGATTATTTCCCCACTACGAGCAAGTTAGAAATTGATTTAACGATTGCTTGATAAGTTTTTAACTGAAGCAATTAGAATTGTTTTCAAAAAAAAAATTGAGGTTAATACATACTGTGCTACTGATAATTTCATGATAGGATAAACTTTTGGAGTTGTATAAGTATTAAATACCGGTCAATATAAAATGATGAAAAAATTTATTCTTTACTATTCAGCTGTGTTTGTATATTATATTTTACTAAGTGTTTTATAGCCAATTACTCATAGATCTTAGGTCCATTGCATAGCGATACTTTTCAAACAATGGTTATGACAGGGGTTTTGTTAGTGGATCAACAACTTTATCTGCGAAGGTGACTCTCTCTACCGATATGTCTCGTTTTGCCACAATCTTCTAAATTATGTGGAACTTCCTTAGTATACGTTTGGATCGCTGATGATACCTCGGCTCCTTCGCTTGCACAACGGCACTGTTGTTGTTATAGTAGACCAGGACTGGATCAACTATTTGAGGAATGACACCCAACTCTTGGATGAAATTTATCATCCAAATACCCTCATTTGCTGCAGCCGATGAAGCTATGTATTTGGCCTCAATGGCTGAATCCACTGTGGTGTCTTGCTTGGAACTTTTCCAAGAAATAGCACCACCATTCAGCTTGAACACAAATCCAGAGGTTACTTTTGAATAGTCTACATCTGATTGGAAGCTAGAGTCAGTGTAGATTTCAATTTTAGTTGTCCACTCCCGTATACCAAGAACAAATTCTTAGTTCTTCTATTACCAAAAAGGAAAATATAATTAAAGAATAAATTATATTCTTTTCAATCTCTCTATTTTTATATTTCTGGACAAAACACAAAAAATGTTATTCAGCAGAACTCCCTTGAGTTAGCATGCAACTCCCCCTGAGTTAGAGACTCGTTTCCCTTTAAATTCAACTTTGTTAAATTAGATGTTAGAGCATTGTTGTTAGAGGTGTTGCAACACGTGAAACAAGAACACTTAGTAGCTTACTCAATAAGATCATAACACTAACAATAGCTAAACATCATTACTAAAAGCTAATAAGCAGAGATAAAGTAAACATCAAAACAAACTAAGGAGTAGTTTTATCTCCAACTCCATAGGTGAGCTCATCTGTATCTCCTTCTTCTTAATCGTCCGCTTCTTCTTCCATTTTTTCTGCTGCTTCAACACTTGCACTTATTGCAGCTTCTCCTACTCCATTTTTTTGTCCAAAATGCACCGCCATCTCTAGAAGTAAATGGTACTCGGCTACTTGAACTTCATAATGAGCTATGAGCTCTTTCGTATTGAAGATTTGCTTCAAGAAAAACTCAATTTGAGCCTGTACAAAAGAGGAGGACAACATAATAAAACCAGCAAGATTCACTATAGATGAAGAGGTCGTGTTGCCAACATCGTGGGCAACACCAGAAGTAGAACAGGGAAGGTCCAACTTCCTATTCCCCTAAAGTAAGTTGGGGCAATCTTCATCATTTCACCAACATCAGAGAGATCCTTATCAATGTCTATGACAAAACCTTGAGATTCCAAAATATCATAAATTAAAGATGGAAACGATAACTTTGTTGATTTCAATCATCCGTCAGCAAATTGAAGCACATTCTTGAATACGAGCTTTCCTAAGATGAAAGTAGTCCTAGTACCAATGGGAAACAAAATAAGTGTCTGTGGTCTGGTAATCACTCTTGTGTTTGTTGAGGAAGTCCAATTCCGAATGGCAGTCTTGTGAAGAACATAATAAAAACAAGATAAAGTTTGACTTAGACAGTCTCTTGGGATGATCGTGAAAACATTTAATCGATCCTCCCGTGAGAACACCAATTATTCCATGAATGTCAGGGATAAAACCTTCTTTTTCACCAGGCAAAGTGTTATAGAACTCATTAATCACAATATGATTAAACTGATACATATGAAATAAAGCTTTTGAAAGCACCCCAGATTGAACAACGATAAAGTAGCTAGAAGACACGGAAATAAAGGTATAATTTTAAAAATTTTGCCTAGACAAGCTCCTTTCGCCCAAGGGACATCGTTGGAGAAATAAGCACACTCGGGCATATTTAACAGACCTCTTATCACCCACACTAGATGAGAGGTTCCTAAAGAACTCTAGAATACGTTTCCGGCAATTGAGTCCATACAATTCCTTCTTTAGCTTGTAGACATAGTCCGAGTGGTGTGGATCTTCAAACTCTTTCGGTTGACTCACATAAGCTTCCTCATTCAAAATGTCATTCAAAAATGCACTTTTCACATCTATCTGATAAAGTTTAATCCTCATATTACATGCAATGTCAAGCAACAATCAGACTGACTCAATGTGGGCTACATGGGCGAATGTTTCATCAAAGTCAACCTCCTCAACCTGCGTATACCCTTGAGCAACCAACCAAGTTTTATTTCTAACAAAATTTTCTGACGCATCAGTTTTGTTATTAAAAATCCATTTTCTTCCAATCACATTAACATATTTATTGCTTATAAAATATATTATTATTTGGGTGCATATGTTTTTTATGTAGAGATGAAATTACACAATTTTTAATTTAGAAATGATCTCATTTTTTTTTCAAGTGTTGTTCTACCTTTGTGAGAATATATGTTTATACCGGCCTTTTTTAGATTTATAAGCACTATTTTATTCTTGGGATTACGTTTGTTTGTTTTTTTTTTCAATGAAATGGTTAAAAATCAAAAGAACTCATGTTACTGAAAATCATGCAAATGCTCTGTTTATTCATAGAGAATGATAACCCGACAAACTAAATAGATACATGTTTTTAGGGTTTTGAGCAATCATGCTCGCATCGACAAGCGAACACATCAGTCATGGGCAAGTGAAAACAGCGTGCGAATGGATTCTGACCCGCATAAAACCTATTGCACTTTTTGTTGCACTCCTTAGGTGTTATACCCATCATACAAAACCCCAAATAACTCGCACATCGACGTGTTGGGCTAGGGCTAGGGCTAGGGCTAGGGATCGGAGCCTCGAAAACACTTTTGGAGTCACTCACCACAAGTGAAATATCGATTTCACTTTTTTCCGTATGTATCGACTGATCACCTGTATACACAATACACATCACGTGAAAAGAGAATTTTCTAAATTTTTTAGAAAAACTTTATTGTAAAATGCTATGTACCAAATTGAATAAAAAAATTATAACACCAAGGTGATAAGATTTAACTATGATCATGTCTAAATGTGCATCGATTTGTTTTGTAATATCAAAGTATCAATTATCAATCAAGAATTTAAGTCCTAACCTAGTTCGGGTTGAGTATTGTATAGAAATAATAATCTCCAAAATTTCAATAAATTAAAAATTAAACTATGACTATTAATTTTGAATATTAAGATGATTTGTTTATTCAATTTCTATCCTTTAATTTACTGACGAGATCTGACCTGATTTTGTCTAAAGAAATCTTCAATCTAATACATTATTTCTTATTAAGTAATAGATAATTCTTTCTTTCTTTTCGAAAAATTTACAATTTTAGTAATAAATTGATATTTTTTGATTTAGTTATCTCGATGTTTTGTTTTCATCCATTTACTTGGTTTTTATTTTGTTTTGATTTTTTATTTGAAACCACTAATTCTATCAAATAATGTTTATTTGAAACTGATACTCTCATACATGACTCATATAGAATGAATGAAATATATATTATACATATTAAAATATATCAAGCAAAAAATTTGCTTTATTTTGGTGTGAGTAATATGAGTCTATTCTCGCTACACGAGCTATATAGGTGAACATCGATAACAGATAAACAATATTCGAAAAAATTAGTGTTTTTTAGAAAAAAAAGACCATAACAAAAAAAAATTTCAAGTTATTGGATTAAAACCAAACATTAACAAGTTATATGATTATAACAAAAAACAGACCAGGTTACAGGACCTAAATGGTAATTTTCTCATTAATGACTTGTTTATCTCAACATTTATATGTCATCAGTTTTTTTTAAAAAAAATTCTTACATTAAACTGATGACATATAAATGTTGAGATAAACAAGTCATTAAAGAGAAAATTAACATTTAGGTCTAAAAAAAATTCTTACATTAAATTGAAAGAGGAAAATTTATTTAAAATCGAGAGGAGAAAAAAATTAAAATTACCTGATGCCAAAAAGAATACCAGAAGAATGAATAAACTCAAAGACTTAATTGCCATCTTGCGAGAAAAAAAATCAAGAAGAAATATTATCTTCGTACTCAATTAATATGTTGGTTCTCACAAATGCTCATGTATAATATATAGCAATGAATCAAAGATTTATATAATATTCATATAATACATACAAAAAATATTTTGTCGCGCTTTACATATATATTCACATTATTACTTGGTTTGTTATCATAATTAGATTACATAAGGTATATTTATTTAATATAGTCACCCACAAAATAAAACTTGGCACACTAGAACAATAAATGACTATTGTGACACTTTTTAATAGACACTTTTAATTAAATTTTGTTACAAATACTTAATAATGACACTTGTAAAAAAATTAATAATGTGTAAAATAAAAAAAAACATATTAGATTAGTTATCCTGAAATTTTTAATTGATGTCAATTTTTATATGGAGGAAAATAATTATTTTTCCTCCTCCAATATTTATCCAACCCAAATATTCCCACATTTATTTTATCTATTTTTCTCCCCAAAATCTTCACCCTGCTCTCCACGCCGTTTTCTCAACGGCGTACATTAATCGCACGCCGTCAATATTATTTTTCACGGCATGCTTATTATTGCACGCTGCGAAAAATGGGAGACCAACGTGTGCGTTGATGGCTAGTTTATAATTCAGATATCCTTTACAGTTTCATTTATAAAGCTGAAGAACCAAAATTAAAGAGTGAATGACAGAGATTTTGATTATCATTCACAGTCATAGATCTGCAAATTATGATAACTAATACAATGCCAAGTTACAGTTTTCTACAAATATAACCCAAATGAGCCATATTAAAAATTCTTAGAGAAATCCCAGAATATATATAGTTTTGATATGATGTTCACTCATTGTGTCGACTAAGTGTCACCATTGAGGTAACACTCATGACTCATCTATTAGATATGCAATTTTGATATGTTTCATCATATGTAATAGATGAGTGTCACCTCAACGATGGATACGGTTGATGAACATCATAAAAAAAATTATATATATTTGAAGGACTAAAAGAGAGAGTAGTTTTAGAAGGTGTAAACTTGCATCCTTTGATAGAATAGACCTGAAATAATTTGACCTTTAGGTAGCAAAGCAAGAATGACTGCGCCTTTAGCACCTTCTTCAACTGTCAAAATTCCCATATTGGAATTGATATCGGTCTTCACAAATCCAGGGCACACGCAGTTAACACATAAACCTGCAGCTGAGTTCTCTTTTGCAAGGATCCTCGTGTACACATTCGCACCTGCTTTCGACATTTTGTATGCAAATAGATGTTGGGATCTCGTTTTTCTCGTGTTCAAAACGCAGCGAAAGTTTAAAATTTTAGTTTGACAATCAAAATATTTGGACATTTGTATGATTTAAATTAAATAAATATTCATAAGGAGTTAGAAAGTTTTATCTTTAATAAACAATTTTCACTTGGATCCAACTACTATGGTATAAACGGACGTAGCACTTGTTGTATATCCCTACGAACTTTCTTCGATCTACTAATCCGGTCCACGACTGAAATATTAATTCATCTTTTAACTTGCACTAGAAAGTATAGAAGATCTTTTCCGTAGAGATAGAACACACAGAAGAAATCGACCCAATACCTCTTAATTAAGGTGGCCGAAACTTCTTGCAACAGCAACGAAAATCTCGAGAGCAACACCTCTTAATTTGGAAAAGACAAAAAATTCTTGTATAAAAGCTTTTTTGCCATTTTATTATCAAATAAGAATAAAAAATTTGATACTCACGGGAAATTTAGGGTCCGATTCCAACAAGTGTCACTAGTCCAGACGCATGTTTCGAAATTACCCTTAGCCTGAAATCACGAATAAGACTGTTAGAAGGGGGCCAGGAGGGTATCCTGGCATAGCTCCTCCGACGCTCAAGTCAGAGACTGAGGTTATAAGTGGATAGCAGCTAAGAGTGCTGCTGAAAAATAATATAGTGAATGAATGAATTAAACACTCGAACCTGATATTTATAGAAAAATACCTGGGCCCGTGATGGGCCTTGCACCTTGGTTGAGGGTGGGCCAGGGGTTTTTTACATCTGGTTTGGGCTAACCCTGGGTCCACATCTTGTTTGGGCTAACCCTAGTGGACCCATCTATGGGGTATCACCAGTCTCCCCCTCCCGAATCTGTGAGAAATCGCATTTCAGCAGTAGCAGCAGTAGCTATCATTTAGCAGAAGCTAGCAGAAGCTAACAATTCCAGAAGCTAATATTTCAGAAGATGATATTTTTCTAGCAGACAGAATCCAGCAGCAGAAGAGTTCAGTAGCGCGAGATTGCAGCAGACAGCTACTGATTCTGTTATGACTTGTAACTGCAGCATTTATCATGGAATAAAGGCTGTAATGGCACATAATGACAGATTATGGCCATTAATGGGATGCTAACAGTCAGATTTTTGACTATAAATAAAACCCTCAAGTCTCTGAATTGGTGTTACACAAATCTTGAGATTATTACTTAAATTTTTGAGCTAAGAGAATGCCTTGTTTGATCTGTAAAATCCAGTAGCGAGAGCAACCAGATTTTCAGTAGACTTCAACCGAAACTCTAGCAAATTACGGTAAGTGGGCTTATAAATAAGTATTTTGAAATCTGTTTCATAATTCATTTTTAAAGCACAGTTTCTGTATGTTTGATTTCTGATATCTGATTTTGAAGCACTGAAACTCCCTAGTGAACTAATGGTAGGAATATATATTCTGAACATATCTGAATTCTGATTTCTGATTCTGACCTCACCCCTTAGAGGAGAGAACATATAGGGGACTGATATCAGTTTAGCCATGAAATTCACTAACGTGCTCAGTGCTTACTAATTCAGATTTCTGTTCTGAAACCTGTGATTTCTGAATTGTGATTTCTGTTATGAAAATACAAGTTTTCTGTATATTATTGTATTATTGTTTCTGTTGAAAACGATTTCGAAAACTGGGAGTTATTCCCGCCCCTGGTTACTGAGGGACAACCATATCACTCACCCACCAAACCCATCTCAGATAAAAACGAGGAAGAAAAGTTAGAAGAAGAAGAGCAGATTCAATTCTGGGGCTGGTGAAGAAGGCCGTTACTTATCAGTTCTAGTTTATGTTTATTCCGGTGCATCTGTTAAGATACTGTTATATTTGGTTTTACATTTCCGCTGTAAAACATTTGGCATTGAGTTTGTATCAAACATTGAAATATTCAGTATTTATGAATAAAAAGACTGGTTTTTGGATTCTGTACTTCTGAGGCTTGTTGTTTTCGAATGTAAATTTGAGAGTAAGGCCGGTGTCAACCAACCCCCGTCCCGGGGCGTGACATTGAAGTGGTATCATAGCAAACCAGGTTTCATAATCTGGGGAGGAGAAACTAGAAATAATAAGTTCCGATAGACTACTAAAAATAAATCCTGAAAGTTACTGAGTTAGACTACTGAAAATCAGCTACTGTATTAGACTACTGAAAATAAACTACTGTAATAGACTACTGAAAATAAGCTACTGTAATAGACTACTGAAATGAGTAGGAAAAAAAATCAGTAGGCCAAAATCAGTAGTCCAAAAAAATCAGTAGACCGGAACCAGCAGATAACAGAAAAACCAGTAGACCATAACCAGTAGACCAAAAAACAGTAGTATCAGACCAGTAGTCTGAAACCAGAACCAATAGATGGAAACCAGTAGATCTGAATGCAGAAGACTGGGTCACTAGACTCGGAATGCAGCAGACTGGTTCTAACTAGGGATGTAAATGAACCAAACCGTTTGTGAGCTATTCGAAGCTCGACTCGATAAAAGCTCGTTTGAGCTCGTTTAATGAGGCTCGTTAATATAAACAAACCAAATTCAAGCTTTACAGTATTCGACTCGTTAGCTCGTGAACATGTTCGCTGGTAAGTTCATGAGTAATCTTTTAGATGAAAAAATAATAGTTTTGATATTTGATTTATTGATTTGAATATTATTGATAAAATATATAGAAAAATCTATTAAATTTATCTATTATATTAAATTTACAAATTTTAGTAAGAATAATATATTTTTCTTTAAATATATAATTTATTTTTAATTAATTTAATGAGAATTTAAATGTATAATTCATATTTATTAAGTTTGTTTAGGCTCGATAAAGGTTTGAATAAACTCGTGAGCCATGCATATATTCGTTAAATAAAGCTCGAGCTCGGCTCGATTATAAATGAGTCAAACTCAAACATTCAAGAGTTCGGATCGGCTCGACTCGATTACATCCCTAGTTCTAACAGTGCTGGAAAGCAGCAGACAGTGCTGAAAAAGCAGCATACTGATTGCAGAAGCATCAGAATTGCAGTAGACCGCGAATTCCAGCAAGCGCATGCAGTAGACCTTGCAAATGGCATGGAAGTTGAGGTGTTTTTCGCGCAAACTTCAAACAGCCATAACTTTTGATCCAGGAAGAATTTTTACTATTAAAAGTATGCATTGGAAAGCTCTCGACGAGGAGAGCCTAACCTAGAACCAAAATTTTGTTCTAGCACCGCTAATGAACCCCAAAACCCTTCGTTTAGATAGGGATATCATCATTTCTGTAAAATTTTCCAGATTTTTGAAACTTTGAGGAATTTTTATTTCCAAACGGCTTAGTATTTTTGCACCAAATTTGGTACACTTCATGTTCCTGATGTGAAGGATTTTTAGTAAATTTTTCACTCCTTTCTGAGACAGAAAAATTTTTGAGCTATTTTCTTTTACTAAATGTTATAGGCTTACTGATTCTGTTCATTCCAATAATTGTCTATAGCTCGACTTGTACTCTTGATATCATTTCTGAACATTCACTTCCATGTTTTGGATATAGGATATGGCTGACCAGAATAGCTACATTAAGAGCTTAGAGAAGAAGCTAGAGAAGCTAGAGAAACTAAAGGAACGTAACTACTGCCTAGAGCTGGACAAAGATGAATTAGAGCGTCGAGCAGAACACTTAAGAGGTGATGTTCAACGTTATGCTTATTATCTGCATGAGGCAGAAGAGAAGAATAGGAGAACTCAAGAAGAGTTTGAAACCTCCCAAAAGACTGTTGCAGAGTTCATCGAGTTACGTGATACATTAGTTGAGAAGATCCAAATACTTAAGGATCAAAATCACCAACTCATCCACTAGCATAATCAGTATAGTGAACAGACTGATGCTCAGATTCAAGAGCTGCAGGACACTGTTGAAGTTCTTAACGACCAGAATGCAGTTCTGCATGGTCATATTGAACATCTGGAAACAGTGATAGCCAACCATCAAGACGAACCTGAGGAGGATCCCGAAGAAGATGAAGAAGTCGAAGAGGACCCTATGGATTTGGGATTAGGAGAAGTGATAGATTAGACATTCAGTAGTAGCTTTTTGTAATAGCCCTTGTTCTATTTGCATTTTGTTAGCATTTTCAAAGGTTATTTGTAATTGCACTTTCTTGATAAATCAATAAAAATTTATTTCTATCCATCGGTTTCATAATTAAATTTTGGAGCAATTACTCAATCATTTTGTTTCTTTTGTTTAGTCTCTATTCTGCCATCAACCTTAGAACTTTCATAATTGTAGGAAATGGACGGACGACCTGTCAGAAACAACCGTAACCCTCGTTACAATAACCGCAACAATAACCGCAATGATGAAGATGCACAACAACCCCCACAACCACCACCAGCAGTTGGCCTCAGTCAGGTGGACTTGATGGCTATAGCCACGATTGTGGCAATCACGCTACAAGGGTTAGTGAACCCTAATGCTAATCAGCCACCGCCACCACCTCCAGCTCAGAATGGGACGAAGCAACACTATGAGGCTCTCCGAAGAGCAAGAGTCCCAAACTTCGATGGAAGCTCCGATCCTGAGGTCGGACAAAATTGGATGAAAGAGGTGGAGAATCATCTTCGACTACTTGAGGTTCCACAAGGGATCAAGATAGATGTGATTACACCTTTTCTTGTGGATAAAGCAGCCAAATGGTGGGAATGAGTCTCACCAGCTATGGTAAGGACGGGACCTATCACTTGGCAAAGGTTCCGAGAGGCATTTCTGAAGCAGTACTTCCCGACAGCAGTTCGAGTGCAGAAGCTGTCAGAATTTGAAAGCTTGGTTCAAGAACCAAACATGACAGTGGTGGAGTATTCATCTAAGTTCCACTCATTGGGAACTTTCTCCCCAACCATCATGGGAGACGAGGCCTTGAAGATGCATCGCTTCAAGAAGGGATTGAACAGTCGTATTCAATCTGCCCTTGCCGTTATCGAGCCCAATAGTTTTGATGAATTGATGGGAGCCGCCATCAGGACTGAGAATGACATCAAGAGGCGTGAAGGTCAGAACAAACTCAAATGTCCTCAGTCAAGCCAATACCAACCGGGCCAACAATTCAAGAGACCTAGATTTTCAAGCAATCAATTCACCAGTGTTCCAGCTAAAGGAACCACGTCTTTTCAATCAAGCAAAGAGGGAGTCAAGTGCCAAACTTGTGGATTCGCTCACACTGGTAAATGTCGTAGGAATTCTGGAGCTTGTTTCCGTTGTGGAAAGATGGACCATCGCATTGCTCAATGCCCTCTTCCAGATCCAAGGAATGGTCCAACAGGAAGAACAACTCCAAACAAGCCTAAGGAAAACAAGAAAAATGCTCGAGTTTATGCTCTTACTCAAGAAGAGGCTGACAACTCAAATGATGTCGTAGCAGGTACCATTATAATCAATGATATGCCTGCGTATGTGTTATTTGATTGTGGTGCTACACATTCATTCATATCTAAGAGATTTGCCAAAAATTTAGGAGCTAAGCCTGATAACTTTGAAGAACCATATAGAGTAGCAACTCTTGCAAATCGAATTTTAGAAACCTGCACTCTATATCGGGATATTAGTGTTCTCATAGAAGATCAGAATTTCAAGGCAAACCTGATTCAACTAAACATGGTGGAATTCGATGTAATTCTTGGAATGGATTGGTTAGCCAAGAATCATGCTTTGGTAGACTGTCATGGAAAGACGGTAACCATCCAAGCTCCACACCAAGAGAAACTTCTATTTCATGGTAAGACAAAAGAACGAAAGACTCTTCTTTCTGCTTCTCAAACTTGGAAAGCCATGAAAAGTGGAGAAGAAGTTTACCTAGCTATGTTAAGCGAGGTAAAGAAAGAAACCACACTTACGCTAGAAGAGATTCCGGTGGTACAAGAATTTCCGGATGTATTTCCTGAAGAACTCTCAGGCGAACTTCCCGACCGCGAGGTGGAATTTGAGATTAATTTAGTACCCAATGCTACACCAATCTCAAAAGCACCGTATCGAATGGCTTCGGCAGAGTTGAAAGAACTCAAAGAGCAACTTCAAGAATTGTTGGATAAGAAGCAAATCCGACCAAGCGCATCTCCGTGGGAAGCTCCTGTCCTATTTGTAAAGAAGAAGGACGGAAGCATGAGGATGTGTATTGATTACAGAGAGCTGAATAAGATCACAATAAAAAACAAGTATCTGCTTCCAAGGATAGATGACCTGTTTGACCAACTCAAAGGAGCTTCAGTCTTTTCCAAGCTCGACTTAAGGTCAGGCTACCACCAACTGAAGGTCAAGACAGGCGATATTCCGAAGACAGCCTTCAGAACAAGATATGGACACTATGAGTTTATGGTAATGCCATTCGGGTTAACCAACGCTCCAGCAGTATTCATGGATCTCATGAACAGGGTGTTCAAACCATTTCTTGACAAGTTTGTTGTGGTATTCATCGACGATATTCTGGTATATTCGTCAAGTGAGGAAGACCACAAAGAACATCTTCGTCTCACCCTCCAGAAGCTGAGAGAAAAGGAACTGTACGCCAAGTTCAAGAAATGCGAATTCTGGCTAGAGAGCGTCGCATTCTTGGGACACATAATATCAGCAGTAGGAGTATCTGTGGACCCTAAGAAAGTTGAAGCAATCTCAGATTGGCCTAGATCAAAGACTGTGACAGAAATTCAAAGTTTCTTGAGATTAGCAGGCTATTACTGAAAATTTGTGGAAGGATTCTCGTCAATAGCAATACCTCTTACCAAACTCACACAGAAGAACTCTAAATTTCAATGGAGTAAAGATTGTGAGAAAAGCTTCGAGACTTTGAAGAAGAAGCTTACCTCCACGCCAGTGTTGGTATGGCCAACTGAAGGAAAAGACTTCACCATCTACAGTGATGCATCTAAAAAAGGTTTAGGATGTGTACTCATGCAAGAGGGAAGGGTGATAGCATACGCGTCGAGACAGTTGAAGCCGTAAGAATAGAATTACGCAACGCATGATCTCGAACTAGCTGCACGGGTGTTCGCGCTAAAAATTTGGAGACATTATCTTTATGGAGCCAAGTGTGAGATTTTCACTGATCACCAAAGTCTCAAGTATTTGTTCACTCAAAAGGAACTAAATATGAGACAAAGACGATGGATCGAACTCATGAAGGATTACGACTTGACGATAAGCTACCACCCAGGCAAAGCCAATAAGGTAGCAGACGCTTTAAGTCAAAAAAATATGAGTAAGGTGATCCTGATATCACTTTCAGCACAACCATGTCTTCGAGAGACAATCAAGATAAGTCAGGATAGAGATTCCGCTTTGGTGAAACTAAAAGAGCAAGCTAAAGAAGGAAAATCACCATATTTCGAGACGGATAACAAAGGAATCTTGTGGATGAAAGGACGATTGTGCGTACCAGACATCGATAATCTTCGACAAGAGGTAATGTCTGAGGCACATAAGTCGAAATTTTCAGTCCATCCTAGTAGTACCAAGATGTACAGAGATTTGAAGAATAATTTTTGGTGGAGTGGAATGAAGAAAGACGTGGCAATGTTTGTTTCCAAGTGTCACGTGTGCCAGCAAGTCAAGGCAGAGCACCAAAGACCTGGAGGACTTCTGCAACCTCTAGAAATTCCAGAATGGAAATGAGAACATATCTCCATGGACTTTGTTGTCGGGTTACCAAAGTCTAGACAAAGTCATGACGGCATCTGGGTAATCGTAGATAGACTCACAAAATCTGCGCATTTCTTACCTGTCCGCATGAACTATAATTTGGACAAGTTAGCCACATTGTACATGAATGAGATCGTACGATTGCATGGAGTTCCAGCTAGCATACTATCCGACAGAGATCCTAGGTTTACATCCCGATTTTGGAAGAGCTTTCAACAAGCTATGGGGACAAAAGTTACTCTTAATACGGCGTATCACCCTCAGACTGATGGTCAAACTGAGAGGACAATACAAACTCTAGAAGATATGTTGAGAGCATGTGCTCTAGACTTCAGTGGTAATTGGAGCAAACATATGCCCTTAATCGAGTTCGCGTACAATAATAGTTACCACAGCAGCGTTGAAATGGCACCATACGAAGCTCTGTATGGACGAAAGTGTCGTTCAGCACTGTATTGGGATGAGGTAGGGGAAAAAACCATTGTTGGACCCGAATGATCCAAGAAACATTGGATAAAATCGCTTTGATCAAGGAGAGATTAAAAGCTGCACAAGATCGACAGAAAAGCTTGGCTGACCAGAAAAGACGACCCGTGGAATTTGAAGTTGGAGAAAAGGCATATGTGAAAGTGTCACCCATGAAGGTTGTAATCCGATTCAATAAGGCTAGGAAACTAAATCCCAGATACGTCGGACCATTTGAAATTCTTGAGAAAGTGGGAACATTTGCTTACAAATTAGCAGTTCCCCCTGATATGTCAAGGTTCCATAATGTTTTCCACGTATCACAATTAAGAAGATATATTTCCGATTCAAGTCATATTCTTGACGTTGAACCACTGTTGGTTGAGGACAATCTAAATGAAGAATTGAAATATAAAGAAATTCCGATTCGGATTGTGGATAACAAAGACCAAGTACTGAGGCGACGAACTATTCCATATGTCAAAGTACAATAGTCCAATCACACCGAAAGAGAAACTACTTGGGAGTTGGAAGAAAAGATGCGAGCACAATACCCTTATCTCTTTAAGATCATGTATAGCCAAGTTTCGAGGACGAAAATTCTCATAAGGAGGGAGGAATGTGAGAAATCGCATTCCAGCAGTAGCTAGCATTTAGCAGAAGCTAGCAGAAGCTAACAATTCCAGAAGCTAGCATTTCCAGCAGAAGCTAATATTTTAGAAGATGATATTTTTTCCAGCAGACAGAATCCAGCAGCAGAAGAGTTCAGTAGCGCGAGATTGCAGCAGACAGCTACTGATTCTGTTTATGACTTGTAACTGCAGCATTTATCATGGAATAAAGGCTGTAATGGCACATAATGACAGATTATGGCCATTAATGGGATGCTAACAGTCATATTTTGGCCTATAAATAAAACCCTCAAGTCTCTGAATTGGTGTTACACAAATCTTGAGATTATTACTTAAATTTTGGAGCTAAGAGAGTGCCTTGTTCGAGCTGTAAAATCCAGTAGCGAGAGCAACCAGATTTTCAGTAGACTTCAACCGAAACTCTAGCAAATTACGGTAAGTGGGCTTATATATAAGTATCTTGAAATCAGTTTCATAATTCTGTTTTAAAGCACAGTTTCTGTATGTTTGATTTCTGATATCTGATTTTGAAGCACTGAAACTCCCTAGTGAACTAATTGTAGGAATATATATTCTGAACATCTCTGAATTCTGATTTCTGATTCTGACCTCACCCCTTAGAGGAGAGAACATATAGGGGACTGATATCAGTTTAGCCATGAAATTCACTAACGTGCTCAGTGCTTACTAATTCTGATTTCTGTTCTGAAACTTGTGATTTCTGAATTGTGATTTCTGTTCTGAAAATACGAGTTTTCTGTATATTATTGTATTACTGGTTCTGTTAAAAAGGATTTCGAAAACTGGGAGTTATTCCCGCCCCTGCTTACTGAGTGACAACCATATCACTCACCCACCAAACCCATCTCAGTTAAGAACGAGGAAGAAAAGTTAGAAGAAGAAGAGCAGATTCAATTCTGGGGCTGGTGAAGAAGGCCGTTGCTTATCAGTTCTAGTTTATGTTTATTCCGCTGCATCTGTTAAGATACTATTATATTTGGTTTTACATTTCCGCTGTAAAACATTTGGCATTGAGTTTGTATCATACATTGAAATATTCAGTATTTATGAATAAAAAGACTGGTTTCTGGATTCTGTACTTCTGAGGCTTGTTGTTTTCGAATGTAAATTTGAGAGCAACGCCGGTGTCGATCCAACAAAAAAAATATTATTTCTTTTATCAAAAGTATTATTTTTTCTTTATAAATATCAATCTGGTCAACCCGTCTAATAGATATAGATCCGTGAGACCATCTGTCTCACCAAAAAATTTATTTTTTTTATAAATATCGATCTGATCAACTCGTCTAATATATATAGATTCGTGAGACCGTATGTCTCACAAGAAACTTAATCATTAGTAGATTGGCTCATATCTATGTAATATAGTACCTTCATAGAATCAATGACTCATATTTATGTAATATAGTACATTTATATAATAATTGAACTACGCGCTATAAAAAAAACATAATTAAAACATTTGAAATATATAGAACTAAATCGCATCTTGATATATAATTTATTTAAACATAACTAAATTTCATGGAGGTATATATGGAATATATAGAGGTGCATGGCCATTTACAAGCAATAGTGTTCACAATAACAAAGACCCCATCAATCCCAGGGAATTGGTCAGAATGTGGATATGGA
This sequence comes from Primulina tabacum, assembly GCF_025594145.1. Taxonomy (NCBI): domain Eukaryota; kingdom Viridiplantae; phylum Streptophyta; class Magnoliopsida; order Lamiales; family Gesneriaceae; genus Primulina; species Primulina tabacum. The sequence continues at coordinate 32,118,316 of NC_134563.1, forward strand.
TTAAGATCCGTATAGTAATCATAGCATAATTGTATGCATCTAGCTTCGCTCAAAGTCTTTCCACATACTCCCAATATACTCACACACGTATAAGGATACGTTGTTCTTGGGGCGAGTGCAGGTGAAATATCAATTTTATGCTTCGAGCTATGCAGTATGGGGTATTCACCTACGTATATACATCATAATAAGTAACAGACGATGATGCTGATATTGTTAGGTTCTTGTTTGGAATTGTAATATAGGTGCTCAAATGTCTTTAATAGCGGCGTTTTCTTGTAGTGATAGAAAATCTATCTCGTAAAATTGAATAATGAGACCGTCTCACAAGAATTTTCGAGGGCTTGCGCGCGCAGCGCACGAGGAGGTGGCTGGGCGTCGACGAGGCGAGGCGAGGTGTTGGCTCGAGCGGAGGTTGGGGCGAGCGTGTGAAAAGTTTTTGGAGAGGATGTTGTGTTGTAGAAGTATAAATTATGTGGAGAAAAAGTGAAATTGAAGTGGGGAAGTAGCCTATATTTATAGGGGGAGCCCAAATCTTGCCAAGATTGCGATTTTATTTGATATCTTTTCCTTTCAGAGCAGGATTACGATTTGATTTGTTTCCAAATCTTTGGAGACTGGAGAACGGAAGGAAAAATGCACGGCCTCACCCATGCGAGTGCTTAATTTTGAAAAAATTATGGGGGCATTGCAGGTCGATCCCCGTAATTTTTGCATCGGCAAACATCGTTCGATAACGACAAACGAAATAAATTTTTCTATTACGGTATGTCCTCGTCGCCGATAAACCAAGGACAACACAACTAATCGAACTTTGAACCTATGATTCAGTTCGACTCGGGAGGGGGAGACTGGTGATACCCCATGGATGGGCCAACTACTCTTGGCTCATCCCTAGCCCAAATGGAGGACAAGCCCATCAAGGGCCCAGGTATTCTTCTATAAATACCAGGTTTGATTGTTCATTTGATTCATTCACTATATTTTTTTCAGCAGCACCCTTAGCTGCTCCCCCCATATATCCTCAGTCTCTGACTTGAGCGTCGGAGGGGCTACGCCAGGACACCCTCCTGGCCCCCTCCTAACGATCTTATTTGTGATTTCAGGCTCAGGGTAATTTCAAAACCTGCGTCTGGACTAAGGACACTTGCTGGAACCGGACCCTAAATTTCCCGTGAGTATCAAATAATATGATATCTTCCAAATATATATCGGCAAAAGTACAAAATCCTAAGTCCGCCACATTTATTATACAAAGGTTTGGATTTTTTTTTCGTTTGTGTTTTTCATCTTTAAATATACTCAATATATATATATATATATATATATATATATAAACTCTTATGAGATCATCTCACAGATCAATTTTTTAAGAAGGATATCTGACCCAGCCTAATCTATGAAAAATATTACATTTTATGCTAAACGTATTACTTATTATTGTAGGTATTAACCGAAATGACTTGTTTTATGAATATATAATCGAAAGACTGTCACACAGAAAACATACACATACACTCTCTCACACACACACATATATGCTACCCACCAGGTGGGCGGCATGCTATGGACGCCTGCCACCGTGGCGCCCGCGTGGAAGCCACACAATATTTTAATTTGTTTTCAAAACAAATAAGTTTTCATACCACTCTTCTTCTCTCTCGTATTTTTTACAACCAAAACTAAAAATGTTTTGTCTCATCACTCATATTTCCATAGATCGTGTTCTCCAAGGTACGCCAAGTTATTTTGTCCCGCTGGACCTCCTCCATTGGCCATCGCACGTCGCTCCGTCTTTCTTCTGGCGGATGGAGCAACGTTTGGTAGTGGATGGAGCAGCGTGCGGCGGACGAGGGAGCAAGACAAATAACTTAACATACCTTGAAGAACATGTGAAAATATGAGAGTGGAGACAAAACATTTTTGGTTCGCCCGTGAAAACAAGAGAGAGGAGTAGGTAATATGTGAAATTAAGGATTGTGAAAAAAATTTACAAAAAAATTAAAATATTGTGTGACTGCCATGCGAGTGCCACATGGGCACACGCTCATAGCATGTTGTCCGATATAAATTGAAAAAAAAAATCAAGACAAAAAACCCCATAAAATAAGCAACAATAAAATAAAAATGCAAAAAAAAAAAAGAAGAAGATAAAATTAAATTCCTTCACTAAAAATATTAAATATAAAAAACAATTATATAAACATACAATGAATGAATGTATCAATAGTATATATAAATGGCTTGACATTCTTGTGAGGATCTCGTATCGGTTTTTTTCCTTTTCAATTATCGGTTTTTTTCTTTTCAATTTTTGTTTCAGTTAACTTAGTTCCTTATTCTTATTCATTAAAATATATTGTTTATAAAAATGATAAAAAAAATATTTGTGAAAGATTTGTTTGACATAAAAATACTTAATAGATGGAGATTGTGTGAATCAGATGTATGTGTTGTGTGTATTGTTGTAATACCTTAATACAACATTTAGCAGAACTCCCTTGAGTTAGCACGCAACTCCCCCTGAGTTAAAGACTTGTTTACCTCTAAATTCAACTTTGTTAAATTAGATGTTAGAGCAGTGTTGTTAGAGATGTTGCAACACGTGAAACACGAACACTTGGTAGCTTATTCAATAAGATCATAACACTAATAATAGCTAAACATCATTACTAAAAGCTAATAAGCAGAGAGAAAGTAAACATCAAAACAAACTAAGGAGTAGTTTTATCTCCAACTCCATCGATGAGCTCATCTGTATCTCCTTCTTCTTAATCGTCCGCTTCTTCTTCCATTTTTTCTGCTGCTTCAACACCATTAGTAGAACAGGGAAGGTCCAACTTCATATTCCCCTAAAGTAAGTTAGGGCAATCTTCAGCATTTCACCAACATCAGAGAGATCCTTATCAATGTCTATGATAAAACCTTGAGATTCCAAAATATCATAAATTAAAGATGGAAACGACAACTTTCTTGATTTTAATCATCCGTTGGCAAATTGAAGCACAGTCTTGAATACGATCTTTCCTAAGATGAAAGTAGTCCTAGTACCAATGGGAAACAAAATAAGTGTCTGTGGTATAGTAATCACTCTTGTGTTTGTTGAGGAAGTCCAATTCCGGATGGCAGTCTTGTGAAGAACATAATAAAAACAAGGTAAAGTTTGACTTAGATAGTCTCTTGGGATGATCGTGAAAACATCGAATCGATCCTCCCGTGAGAACACCAATTATTCCATGAATGTCAGGGATAAAACCTTCTTTTTCACCAGGCAAAGTGTTATAGAACTCATTAATCACAATATGATTAAACTGATACATATGAAATAAAGCTTTTCAAAGCACCCCCAGATTGAACAACGATAAAGTAGCTGGAAGACACGAAAATAAAGGTATAATTTTAAAAATTTTGCCTAGACAAGCTCCTTTCGCCCAAGGGACATCGTTGGAGAAATAAGCACACTCGGGCATATTTAACAGACCTCTTATCACCCACACTAGATGAGAGGTTCGCAAAGAACTCTAGAATAGGTTTCCGGCAATTGAGTCCATACAATTCCTTCTTTAGCTTGTAGACATAGTCCGAGTGGTGTGGGTCTTCAAACTCTTTCGGTTGACTCACATAAGCTTCTTCATTCAAAATATCATTCAAAAATGCACTTTTCACATTAATTTATCCGATAAAGTTTAATCCTCATATTACATGCAATGTCAAGCAACAGTCAGACTGACTCAATGCGGGCTACATGGGCGAATGTTTCATCAAAGTCAACCTCCTCAACCTGCGTATACCCTTGAACAACCAACCAAGTTTTATTTCTAACAACATTTTTTGACACATCAGTTATGTTATTAAAAATCCATTTTGTTCCAATCACATTATTATATGTATTGCTTATAAAATACATTATTATTTGGGTGTATATGTTTTTTATGTAGAGATGAAATTACACAATTTTTAATTTAGAAATGTTCTCCTTTTTTTTTTTGCAAGTGTTGTTCTACCTTTGTGAGAATATATATTTATACCGGCCTTTTTTAGATTTATAAGCACTATTTTATTCTTGGGATTACGTTTGTTTGTCTTTTTTTTCAATGAGATGGTTAAAAATCAGAAGAACTCATGTTACTAAAAATCATGCAAATGCTCTGTTTATTCATAGAGAATGATAACCCGACAAACTAAATAGATACATGTTTTTAGGGTTTTGAGCAATCATGCTCGCATCGACAAGCGAACACGTCGGTCATGGGCAAGTGAAAACAGCGTCCGAATGGATTCTGACCCGCATAAAACCTATTGCACTTTTTGTTGCACTCCTTAGGTGTTATATCCATCATACAAAACCCCAAATAACTCGCACATCGACGTGTTGGGCTAGGGCTAGGGCTCGGAGCCTCGAAAACACTTTTGGAGTCACTCACTACAAGTGAAATATCGATTTCACTTTTTTCCGTATGTATCGACTGATCACCTGTATACACAATACACATCACGTGAAAAGGGAATTTTCTAAATTTTTTAGAAAAACTTTATTGTAAAATGCTATGTACCAAATTGAATAAAAAAATTATAACACCAAGGTGATAAGATTTAACTCTGATCATGTCTAAATGTGCATCGAATTGTTTTATAATATCAAAATATCAATTATCAATCAAGAATTTAAGTCCTAACCTAGTTCGGGTTGAGTATTGTATAGAAATAATAATATCCAAAATTTCAATAAATTAAAAATTAAACGATGACTATTAATTTTAATATTAAGATGATTTGTTTATTCAATTTCTCTCATTTAATTTACAGACGAGATCTGGCTTGATTTTATCTAAAGAAATCTTCAATCTAATACATTATTTCTTATTAAGTATTAGATAATTCTTTCTTTCTTTGCGAAAAAATTACAATTTTAGTAATAAATTGATATTTTTTTTGTTTTAGTTATATCGATGTTTGTATTTCAGCCATTAACTTGGTTTTTATTTTGTTTTCATCTTTTTATTTGAAACCACTAATTCTATCAAATAATGTTTATTTGAAACTGATACTATCATATATGACTCATATATCATGAATGAAATATATATTATACATATTAAAATATATCAAGCAAAAAATTTGCTTTATTTTTGTCATTTATTTTTATTTAGGTTTATTTTGGTGTGAGTAATATGAGTCTATTCTCGCTACATGAGCTACGTAGGTGAACATCGATATCAGATAAACAATATTCGAAAAAATTAGTGTTTTTTGGAAAAAAAAACCATAACAAAAAAATAATAATTTCAAGTTACTGGATTAAAACCAAATATTGACAAGTTATATGATTATAACAAAAAACAGACCAGGTTACAGGACCTAAATGGTAATTTTCTCATTAATGACTTGTTTATCTCAACATTTATATGTCATCAATTTTTTAAAAAAAAATTCTTACATTAAACTGATGACATATAAATGTTGAGATAAACAAGTCATTAATGAGAAAATTACCATTTAGGTCTAAAAAAAATTCTTACATTAAACTGAAAGAGGAAAATTTATTTAAAATCGAGAGGAGAAAAAAATTAAAATTACCTGATGCCAAAAAGAATACCAGAAGAATGAATAAACTCAAAGACTTAATTGCCATCTTGCGAGAAAAAAAAAATCAAGAATAAATATTATCTTCGTACTCAATTAATATGTTGGCTCTCACAAATGCTCATGTATATTATATAGCAATGAATCAAAGATTTATATAATATTCATATAATATATACAAAAAATATTTTGTCGCACTTTACATATATATTCACATAATTACTTGGTTTATTATCATAATTAGATTACATAAGGTATATTTATTTAATACAGTCACCCACAAATTAAAACTTGGTACACTACAACAATAAATGGTTATTGTGACACTTTTTTATAGACACTTTTAATTAAATGTTGTTACAAATACTTAATAATGACACTTGTAAAAAAATTAATAATATGTAAAATAAAAAAACATATTAGATTAGTTATCCTGAAATTTTTAATTGATGTCATTTTTTATATGGAGGGAAATAATTATATTCCCTCCTCCAGTATTTATCCAACTCAAATATTCCCACATTTATTTTATATATTTTTCTCCCCAAAATCTTCACCCTGCTCTCCACGCCGTCTTCTCAATGGCGTACATTAATCGCACGCCGTCAATATTATTATTCACGACAAGCTTATTATTGCACGCTGCGAAAAATGGGCGCCCAACGGGTTTTAAAAAACATAAAAAAAATAATTAAAAACTAAAAAAAATAAAATAAAAGGAAAAAAAATTTATTAAAAGGAAAAAATCTAATTTTTTGTAACATTTTACTTCGACAGAGTAGTATTGATGAAGTAAAACGTTAAAAAAACTTTAAAATTTATATTTAGTTAAGTAAAAAAATAACCATACTTGACTTTTAATTTCCCTTAATTACTTTGTAAAAGATGAACCGTTAGTTAATTTTTAATCTCCCTCGATTTTAAATTGTAGCATCTAAAATCTGGAATAGCCACTAGACCACGAATTTAAAAAACAAACAAAATAACATTTTAAAGATTTAATTTAATTTGAAAGGGAGATTAAAACTCTAAGTTTATTTACTGAATTAAAATACACTTTTTAAATTTAGTCTAACAACTGTAAAAGTCTAATATACACACATATAGGTCCAAAACCCATGTATATAGGTCCAAAACCCACCCCACAACCCTTATAAACCTTCGCTTCAGCAGCCTCGCTACACTTCCTTCACTTTCAGCCTCCCTCGACCTCAGCAACTGCCCTTCAAGTATGACATTTTTGGGTGTTTGCTTCGTATTTATGCTGATTTATGCATCGGATTTTTGCTTCGGATGTATGCTGATTTCTCGATGATTGTTGCTGCTTGTGGTATATGTTTTGAAGGGCATCGATTTTGGGTGTTTCCAGATTTCCTTTTTTGTGTAACTTCTGGTTTCTCATATTGTTGCCTGGTTTCGTTTTTGTTGCTGGTTTAATTTTTGTAACTTCCTTCCAATTAATTTTGCTGCCGGTTTGTCGATGGCGTCGATTTTTTGCTAGCGTCGATTTCAATCTATTTATCGTTACATTTTTTGGGATTTTGTCGATTTGTTGCTGGAGTCGATTTCAGTCTAATTATCGTTTCGATTTTTTGTTGCTGGTTTGTTGCTGGCGTCGATTTCAGTCTCAGATTTTGGTCCATTATTTACTAGTACTGCTATGTGGGATGGAAAGAGTAGCTTTACATGTTTGTTGGCTAATATCAGTAGTGGAGCTCCTTGTAGATCCTCATATCGGAGAAGAGCTTTACCTTGTAGATCCTTGTTTATATAAAAAACACGAGACAAAATCATATGTTACACTTGGTGCTCCAAACCGTGCAACACTCTGCTCAAACAAACTCCGTTTACACAAATTATTTAAAATTAAACTCATTAAACATCATGGATGAATAAAATACAATTAATCATTGATAAAACATTTGATCAATCAATTTTTTTAATTAAAAATATCATATATTATTTTAATCATTTATCGTGTTTATAACATGCCTTTCTTTTTTTAAAATAGATGAATCAAATGTTTTTATCAATGAATAAATTATATTTTGTTCATCCATTATATTTAGTGCGTTTAATTTTTAATAATTTGTGCAAGAGTAGGTCTCTTGTGAGACGGTCTCACGAATCTTTTGAGACGTGTTAAACCTACCTTCACAATAAAAAGTAATATCTTAGCATAAAAAGTAATACTTTTTCATGGATGACCCAAATAAGATATCTGTCTCACAAAATACGACCCGTGAGACCGTCTAACACAAGTTTTTGTCTTTGTGCAAACATAACTTGTATGAGCAAAATACAGTAAGGTTTGGAGCACCAAGTATAGAAGACAATTTCGTCCCAAAAAAAACTCCTTTTAGATTATAAAATACTGAATTTTCATTTAATAATTTGTGCAAGAGTAGGTCTCTTGTGAGACGGTCTCACGAATCTTTATCTGTGAGACGGGTTAACCCTATTTTCACAATAAAAAGTAATATCTTAGAATAAAAAGTAATACTTTTTCATTGATGACCCAAATAAGAGATCTGTCTCACAAAATACGACTTGTGAGACCGTCTAACACAAGTTTTTTATCTTTGTGCAAACATAACTTGTATGAGCAAAATACAATAAAGTTTGGAGCACCAAGTTTAGAAGAGAATTTCGTCCCAAAAAACACTCCTTTCAGATTATAAAATACTGAATTTTCATTTAATAAAAATAACATGAAAATCTGTTTCCACATATTTGTAACTCAAATCGAATTTCCGTAATTTTTAAAATTACTAGGAAAACACTTATTTATACTTTCAAATTTATAAAAAAAATTAGGATATATATACAATATCTCTTTCACTTTTCAAAAATTTAAAATTACTAAAATATTTTCTTATCGTTGTTGGGTATAGGTTGGGTGTCTCTCAAAGACATGCTGCACTATAAGTCAATGGGAGTTTAAAACATTGATTTGGACCAACCGGTTATATTCTGTTAGGGGAGTTGAGAGACGTTACTGAGGGGAGTTGGGATAAGCTGTGGGAAAACAGAAACAGAGGCCAGTTCGTTCTATATATACGGCAACTCCCTGCCTAGTAAAAAAAATATATATACAATGGAGTATACATGACAGTAGATACACATCAGAAAGGAAGAGATCAAGGAGAAAAAGCTTGAAAGAAATCTTCTGTAGTGCTATGGTTAATCATTGTATTGGTAATTACTCCCTGGTGATTCAATAAAGAAATCAGTCTTCTTTCTTCCCGTGGATGTAGGTCATTCAAGGCCGAACCACGTAAATCTTTTCTGTCTCGTGCAATTTTTATTTTTTATTTGTGTGTGTGCTTCGTGATCACGAGTGGGGAGTAACAAGAGAGTTCGTCCAGAAGCAATAAGCTAACTTTGTGAATTGGCCAAAACACTCACAACAAGTGGCGCCGTCTGTGGGAAACCAATTCACGATTGATCGATAAATCAAGAAGATGGGATCAATGAAATACGACATTGAAAAATTAACAGGAAACAATGATTTTGGGTTATGGAGAATCAAGATGCATGCCATCATAATTCAGCAAGGACTTATCGAATCTTTGAAGGAAGAAGATTCATCACATGAAGACTCGAAGGAGAAGATGATCAATGCAGCCAAGGCACAAAGTGCTATAATTCTGTGCTTGGGTGATAAACCCCTTCGTGAGGTCTCAAAAGAAACCACAGCTGCTGCCATGTGGGGAAAACTCGAGAAGTTGTATATGACCAAGTCTCTTGCTAATAGGCTGTATCTGAAACAAAGATTGTATTCATACAAAATCGAAGAAGGCAAGGGAATCTCTGATCAGATAGATGACTTCATCAAGATTCTTGATGATCTTGAAAATATCGAAGTAAAGCTGGAAGAAGAGGATAAGGCCCTGATATTGCTAAACTCCCTTCCGAGCTCTTATGAACATTTTAGAGATGCCTTATTGTATGGAAGGGAACAATCAATCACCTTTGAAGAGGTACAATCTGCCATCAAAGCCAAACAATTATAGAAGAGAATTCAGTCACAGGGACACACTCATATTGGACACGCTCATGGGGAGAGTCTGAACACTCGGGGAAGGACTGAAAGAAAACACTATAAGGACAAAAGAGGCAGATCAAGATCCAAGAGCCACACAAGATTTAAGTGCTATATATGCCACAAAGAAGGACATTTTAAGCGTGACTGTCCAGAAAGGAAGAAAAAGGGCCAAGAAAGAACCAATGATGATGGTGAAGCATCTGTGGCTTCTGAAGGATATGGATCGGCTGAAGCCCTTACAATTTCAGATCAAGATACAATGAACGAGTGGATACTAGACTCAGGGTGCACATTCCACATGTGCCCTTCAAAGTCTTGGTTTGAATCCTTGGAAGAATCAGACTTAGGACTGGTTATCATGGGGAATAATAAGTCATGCAGAGTAAAGGGTATTGGAAATGTAAGGCTTAGGATGCATGATGGAGTGGACAGAGTATTACAACAAATGAGGTATGTCCCTGAACTCAAAAGGAATCTCATATCATTAGGCACACTTGAGTCCAATGGATATTCCTTCAAATCTGAAAATGGAAAATTGAAAATCCTCAAAGGGTCTCTTGTGGTAATGAGAGCTGCAAGAAATAACTCAAGAGCTGCAAGAAATAACTCTCTGTACATCCTCTTAGGGAATACAGTCCTAGGTGGAGCAGCTAACATTGAAAACCAGGACATCGGGTCTAAACTTTGGCACTTAAGACTTGGTCACTTAAGTGAAACAGGGCTAATTGAATTATCAAGACAAAACCTTCTCTGTGGAGACAAGATCCATGGTCTGGAAACATGTGAGTACTGCATCCTTGGGAAAGCAAAGCGAGTAAGTTTTGGGGTAGGAAGTCACACTACATCCAGACCATTTGAGTATGTACACTCAGATGTGTGGGGACCCTCAAGGACAGTCACACATGGAGGTGGAAGGTATTTTATGACAATATTGGATGACTACTCGAGAAGGCTATGGGTTTATGTACTGAAGTCGAAGGACGAAGCATTCTTAAAGTTTAAAGAATGGGTAATACTGACTGAAAATCAGTTAGATAAAAGGCTAAAACACTTAAGGACAGACAATGGCCTTGAGTACTGCTCTGAACAATTCAATCAGTTCTGTCAACAGAAGGGCATTGTAAGGCACAAGACTGCTCCTGGAACTCCACAGCAAAATGGTTTGGCAGAACGAATGAATAGAACTCTGCTTGAAAGGGTAAGGTCCATGATTTTAAATGCTGGTCTACCAAAAGCTTTCTGGGGAGAGGCAGTAGCCATTGCTTGTTACTTGATCAATAGAAGCCCATCTAGTGCTTTGAAGTTCAAAACACCTATGGAGTACTGGTATGGTAAACCAACAGATTACTCGGACCTAAAAGTATTTGGGTGCTTGGCATATGCACATGTCAAGCAAGATAAACTAGAAGCAAGAGCTCTCAGATGTATATTCATAGGCTATCCCCCGGGAGTTAAAGGATACAAGTTGTGGAACCTAGAACAAGTTGGCCCAAGGTGTATTATCACAAGAGATGCTACTTTTGATGAAACCAAGATGGGATACTCACATATCAGAGGCATCATTACTACAACCAAAAATCTCACCTCCAGTTCCCAAGTTGAGGTGGAGAATGTCGGGGAGTCTGAGAGACTACCTCAGGGCCAAACTGATATAGATCAAAGAGTATCAGATCGGGAACAAGAACTTGAATCTGAAGTAGATGAAAACAAATACATGTTAGCAAGAGACAGACAAAGGAGACAGATAAAACCACCTCAAAGATTTGTCCAAGCCGATATGATATCATATGCACTTACAATAGCTGAGCAGGTGGAGTCCACTGAACCTGCAACATTCAATGAAGCCATGAAGAGTAAAGACAGAAGTAAATGGCTGGAAGCAATGGAGGAGGAAATGGAATCTCTGATCAAAAACAAAACTTGGGAACTTGTTGATAGACCAAAAGGGTAGAGAGTGCTAGGCTGTAAATGGATTTTTAAGGTAAAAGAAGGCGGTCCAGACAATTCTAATGCAAGATATAAGGTAAGACTAGTGGCAAAGGGCTATACGCAACTAGAAGGAATTGATTTCCAAGAAATCTTCTCTCCAGTTGTTAAACATGGTTCCATTAGACTCATGTTAGCCCTTGTCAATCATTTGGACTTAGAATTGGAACAAATTGAGGTTAAAACGGCCTTCCTCCATGGTGAACTTGAGGAAACTATATTATGGACCAACCTGAAGGTTACTCAACGAAAATAAACAAAGTGTGCTTGTTGAAGAAGTCCCTATATGGTCTCAAGCAGAGTCCGAGGCAATGGTACAAAAGGTTTGATGAGTTTATGTCACATATACATTTCACAAGAAGCAAATTTGATAGCTGCATATACATGAATGAAGATGGTCCTCACCCACATACATTCTTGCTAATATACGTTGATGACATGTTAATAGCAAGCAAGAAAGGAGAAGATCTGGAATCTCTTAAAAGGCATTTGAGTTCTGAGTTTGATATGAAGGAACTGGGTGAAGCAAAGAAAATGCTTGGGATGGAAATAAGCAGAGATCGAAAAAGAGGAACACTTTTTTCTCAGTCAAAACTTGTATATCAAGAAGGTTCTCCAACGGTTTAGAATGCATGAAGCTAAGAAAGTCAATACTCCCTTAGGACAACATTTCAAATTGTCCAGTGATCAATGTCCCACAGAAAATGAAGAAAAAAGACTCATGGAAAGTGTGCCCTATTCTAGTGGGGTGGGGAGTTTGATGTATGGAATGGTTTGTACTAGACCGGATCTGTCATATGCCGTGAGTGTGGTCTCTAGATTTATGTCAAATCCTGGGAGCACTCATTCGGAAGCCTTGAAGTGGACTATGAGATACCTGAAGGGACTGCAAGATATAGGATTGTTGTTCAAGAAACGAACTGAATTGTCTCAGCCTTTGGTCGGGTATGTTGACTCTGACTACGCTGGAAACTTGGATACAAGGAAGTCCATGACTGGATTCATCTTCACATTTTATGGAACTGCCATAAGCTGGAAAGCATCTCTTCAGTCTGTGGTGGCATTGTCCACTACCAAAGCAGAATACATAGCCTTAACTGAGGGAGTAAAGGAGGAAATGTGTCTTAGGGAAATTCTGACAGAGCTTGGAGTTAAGCAAGAGAGTGTATCAGTGCATTGTGATAGCCAAAGTGCAATTCACCTAACCAAACATCTTGTATTCCATGAACGGTGTAAACATATTGATGTGAAGTTACATTTTATAAGGGATGTCATTGCAAAAGGGGATATCAAGGTGGAAAAGATTTCAACACATGATAATCCAGCTAATATGTTAACAAAAGGGCTGCCACAAGCTAAGTTCAAGCAATGCTTGGACTTGGTAAGCCTGGTGACAGTGAACTAATCCCATAAGGGAGTTGGAAGGAAGAAAACGAGTTCTTTGTGAGACAAGGTGGAGGTTGTTGGGTATAGGTTGGGTGTCTCTCAAAGACATGCTGCACTATAAGTCAATGGGAGTTTAAAACATTGATTTGGACCAACCGATTATATTCTGTTAGGGAAGTTGAGAGCCATTACTGAGGGGAGTTGGGATAAGCTGTGGGAAAACAGAAACAGAGGCCAGCTCGTTCTATATATACGGCAACTCCCTGCTGATAGTAAAAAAAAATATACAATGGAAAATACGTGACAGTGATACACATCAGAAAGGAAGAGATCAAGGAGAAAAAGCTTGAAAGAAATCTTCTGTAGTGCTATGGTTAATCATTGTATTGGTAATTACTCCCTGGTGATTCAATAAAGAAATCAGTCTTCTTTCTTCCCGTGGATGTAGGTCATTCAAGGCCGAACCACGTAAATCTTTTCTGTCTCGTGCAATTTTTATTTTTTCTTTGTGTGTGTGCTTCGTGATCACCAGTGGGAAGTAACAAGAGAGTTCGTCCAGAAGCAATAAGCTAACTCTGTGAATTGGCCAAAACACTCACAACATATACTTTTAAATATGAAAAAACGGTAGACTCCACCTGTATCACGTAGAGTTTCCAAAATTTATAAAAAATAATCAATTCAATTTAAAGATATGCACACGGGGAGGATCGTGTGCGTTGATGGCTAGTTTATAATTCAGATATCCTTTACAGTTTCATTTACAAAGCTGAAGAACCAAAATTAAAGAGTGAATGACAGAGATTTTGATTATCATTGACAGTCATAGATCTGCAAATTATGATAACTAATACAATGCCAAGTTACAGTTTTCTACAAATATACCCCAAATGAGCCATATTAAAAATTCTCAGAGAAATCCCATAATATATATAGTTTTGATATGATGTTCACTCATTGTGTCGACTAAGTGTCACCATTGAGGTAACACTCATCTATTAGATATGCAATTTTGATATGTTTCATCATATGTAATAGATGAGTGTCACCTCAACGATGGATACGGTTGATGAACATCATAAAAAAAATTATATATATTTGAAGGACTAAAAGAGGGAGTAGTTTTAGAAGGTGTAAACTTGCATCCCTTGATAGAATAGGTATAAACGGACGTAGCTCTTGTTGTATATCCCTACGAACTTTCTTCGATCTACTAATCCGGTCCACGACTGAAATATTTATTCATCTTCTAACTTGCACTAGAAAGTATAGAAGATCTTTTCCGTAGAGATAGAACACACAGAATAAATCGACCCAATACCTCTTAATTAAGGTGGCCGAAACTTCTTGCAACAGCAACGAAAGTCTCGAGAGCAACACCTCTTAATTTGGAAGAGCCAAAAAATTCTTGCATAAAAGCTTTTCTGCCATTTTATTATCAAATAAAAATAAAAAATTTGATACTCACGGGAAATTTAGGGTTCGATTCCAGCAAGTGTCACTAGTCCAGAAGCATTTTTCGAAATTACCCTGAGCCTGAAATCACGAATAAGACTGTTAGAAGGGGGCTAGGAGGGTATCCTGGCATAGCTCCTCCGACGCTCAAGTCAGAGACTGAGGTTATAAGTGGATAGCAGCTAAAGATGCTGCTGAAAAATAATATAGTGAATGAATGAATTAAACACTCGAACCTGATATTTATATGGAAATACCTGGGCCCGTGATGGGCCTTGCACCTTGGTTGGGGGTGGCCTAGGGGTCCCACATCTGGTTTGGGCTAACCCTGGGTCCACATCTGGTTTGGGCTAACCCTAGTGGGTCCATCTATGGGGTATCACCAGTCTCCCCCTCCCGAGTCGAACTGAATCGCAGGTTCGAAGTTCGATAAATGTGTTGTCCTCGGTTTACAAGGCGCAAGTTGTGCATTTTTCCTTTGCTTCTCATTAGTATCCACAGGTTTGGAAACATATCAAATCACGATCATGTTCCGAATGGAAAGATTTGGTCTGAGCTTCCTCTATAAATAGAGATCCCCTTCTCCCTTCATTTTCATTTATCTCCCACAGAATTTACCTCGCACCTCATTCACCAGCTCTCCCCCTTCTACGCCTCATCCTCGTCTTCGCCCGCTTGCCCACGCGTCACCACGCCACATCCCCTCGCAGCGCCGCCTTTCGCCCCTTTGCATACTCGCCAGCACACCTCACCCCTCGCCCTGCACCACCATGCTCACACCTACCCACTCGCACCCTCGCCTTGCCATACTTCCTCTCGCCCCTCGCAGCGTCGCCCGTGCTTCACTCTCCTCGCCCAGCACAGCCCTTCACCCTTGCTTGTCTCGCCGCAAGCCGCACCCTCGCCCCAGGCCTCACAGCCCTTCAATTATTATGCCACGTAGGATTATCATAATAGAGAACTAAGGAGACAATTGCTGCTCACATAATCAACAGATTCCGTGACAAATCTTCTTATGATGCCCTTATACATCTAGCTAATCAGTATCCTTGGTTTCAGATTATTGATGCCAAAGTTCACCAACTGGATTTTTTGCTTGAACGTATCTTATTATCTTTGAAGGAAATAACGGTAACCCTCCTCCATGGTCAATGACTTTATATTATTGGTTTAATAAGTTTACATTGAAATAAAAGATGATCTAATATTTGCTTACATGGCAGCCAGATCCACTGATTGAGGCCTTGGAGGCTGTTGTTGGCGATCATGATTCCTTAGGTGATGAACTTGAAGCAGTACAGGAAAATTCAGCATAGGTTGTTATATCTAAATGCATGCTTCATAATAGAAAAAATATTTTGATTTCATAAGTTGCATCTCTGAATCGAGATGAGAAAATCCTGACATTTTATATTTATTAGTGGACCGATGTTGAATCTCTCATCAAAGAATTGCTGCAATTTGAAGGAATACAATCTGTATCGAAAGGCCGGTATTTTTTTAGCCCAGGTTTGGCTCCGACTTTTCAGGTAAGATACCAATATATTTGTCTGCCTTCCAGATTTTTTTGCCCAAATTTTGTTGCACAGCTGATATGTCAAAGAAATTCGCATATCTGCAATGGAAAATGGTGATAGCTTACCTCAGTGGGTTTGCATACTGGAATCAAATTCTTATTATTAAATTCTTGTAGGTGTACATGGCGTCTATGTTCGAGAATCAATACAAGTTACTCGCTCGAGCTGGAAATAGGGTACAAGAGGTAAAACATTCCTAACTCCATTTATTTGCAGCTTGTTTGTTGATCAAATGAATACAATGAACTTTTTATTTATTCAAAAGAGAGACATATTATGTATCACAATGTTTTCTGGACTTGACCAAAGGAATCGGAATTTACTTTTTCGTTGTGTTATATGTCAGCGTGTGTCGATGTGGGGTTGGAGGGAGGTGGTAGGCATTGTGAGAAACATTTTCTTGTATAACATGTATACTTTGCTTCACAAGAGTCGAGTAAAGCTTAATTGTTGTCATCTTTGAGCTGGTTCAATGAGCTATAGCACTACTCTAGCTAGAATGAGTAGTCAATATCTATGAGAACCGAAAATCTTGCAATAATATAATTAATTATGTGTAAGGAAATGTTAGGATTTTATTACTATATTTTTGGGTACATGTATGTGGATGAGATATATGGGAATACTTTGGTAATACAATATTAAGTCATATAAGTATGCAAATCATGCATATTTTCGAATTGGGGAATTATATTGCAAGATGGAAGGTAATATATTAGACTTAGGAGACTTAGGCATAGATATTGCATATTTTCGAAATTATGCAAGGAAATCTCCAAGGTTTGGTAAAGACCATGCATGGCTAAAGGAATCAAAGCATAGATGTGGTAATTTTCGAAAATCCCATAGATTTGGTGCATAAATATTGTGGTGCCTAAGGATATAATCACATGCAAGAGTAAGCTACAAGAAAATTGGAAGTAAATCCCCTCACTTGGCCACCATATTTTCGAGATTTGGCAAGGAAATTAGAGTCAAATATTGTGAGGTTTATGCCAATCTTGAGCATGATTCTAGTGCCAAAATTAACTCCCTCTCCCTCACCTATAAATACCACATCAAAGCCTAGCATTCCTACACTAATTTCGAAAAACTCTCTTGCTGAAGATTTCGAAAATTCAGCAACCTCTCCATAGCCGAAACTCTGCCCAAATATTGTCCTAAAGTTAGCCTAAAAGTCGAAGCCGAGGCGCTGTCCAAACAAGAGCAAGGAGCGATCCAATTCTCGAAGCCAAACACCTACGTTTCTAGCATAAATACATACTGTAAGTGGGCTGTTTTAAATGCTTATAAATTCGGTTTTATGTATATGTGATTTTCGGTTTTTGGTCTAAAAATACGGTCGAGTACCGTCGTTTTGTCTATGCGTTTTTACGAAAATCTTGGTACGTTTTGTGGACACTGTGAGGATTCCCTGGAAATGGGTGGAATTCCAACATATGGCCCTAAACGGTGGGATAGAACCGTTTTATGGCCTCGCCCCCTTAGAGGATTAAAACTTAGGGACTGACGTCGGTAAACCGTTAAAGGTGAAAAATCGCAGTGTTGTCATGTTACGAATACGATGTTACGGTTATGAAAAGCATGCTGTATGTATATGTATGTTTCGAAAATGTTATTAAATTGTTTATGCTGTGTTCAATATCCCCCATTTACTGAGTATTCCCAAATACTCACCCCTCTTACTCTCTCCTCCCAGATAAGTCCGAGGAACAGGTTGAGGACGAAGAGTCCGAACAGTTTTGGGGCTGGTGAATCACAAGATTAGTAATAGGTTTTATTTCGACTTTTATGATTTAATGAATTGTAAGACGCTTCCGCATTTATTTCTGTCGTTTAGTGATTTTGGTTATAAAAGACAATGTTTCCTTTGGATTGAAATTATGATATATAAACTGGTTCGGTTTATACTGTGCTACGAAAGGCTTGTTGTTTCGATTGTGTGATTGTTAAACAACGCCGGTGTCAATCTCGAGTTTCGGGGCGTGACAATATCGAACGAGCACTTGAACCTAATTCAAGAAGTCGCTTCATTAGCTGTCGCTTGGTCCGAACCACTTGAGTCATTCTTGATGCAACAGTGGTTTCCATTGCAATTGCATTCCTATATACAGCCATAATAAAACCAAACTAACGAACGCGTATATATGTGCATGACTTAAGACAAAGAAATAGAGATATAATCTTCTTTTGTTAAAAATATTGTTGTAATATTAGAATGATATCGTCTCCTCGATTTTTGTAAATAAACCGAAACTAAAATTAAGAATTTACGATTTGGTTTCATTTGTTGAAAGTAAAGATTCAGCAACATGAATGAAATGGGATTGGTACAAAGAAATATTTCGAAAATTTTATTTAAAATGCTTAGTGAAACAACACACTTTTCTTAGATTTTTTGGTTTTAAATCGGCGTGATTTTTCTTGGAATACATCAACACCGTGAATGGTGGTACTAAGTAACTAATAAGTTATACACTTTAGTAATTAGTTAACACAAAATTTCTCATTAGATCATCTAATGAGTCAATCTTGTAAGATGAATATTTTATCCGACTCGATCCAAGAAAAATATATTATTTTTTATATCAAAAGTATTATTTTTTTATAAATATCGATCTGGTCAACTCGTCTAATAGATATAGATCCGTAAAACCGTCTGTTTCACAAAAAACTTACTCGTAAAAGTATTACTTTTCTTTATAAATATTGATCTGATCAACCCGTCTAATATATATAGATTCGTGAAATCGTCTGTCTCACAAGAAACTTACTCGTTAGTGAGACTGACTCATATCTATGTAATATAGTACATTTATATAATCATTGAACTACGCGCTATAAAAAAACCATAATTAAAACATTGGAAATATTTAGAACTAAATCGCATCTTGATATATAATTTATTTAAACATAACTAAATTTTATGGAGGTATATATGGAATATATATAGGTGCATGGCCATTTACAAGCAATAGTGTTCACAATAACAAAAGACCTCATCAATCCCAGGGAATTGGTCACAATGTGGATATGGATTAAGATCCGTATAGTAATCATAGCATAATTGTATGCATCTAGCTTCGCTCAAAGTCTTTCCACATACTCCCAATATACTCACACACGTATAAGGATACGTTGTTCTTGGTGCGAGTGCAGGTGAAATATCAATTTTAAGCTTCGAGCTATGCAGTATGGGGTATTCACCTATGTATATACATCATAATAAGTAACAGACGATACGCCGATGGTGGAAGATATAATTAAGAAGATTCAGATTTACGTCTTTCGATCCATACCGATTTCAAACGATATGGTGCATGTTTTGTTATAGCCCATGTATTGTTGTAGCTGTAATTGAGTTCTAGTTTTTGATTTGTTATGTTATTTGTGTGTCTTCTGGGGATGCACACTATAGTTATAACACACACTTTTTACTTTTTTTTAAATGAAAGTAATTTTGTTATATATAAAAAAGTAACAGACGATGATGCTAATATTATTAGGTTCTTGTTTGGAGTTGTATAGGTGCTCAGTTGTCTTTTAGTAGCTGCGTTTTCTTGTAGCGAATAAAATCTATCACGCAAAATTGAATCATGAGACAGTCTCACGAGAGGTTTTGTGAAAAAGAAATTATGATTTATTATTTCGAAAGACTAATACTTCCAAATATCGTTAGAGAGTGACAATTTCATGTTATCTTTATGATACTATTTCAACTTAAAAACTCTTTGTGAGACTTACTCATGAGTTAATTTTGTGAGACAGATATTCTCTTTGAGTAAATAATGAAAAAATATTATTTTTTTTATTGTAAATATGGACAAAATTGACATCGTCTCACAAAAGACATACTCTGAATAAATTTGCTCCATATTTTATTTATGTTAAGAAGAAAGAATAATAAATAAATTTACTCAAAATTGGAGAGGCAGGGGGGGTGAAATTTCTACCTGAAGCAAGAATGAAGGCTAGAGAAAGGAATAAACTTAGAGACTTGTTGGCCATGTAGATAGTAAACAAATTAAGATTATTTTTGTTGTGAAAAAGTAAAAATTTATGGTAAGAAGTAAAAATCTCAAACTCTCAAAATTTACCAAACTACACACTTTATAATATTTTTCTCTCTGCTCAATTGTGATTTTCTTCACAAATGAGAGATCTATTTATAGGAAATCTTTACAAATAATCCAAAAATAAAATACATCATTACCTACATCATCACACACTAATTTTCAATATTTACAACTCTTATTTTCAACATTCAAATATTCAACATTCAAATATTCAATACTCACATTTTAAATATATTTTTCAACACTCCCCCTTGTGATGATGATCATAATGATTGTCTTCATTACGTGTTTTTATACTGCCTCGTTAAAAACCTTACTAGGAAAAACCCATTGGGATAAAAACCATAGTAAGGGAAAAAGAGTGCAGTCACGTAAACTCCCCCTCATGTTGACACGAACAATTCTTCACAAATTTCGTAGATTGCGCATCCCAATATTATATATATGCTTTCTGAATATTGACGTAGGAAGCGCCTTTGTGAAGAGATCTGATGAATTTTCACTTGATTGAATGTGACGAACATCAATACATCTATTCTTCTCAAGCTCCTTGGTGAATGCGAAGAACTTAGGAGGAATATGTTTAGTTCTGTCGCTTTTTATGTATCCTTCTTTCATTTGAGCAACACATGCAGCATTATCTTCATATAGTATCACAGGCTTCTCATCAGATGATAATCCGCATGAAATTTGGATATGTTGGGTCATTGATTTTAACCACACACATTCACGACTTGCTTCATGTAGTGCAATAATCTCGGCATGATTTGATGAAGTTGTTACGAGCGTTTGTTTCTGAGAACGCCAAGATATTGCAGTGCCTCCACGAGTAAATACATATCCAGTTTGGGAACGTGCCTTGTGTGGATCAGATAAGTATCCAGCATCAGCATAACCAATTATACTTGGATTAGCATCTTTTGAATACAAAAGTCCCAAGTCTGTCGTTCCTCGTAGATAACGGAATATATGTTTAATTCCGTTCCAGTGTCTCTTTGTTGGATATGTGCTAAATCTTGCCAACAGATTCACGGCAAAAGATATATCAGGCCTTGTACAATTTGTAAGGTACATAAGGGCACCGATGGCACTTAGATATGGTACTTCTGGACCAAGAATATCTTCATCATCTTCACATGGACGGAATGGATCCTTTTCTATGTTTAATGATCTAACAACCATTGGAGTACTTAAAGGATTTGCTTTATCCATATTAAAACGTTTAAGGATCTTTTCTGTATAATTTGTCTGGTGAACAAACATTCCACATTCTTTTTGTTCAATTTGTAAACCCAGACAATACTTGGTTTTTCCAAGATCCTTCATTTCAAATTCTTCCTTCAAGTATGACACAACTTCTTGAATTTCTTTATTCGTTCCAATGATGTTTAAATCATCAACATATACAGCAATAATTACGCATCCGGATGTTGTTTTCTTAATGAAAACACAAGGGCATATTGAATTATTTACATATCCCTTTTTCATCAAGTGATCACTTAGTCGATTATACCACATTCGACCTGATTGCTTTAACCCATATAATGATCTTTGTAATTTCACAGAATAACATTCCCTGGGTTTTGAACTTTGTGCTTCAGGCATCTTAAATCCTTCAGGGATTTTCATATATATATTACTATCAAGTGATCCATATAAGTAAGCTGTAACAACATCCATAAGACGCATTTCTAAATTTTCAGATACCGCCAAGCTAATCAAATACCGAAACGTAATTGCATCCATCACAGGAGAATACGTTTCTTCATAATCAATTCCAGGCCTTTGAGAAAAATCTTGTGCAACAAGTCGAGCTTTATATCTTACTATTTCATTTTTCTCATTTCGCTTTCGAATAAAAACTCATTTGTATCCAACAGGTTTTACACCTTCAGGTGTAAGGACTATAGGTCCAAAAATATTACGTTTATTTAGCAAATTTAATTCAACCTGGATGGCATCTTTCCATTTTATCCAATCCTGCCGATTTTTACATTCACCAAAAGATTTTGGTTCATGATCTTCGTTATCATTTATGATGTCGATTGCCACATTATAAGAAAATATATCATCAATTTCATCTATATCTTTTCGGTTCCATATTTTTCCAGTATTAATATAATTGATAGAGATTTCATGATTCTCGTCAGTTTGTGGTTCTGACAGAACATTTTCATCATCATGTGTTTCTTCAGGAACACCATTCTCTATTTTGTGATCATCATGTGTTTCTTCAGAAACGTCATTCTTTATTTTGTGATCATCGTGTTTCTCTATGAATTTTCTTTTTCGAGGATTTTTATCCTTGGAACCGACTGGCCTTCCACGCTTCAGGCGTTTAATGACATCATGAGTATCTTCCATTTGTTTCTTTGGAATTTCAATTCGAGCAGGGGCATTTGCAGCATGTATATATGATTTAGTTACCCCTTTTGTGTCTGCAAATGCATCTGGTATTTGATTTGTTATTCTTTGCAAATGTACAATTTGTTGTACATCTTTTTCACATTGTTTTGTTCTTGGATCCAGATGTAACAATGATGATACATACCATGTAATTTCTTTTTCGGTATGTTTCTGTTCTCCCCCTAACATTGGGAAGAGTTCCTCATTAAAATGACAATCAGCAAAACGTGATGTGAACACGTCGCCTGTCTGAGGTTCAATATATCGAATGATTGATGGACTATCAAAACCGATATAAATTCCAACCTTTCTTTGAGGTCCCATTTTCTTTCGTTGCGGTGGTGCAATAGGCACATACACCATACATCCAAAAATTCTCAGATGAGAAATGTCTGGTTCTTTACCAAATGCAAGCTGCAATGGGGAGTATTTATGATATGCACTTGGTCTGATGCGAATTAATGAAGCAGCGTGTAAAATTGCATGTCCCCATATAGAAATAGGGAGCTTTGTTTTCATTATCATTGGTCTAGCAATCATTTGCAGACGTTTAATCAATGATTCAGCCAATCCATTCTGTGTATGTACATGAGCAACAGGATGCTCAACAATGATTCCCATAGACATACAATAATTATTGAAAGTTTGGGAAGTAAATTCACCAGCATTATCAAGTCTAATTTTCTTGATTGTATAATCGGGAAATTGATTCCTCAATTTTATTATTTGAGCGAGTAATCTTGCAAATGCAACATTTCGAGTTGATAATAAACATACATGTGACCATCTGCTGGAGGCATCAATCAATACCATAAAGTATCTGAATGGTCCACATGGTGGATGGATTGGTCCACAAATATCACCCTGAATACGTTCAAGAAACATTGGTGATTCAGTTTGGATTTTGACTGGTGATGGTCTTATAATAAGTTTTCCAAGAGAACATGCTTTACATTGAAACTTATTATTCTGAAAGATCTTCTGGTCTTTCAGTGGATGACCATGTGTATTTTCTATAATTTTTCGCATCATTGTTGAACCAGGATGTCCCAATCGATCATGCCAATTGGTTAATATCGAAGAATTATCAACTACCATGTTTGATTCAATGGGACTTATATGTGTATAATGCAATCCAGTAGGGAGCATTGGTAGTTTTTCAATCACATATTTCTTTCCTGATTTATATGTGATAAGACACATATATTTCTCATTCCCTTCATTCATTGTTTGAGTATCATACCCATGGGAATATATATCATTAAAACTCAACAAATTTCTTTTCGATTGTGGTGAATATAAAGCATCATTGATCAAAAATTTTGTACCATTAGGTAACAAAAATTGTGCTTTACCACATCCTTTAATCAAGTCTACAGGACCTGATATTGTATTCACCGTTGTTTTTGTTGGTTTTAGTTCCAAGAAATATCTTTTATCTCGGAGGATAGTGTGCGTTGTACCACTATCGGGTATGCAAACTTCAGCTTTGCTCATAGCATTTTCCATATTTGAACTTCAAAAAAATATGCAATGAAATAAATTACTTGCAATATATATTTAAATATAACACAAATCATAATTATACAATAAAACATTATTCTATGAATACATGAAAAATAGATTATTGTACATTTATATTCTACCATTATATTGTTCATTTTCAGAGAAATCGTTGAGAAAATCTGCAGCATCAATATTGTTCATTTCTATCCCACCAACATATTGATCATTTCCAGAGAAATCATTCATAAAATCACCAGCATCAAAATGAGTTGCATCACTCAAACGGTCACTGCGTTCAGTGAAGTTGGTCTCCTTTTCTTTCCCCTTTAATGATTCTTTATAAAGTTTACAAAGGTGCTCAGGGGCTCGACAAACTTTGGACCAATGTCCTGGAGTATCACATCTGTAACAAGAACTTTCATATCTTTTTGAGTGCTTCTCATTAACACTTGTATTCTCATGATGCCTTTTCTGTGGATGGTTTGGGACGTTCTTTTGAGATGAGTTATAAAAATAACTATCTCGATTATTTTCAAAACCACGGCCTTGACCATGACCACGGCCAATTCCACGTCCACGTCCACGTCCACGACCTCGACCTCGACCTCGACCAAAACCTTGTCTTTGAATTTGATTTTGGTTTCCAGGTTTAAATTCATTTTTACTTACAGCATTTACTTCTGGAAATGCTGTTGATCCAGTGGGTCGGGACTGATGATTTCTCATTAATAGCTCGTTGTTTTTTTCCGCCACAAGAAGACAGGCGATGAGTTCAGAATATCTCGCGAATCCACGTACTCTATATTGTTGCTGTAGAGTAATATTTGATGCATGAAACGTGGAAAATGTTTTTTCAAGCATCTCAGATTCTGTGACCTCATGTCCACAAAATTTTAATTGCGAGATTATTCTATACATCGCCGAATTGTAATCACTGACTTTTTTAAAGTCTTGGAATCTCAATGTATTCCATTCATCCCGGGCGGTCGGAAGTATAACTTCTCTTATATGTTCGAATCTTTCTTTTAATCCCTTCCACAAAGCCATGGGATTTTTTTCAGTCAGATATTCACATTTCAATCCATCGTCGAGATGTCGACGCAAAAATATCATGGCTCTTGCCTTTTCTTGTGACGTGCATATGCCATTTTCTTTAATGGTCTCGCTTAGACCCAATGACTCAAGATGCATTTCTACATCTAGAGTCCATGGCATATAATTCTTTCCCGTGATGTCGAGCGCAACAAATTCGAGCTTTGTTAAATTTGACATGGTGGTACTAAAAAATTACGATGCATTTTATTAGTTAATAATTATTGCAATACAAAGTAACGGATAAACAACAAGTACAAGTATTTGTAAAAATAAAGAAAACACACGAGGAGGATATTCTCCGATAAATAAAAGACTCGTGAGTATGATAACCAAAATAATTAAAAATAACCTTGAGAAAGCCATCTTCTTTTTTCTTCGAAAAATTTGATGATGAATAATTTTTAGAGAAGAAGAGAAAGTTGGAGTGATGGAATGTGTTTGTGAGATCATATTTATAGGGCAAAAAATAGCCGTTGTTTACCATTTATGACCGTTGGGGTACAAAAAAAAAATAAAGGTATGTATTTGTATAATTTTATGATAATAATATGATATATATAATATTAGACATATTTAAATAATTATGTATATCATATCATAATATTATAATGAGTGTCATAATTTATTTTGTTTAAAAACCTTATAGGCTTTTATACTTGTCGTATCCCTTATCGGGAGTGTGGGATGTCGTCTTAACATCCTCCCAGGATTTATAACAAGTTTATGAAAAATTTATTTTTATTATTTCTAATAATAACATTATATTGTATATTAAATAAATACACAATAAATAAATAACAGTAAAATAAATATAATTATTTTTGTTATCTTTTTCTTCTGTTTGGAGCTTGGAAAAGTATGTAGGACTTTTAGAGCTTCGTGCTGATAACGTGTTGTGAAAAAGTAAAAATTTATGGTAAAAAGTAAAAATCTCAAACTCTCAAAATTTACCAAACTACACACTTTATAATATTTTTCTCTCTACTCAATTGTGATTTTCTTCACAAATGAGAGATCTATTTATAGGAAATCTTTACAAATAATCCAAAAATAAAATACATCATTACCTACATCATCACACACTAATTTTCAATATTTACAACTCTTATTTTCAACATTCAAATATTCAACATTCAAATATTCAATACTCACATTTTAAATATATTTTTCAACAATTTTAATATTTTTAAAACTTTGATAGATTCTAGGCTCCAAAATTCTCATGTTATATAGTGGCATGGGCTCTATTAATGGAGTAACTTTGATGATTTACATAATTTATTATATTTTGCTAATTTGGTATAATAAAAAAAAGTAAATAAAAGTCGCATTTAACCGTGCGGAAATTTATATTAAATGATTGCGTGGAATTAAGCAAACGTAATCTAATTCTTGTATCATAGCAATATATATATTTGGTTATCTCAATCATTTTTTTTAACTATGATTTAAAAATAATAAATTATCTATTATTTAAAATTGTTTTTTTATTCAATATTTGAATGTGGCTAAGTCATTGGTGAGTAGATTGCATGCAATATTTTAGTTTTTTGAATTTTTGTAATATCCATAATGGCTAGTGGATTTTACATATGTTGTTAAAGTAAATCATAATTACTTAATTGTACTTGGAATTTTTGCTTTCATGCGCGACGTGGTCTAACCAATTTTTTTTTATTGCCCAAATCCAATTTCAAATATCGTGGAAATATAGCCATAACTACCAAAAAAACAAAAATAATAAAGCGAACTTGGGTCAACGCAATCATCAACTGTAAATTAATGAATGAGATTATGCAATTTTTACTAGATAATAATATGATATTCCAACCATATATCGGCAAAAGTACAAAATCCTAAGTCTGCCACATCTATGGTACAAGACAAAAACTTGTGTGAGACGATCTCACGGGTCATATTTTGTGAGACGGATCTCTTATTAGTCTCATCCATAAAAAAATATTAATTTTTATGCTAAGAGTATTACTTTTTATTGTGAATATCGGTAGGGTTGACCTCTCTCGCATATAAAGATACGTGAGACCGTCTCACAAGAGACCTACTCATCATAAACTCTTGTGAGATCAATATCACACAATTAAACTTTGATGAATAAAATAAGAAATAATTAATAATGCACAACATTTGTGCATTGTCTCAGGGCAAAAAAATTCACCAGAAAAACTTGTCAGTTTAAAAAACTAATACCAACGAATAAAGAAAAACTTACTCCATTAACAAAGTGAGGGAGCAAAGTGCATCCAAAACACTTATCAAATCAAATAGCCAAAACTACGGATGCAATGTTTGTGAAGCCGAAATTTTGATTTATGAACAACACTCTAATCAGCACTGTGATTAAGTGTTGTGTCTGCTTGTCTTCAACACTCCACGACAACACGACAATACGCCTTGGCTTGATCAATTGATCTCTTCGAAGTAAATAACCAACTATCGACCCACCATCTATATTTGATTATTTATAAGCTTCATTTGCTCTAAAATTTATTCATTGAATAGAATTCTACAAGATATGAAAATAAAAGTTTCATTAGTAAATAAACTCTTTTAAATAAATTTATCATATTTAGAGTTTATCAAATATCTCAATGGTCTAAAAAGGAAAAAATAGCGCTTTATTAATTTTCTGCATTAAAACTTACATCTCTTTGCCTGTGCTGTCTGCAGGTCAAGCATACAATATTGCTAATAAACGATGATTTTCCCACTGGTTCATTTGAAAGCCAAACAGATATTTTCACCCCTTTGACCTTGGAAAGTCTTGGCCTCCTAAGCGTCAACCAATTTATACATATGGTACGCTATATAATTGTTATGTTATATCTTCTAGTTTCAATGGTCGGCATTGCAGCCCGTTGCATTAAACTAGATGGTTAGATGATGACAGAAGATGTGATGCATGCCAGATTATTTCCCCACTACGAGCAAGTTAGAAATTGATTTAACGATTGCTTGATAAGTTTTTCACTGAAGCATTTAGAATTGTTTTCAAAAAAAAAAATTTGAGGTTAATACATACTGTGCTACTAATAATTTCATGATAGGATAAACTTTTGGAGTTGTATAAGTATTAAATACCGGTAAATATAAAATGATGAAAAAATTTATTCTTTACTATTGCAGCTGTGTTTGTATATTATATCAAGTGCTTTATAGCCAATTACTCATAGATCAGGTCCATTATATAGCGATACTTTTCAAACAATGGTTCTGGCAGGGGTTTCGTCAGTGGATCAACAACTTTATTTGCGAAGACGACTCTCTCTACCGATATGTCTCCTCTTGCCACAATCTTCTGAATTATGTGGAACTTCCTTAGTATACGTTTCGATCGCTGATGATACCTCGGCTCCTTCGCTTGCACAACGACACTGTTGTTGTCACAGTAGACCAGGACTTGATCAACTATTTGAGGAATGACACCCAACTCTTGGATGAAATTTATCATCCAAATACCCTCCTTTGCTGTAGCCGATGAAGCTATGTATTTGACCTCAATGGCTGAATCCACTGTGGTGTCTTGCTTGGAACTTTTCCAAGAAATAGCACCACCATTCAGCTTGAACACAAATCCAGAGGTTACTTTTGAATAGTCCACATCTGATTGGAAGCTAGAGTCAGTGTTGCTTTCAATTTTAGCTTCCAATTTTAGTTGTCCACTCCCGTATACCAAGAACAAATTCTTAGTTCTTCTATTACCAAAAAGAAAAATATAATTAAAGAATAAATTATATTCTTTTCAATCTCCATATTTTTATATTTCTGAACAAAACACAAAAAATGTTAATCACCAGAACTCCCTTGAGTTAGCACGCAACTCCCCCTGAGTTAGAGACTCGTTTCCCTCTAAATTCAACTTTGTTAAATTAGATGTTAGAGCATTGTTGTTAGAGGTGTTGCAACACGTGAAACAATAACACTTAGTAGCTTACTCAATAAGATCATAACACTAACAATAGCTAAACATCATTACTAAAAGCTAATAAGCAGAGAGAAAGCAAACATCAAAACAAACCAAGGAGTAATTTTATCTCCAACTCCATCGGTGAGCTCATATGTATCTCCTTCTTCTTAATCGTCCGCTTCTTCTTCCATTTTTTATGCTGCTTCAACACTTGCACTTATTGCAGCTTCTCCTACTCCATTTTTTGACAAAAATGCACCGCCATCTCTAGAAGTAAACAGTACTCGGCTACTTGAACTTCATAATGAGCTATGAGCTCTTTCGTATTGAAGATTTACTTCAAGAAAAACTCAATTTGAGCCTGTACAAAAGAGGAGGACAACATAATAAAACAAGCAAGATTCACTATAGATGAAGAGGTCGTGTTGCCAACATCTTGGGCAACACCAGTAGTAGAACAGGGAAGGTCCAACTTCCTATTCCCCTAAAGTAAGTTGGGGCAATCTTCAGCATTTCACCAACATCAGAGAGATCCTTATCAATGTCTATGATAAAACCTTGAGATTCCAAAATATCATAAATTAAAGATGGAAACGACAACTTTGTTGATTTCAATCATCCGTCAGCAAATTGAAGCACAGTCTTGAATACGAGCTTTCCTAAGATGAAAGTAGTCCTAGTACCAATGGGAAAAAAAATAAATGTATGTGGTCTAGTAATCACTCTTGTGTTTGTTGAGGAAGTCTGATTCCGGATGGCAGTCTTGTGAAGCACAGAATAAAAACAAGATAAAGTTTGACTTAGACAGTCTCTTGGGATGATCGCGAAAACATCGAATCGATCCTCCCGTGAGAACACCAATTATTCCATGAACATCAGTGATAAAACCTTCTTTTTCACCAGGCAAAGTGTTATAGAACTCATTAATCACAATATGATTAAATTGATACATATGAAATAAAGCTTTTCAAAGCACTCCCAGATTGAACAACAATAAAGTAGCTGGAAGACACCGAAATAAAGGTATAATTTTAAAAATTTTGCCTAGACAAGCTCCTTTCGCCCAAGGGACATCGTTGGAGAAATAAGCACACTCGGGCATATTTAACAGACCTCTTATCACCCACACTAGATGAGAGGTTCGCAAAGAACTCTAGAATAGGTTTCCGGCAATTGAGTCCATACAATTCCTTCTTTAGCTTGTAGACATAGTCCGAGTGGTGTGGGTCTTCAAACTCTTTCGGTTGACTCACATAAGCTTCTTCATTCAAAATATCATTCAAAAATGCACTTTTCACATTAATTTATCCGATAAAGTTTAATCCTCATATTACATGCAATGTCAAGCAACAGTCAGACTGACTCAATGCGGGCTACATGGGCGAATGTTTCATCAAAGTCAACCTCCTCAACCTGCGTATACCCTTGAGCAACCAACCAAGTTTTATTTCTAACAACATTTTCTGACACATCAGTTTTGTTATTAAAAATCCATTTTGTTCCAATCACATTAACATATTTATTGCTTATAAAATATATTATTATTTGGGTGTATATGTTTTTTATGTAGAGATGAAATTACACAATTTTTAATTTAGAAATGATCTCCTTTTTTTTTGCAAGTGTTGTTCTACCTTTGTGAGAATATATGTTTATACCGGCCTTTTTTAGATTTATAAGCACTATTTTATTCTTGGGATTACGTTTGTTTGTCTTTTTTTTCAATGAGATGGTTAAAAATCAGAAGAACTCATGTTACTAAAAATCATGCAAATGCTCTGTTTATTCATAGAGAATGATAACCCGACAAAATAAATAGATACATGTTTTTAGGGTTTTGAGCAATCATGCTCGCATCGACAAGCGAACACATCAGTCATGGGCAAGTGAAAACAGCGTGCGAATGGATTCTGACCCGCATAAAACCTATTGCACTTTTTGTTGCACTCCTTAGGTGTTATACCCATCATACAAAACCCCAAATAACTCGCACATCGACGTGTTGGGCTAGGGCTAGGAGCCCCGAAAACACTTTTGGAGTCACTCACCACAAGTGAAATATCGAATTCACTTTTTTCCGTATGTATCGACTGATCACCTGTATACACAATACACATCACGTGAAAAGAGAATTTTCTAAATTTTTTAGAAAACTTTATTGTAAAATGCTATGTACCAAATTGAATAAAAAAATTATAACACCAATGTGATAAGATTTAACTATGATCATGTCTAAATGTGCATCGATTTGTTTTGTAATATTAAAGTATCAATTATCAATCAAGAATTTAAGTCCTAACCTAGTTCGGGTTGAGTATTGTATAGAAATAATAATCTCCAAAATTTCAATAAATTAAAAATTAAACGATGACTATTAATTTTGAATATTAAGATGATTTGTTTATTCAATTTCTCTCCTTTAATTTACTGACGAGATCTAGCCTGATTTTCTCTAAAGAAATCTTCAATCTAATACATTATTTCTTATTAAGTATTAGATAATTCTTTCCTTCTTTGCAACAAATTTACAATTTTAGTAATGTAAATTGATATATTTTTTGTTTTAGTTATATCGATATTTGGTTTTCTTCC
Organism: Primulina tabacum; assembly: GCF_025594145.1. Lineage (NCBI taxonomy): Eukaryota > Viridiplantae > Streptophyta > Magnoliopsida > Lamiales > Gesneriaceae > Primulina > Primulina tabacum. The sequence goes on from NC_134563.1 coordinate 32,149,951, forward strand.
ACTGGTTTTTATTTTGTTTTGATCTTTTTATCTGAAACCACTAATTCTATCAAATAATGTTTTATATGAAACCGATACTCTCATACATGACTCATATAGCATTAATGAAATATATATTATACATATTAAAATATATCAAGCAAAAAATTTGCTTTATTTTTGTCATTTATTTTTATTTAGGTTTATTTTGGTGTGAGTAATATGAGTCTATTCTCGCTATACGAGCTACGTAGGTGAACATCGATATCAGATAAACAGTATTCAAAAAACAGACCAGGTTACAGGACCTAAATGGTAATTTTCTCATTAATGACTTGTTTATCTCAACATTTATATGTCATCAATTTTTTTTATAAAAAATCTTACATTAAACTGATGACATATAAATGTTGAGATAAACAAGTCATTAATGAGAAAATTACCGTTTAGGTCTAAAAAAATTCTTACATTAAAGTGAAAGAGGAAAATTTATTTAAAATCGAGAGGAGAAAAAAATTAAAATTACCTGATGCCAAAAAGAATACCAGAAGAATGAATAAACTCAAAGACTTAATTGCCATCTTGCGAGAAAAAAAAATCAAGAATAAATATTATCTTCGTACTCAATTAATATGTTGGCTGTCACAAATGCTCATGTATAATATATAGCAATGAATCAAAGATTTATATAATATTCATATGATATATACAAAAAATATTTTGTCGCGCTTTACATATATATTCACATAATTACTTGATTTATTATCATAATTAGATTACATAAAGTATATTTATTTAATAGATAGTCACCCACAAAATCAAACTTGCCACACTACAACAATAAATGGCTATTGTGACAATTTTTTATAGACATTTTTAATTAAATGTTGTTACAAATACTTAATAATGACACTTGTAAAAAAATTAATAATGTGTAAAATAAAAAAAAAACATATTAGATTAGTTATCCCGAAAATTTTTAATTGATGTCATTTTTTATATGGAGTGAAACAATTATTTTCCATCCTTCAATATTTATCCAATTCAAATATTCACACATTTATTTTATCGATTTTTCTCCCCAAAATCTTACCATGCTCTCCACCCCAAAATATTATTGCACGCTGCGAAAAATTGGCGCCCAACGAGTTTGAAAAAACATTGAAAAAAATCATTAAAAAACTAAAAAAACAATTTAATTAAAAGGAAAAAAAATTAATTAAAAGGGAAAAAAATCTAATTTTTTGTAACATTTTACTTTGACAAAGTAGTTTTGATTAAGTAAAACGTTAAAAAAACTTTAAAATTTATATTTAGTGAATTAAAAAAATAACCATACTTGACTTTTAATTTCCCTTAATTACTTTGTAAAAGATGAACCGATAGTTAATATTTAAACTCCCTCGATTTTTAAATGTAGCGCCTAAAATCTGGAATAGCCACTAGACCACGAATTTAGAAAAAAAAAACAAAATAACATTTTAAAGATTAAATTTAATTTGAAAGGGAGACTAAAACTCTAATTTTATTTACTGAAATAAAATACACTTTTTAAATTTAATCTAACAACTGTAAAAGTCTAATATATACACATATAGGTCCAAAACCCATGTATATATGTAGAGCTTAAAATCAGTACACGTAAAACTCATGCATTTATTTAATTGTTAAATCATTTATTTAAATTTAAAATAATTTTAGTGATGCAGGACCTATTTAAATTGCATTATTTTAAATTATTTATGTTTATGTGATGCACGTTAAAATATTTTCTCGAGTTTTATATTTCAGGCGATTATTCGATGCGGAATCGAGAAAAAGAGACCGGTGACGATTTTGGCGATTTTAAAATGTGATATTTTATTTTTAGTTAAGTTTGAGGCATATTAATTAATTTAATAATTTTCAGCATTTTTAAAGCCTAAATTATTTATTTGGGAATTTTAGAATTTTAAAAACTTTTAAAGTTGGCTTTGTGCATTTTATTTTGTTAAAAAGAAGAATTTTGTAAAATTAGTGTGTATTTATTTTAATTGAGGAGTTTGTTTAAAATTAATGTGAGTTAACCTTTTTAGTAGCATTTTAATTAGTTAATTTAACAAATTAACTCTCCTAATTACCACTAATCACACGCACACACACTTTTACACACACTAAAAAATCGGATATCACACACACACTTCATTATTCAGATTTTTATTATTTTTGAGAAGAAAAAACCTAAGGTTCCTCCACCTTAGAACAACCGCCCCTCCCTTTGAATTTCCAGCGAGTTTTTGGTGATTTTTATTGCAAGAAATCGCACCACGTTCGTCCCGGATCAAGCCTCGCTCCGTCTCCGCTTCGGTATCGCCGTATCGTGAGTTTTAAATATCAAAAGGCACGTATATTCTGTTTTTCCTGCGTCGATCTTGTCATAGTACAAATTTTATTGTGTTTTGTATGAAATCATATGAACGTTATGTAGTAGTTTGAGAAGAAAATTTATTGGATGTGTTTGGAAGAAATTTTAGATCTGAAATTTCGAACCCTACTGTACTTTGAATTACTGCGATTTTTTGGTCGTGATTTTGAGAAAACTTTCAAAATGAAAATCATAGAAATTTTTGATACCTTCGATTTGATATAAAATTCGAAATATTTGGATAAAAATTGAGTGAGTTATGATGTTTTTCGTGGGACTGCTCAAACTGCGTTTTCTGAAAATTTATGCTATTGATGTGTTCTTCAAGTTTATTTGCTGCAGGCTTCGTTGGGAACCGTCGGGTGATCGCTGCTGTGTTTAGGTATATGGAGTATGAGTTTGGGATGAGTTTTGATGCTTCGTTTCGTGTCGATAGTCGTTGGTTGCATTAGAAATCGTCGGGACAATTGGTGTCAAAATTTGAGTTTACGGATTTGTTGCTTGTTTGGTGTGCGTCGTCGGTTGGGACGTCTTGTGGAGTCGAGTCAGTGCCATAGTGTCCTAGGATGAGTCTCGAGACGTTGTTCACTTCTGTGTAATCGAATTTGGAGAGTATAAGTTTCTGAGTCGCGGAGTCCAGTTTGCTCGGCGTCCGAGCGGTAACTTTTTACCACCCGAGCGCCACTCCTTCTGTCCGAGTGTTCTTTCCAGTAGACCTGGCGCTCGAGCGGTAATTTGTTACCGCCCGAGCGCAGCCCCATCTGTAAAAATGTTTGGTTCTTTCTTCTTTTCAAGTTCAATAGTGAGTTCATGTCTTTTATTTTTGGGAAATGTTCACACATCGTTTCAGAGATTGTTCGGGGTTCGATGTCATGGGTTAGTACGATGATTTAACAAGGTCAAGTCCCGAGTGATCTAGAATGTCTTAAGCTATTTTCATACTTCGGTGGTGAGCACGAGTATCTACGTCTAAGCTATGAAAGTTAAGTGCATGTAATCCTGTTAGTATGTGCAGCAGTGACCCCAAGCGAGATCCAACGAATCCCTCAACACCAAGTAAGTATGTTCGACGTGCAAAGAAAATATTTTTAAGTTTTTGAGGTATGCTAAATGTCTTGTGACCAATTTATGTATGAGATTGGAAAGCGGTAAAGCATGACCAGAGACCAATCCACCCCGTTAAATCATGAACGGGTTTAGATCAGGATTGGAAAGCGGTAAATCATGACCAGGGACCAATCCACCCATTAAAGCATGAACGAGGATCTCATGTATGTGGCAGTGGATTTTCCTTTTCAGCACAGTACTGTGGTTTAGTCTGATCAGGCGTATTTATGTATGGGTCACTTGCTTTGAAACATGCCTCTACGCAAAATGATGAAGTTTATGTATGTTCAAGTATGCAAGCATTATGGCACGTCTATATAATGTATGTAAGATCAAGCTTTTTCACGCAAGTTAAAGTTCAAGTATGTATGTTCTATTATAAAGTTGCATGTGATTTTATTACGTATTACTTGATACTTCCAGTTTATACGTGTTGAGTCTTTAGACTTACTAGACTTGATCGATGCAGGTGAGGATGCATTTGAGGAGACGAGAGGTGGGGACCAAGGAGCTGGCTTGGACTGAGCAGGAGACTAGACCCGAGGACCGCCTAGTTTTTAAGAATTTATGAAAGTTTCAAATACTCTGATTTTATGTTCGTTTACGATGTTCTAAAACAAGTATTTTCGTTAGCAAAATTTCTATGGTGATCTTTTATTGCAAATACTTTTAGATGGTTGGTAAACTTGAGTACAGTTGGTTTATGGCAAATGTTTTTAGACGAACGAGTTATTTTAATGCAAATTCGAAAGTTATTTTATATTTAAGAAAATTTTTATTTTTTCGCAAATTTCAAGTAGTTTAAAAGTACGGTACATTACAATATAAGTCCAAAACCCACCCCATAACCCTTATAAACCTTCGCTTCAGCAGCCTCGCTACACTTCCTTCACTTTCAGCCTCCCTCGGCCTCAGCAACTGCCCTTCAGGTATGACATTTTCGGGTGTTTGCTTCGGATGTATGCTGATTTATGCTTCGTATTTTTGCTTCGGATGTATGTTGATTTCTCAATGATTGTTGCTGCTTGTGGTATATGTTTTGAAGGGCGTCGTTTTGGGTGTTTCCAGATTTCCTTTTTTGTGTAACTTCTGGTTTCTCATATTGTTGTCTGGTTTCGTTTTTGTTGCTGGTTTAATTTTTGTAACTTCCTTCCAATTAATTTTGCTGATGGTTTGTCGATGGCGTCGATTTGTTGGTGGCGTCGATTTCAATCTATTTATCGTTACATTTTTTGGGATTTTATCGATTTGTTGCTGGAGTCGATTTCAGTCTATTTATCGTTTCGAATTTTTGTTGCTGGTTTGTTGCTGACGTCGATTTCTGTCACGCCCCGAGACCGGGGTTAGTCGATACCGGCGTTATCTCACAATCACATAATTGCAAAACAACAAGCATCGTAGTAATTCGCAATAACCAGTCTTTTTCATAACAAGTCATCGTCTTTACATTGCGATAGAAATAAAATGCGGAAGCGAAATACATGATGATAAAATTAAAAGGCAGAATAAATTCGACTGGTCTCAAATGGATTTGCTTCATCACCATCCCCAAAAGTAATCTTGCTCTTCATCCTCGATTTGTCCCTCGTTCTTATCTGGGTGGGAATGTAAGGGGTGAGTATTTTAGGAAATACTCAGTAAATGGGGGCCGATCGGGCATAACAATTATCGAATAAATTATCGTAATTTCAATATTAAGCATGTTGAATCAAATACAAACAAAAATACGAATATAGCACTGGAAATCATCTCATTTTCTATGGTTTTACTGATCAGTCCCCTATATGTTACTCCTCTAAGGGGCGAGGCCAAAGGAACGGTTATTATAACCCACCGCATCAGGGCCTAAACAAAGCATATCAAAGTTCGGAATTTCCTTTACCATTTCTAAATCAAATCATTACAGTGCATTTCAAATAAATCAACATGCTTTCAAATATTATAACTGATATCGAACAACGAATAATTCAGGAGATTTTATACCAAATGAAAACGAATATATCATGCCGATCGAATTTTCAAGGTCATATTTAATTTATTTCGAAATATATTATGCTCACTTAAAGAGAAAATAAGTGAGCCAAATCCTTTATATAATAATTTATATATTCAAAAGTCCACTTTAAAAATAATCAAATAAGTAGACCATATTTATTAAAAGAGTATAAATATCAAGGGCCACTTAAATAAATATAAGTGTGCAATTTTATTTAATAATATCAAAGACAAAAGAAAACAAAGGAGAAAACCCACTAACAGATTTTGTGAAATACTAAAAACGTGATGGGGAGTGTAGGAAATCGGGCGATACTCGGACAACTACTAGTCTCACTCTCGGGTGGCTCCTGGATAGACAATAAGGGAGACAAAAACTTGAAAACTAAGCTTCCAATATTCTTGGGGTATCGATCAACTTACATGCGGGTATTTGAGAAATAAGGAACAAGGCACGGCTTACCACTCCAAGGAAGATAACCGAGAATTGGTGAGTTTGTGGGGAGGATTTGGGGCTTCGAATGGCTACTGGTCCAGGGACAGCAACTTGCTGCTATACAGTTCAAAGATGACAGAGAAGCTTTAGTGAATTTGCTGCAAGAGGCTCCTACGGAAGCTTCAAAAAATGGACAGAGATTGGCTTACTGGAAAGCTTCGGAAGTGGTGGAATCTAGACTTCACACTGCTGCGGCAGAGCTTCGAACTTGGGGCTGAATTCTGGCTTTGAGGAATGACGGGAAATGCTAAGGGAACAATGGACAACAGCTTGTTCGAACCGCCGCGAAAATATCGAGATTCTGGATGAAGCTTTTGGTCGCTGGAAAACTTTCGAGAAAGGGCAAGGAGGTGCTCGGAAATTGCAGGCTCTATATGGTGTGATCTCTCTAGTTGGACACCATATAAATAGGCTGTATCACCCGGCTGAAATGCCCATTCCATAATCCTCCTTACTTAGTTGCTGTGCTTCCCTCTCGGCTGAATGTGGACTCCTTTTTGTTTAGGATACAAGTCCGAGAATCTTGCTGTAATGGTGAGTGATTTTGGCTTCCTTAAGTGCAAATGGAGAGTGATTTTTGGGTTGCAAGAATTTCCTCCAAGATTGGTGCCTTCCATTTGCACGGTCTTCACAATTTCAGTCTCAAATTTTGGTCCATTATTTACTGGTACTGCTATGTGGGATGGAAAGAATAGCTTTACATGTTTGTTGGCTAATATCAGTAGTGGAGCTCCTTGTAGATCCTCATACCGGAGAAGAGCTTTACCTTGTAGATCCTTGTTTATATAAAAAACACGAGACAAAATCATATGTTACACTTGGTGCTCCAAACCGTGCAACACTCTGCTCAAACAAACTCCGTTTACACAAATTATTTAAAATTAAACGCATTAAACATCATGGATGAATAAAATACAATTAATCATTGATAAAACATTTGATCAATCTATTTTTTTAATTAAAAAATATTATATATTATTTTAATCATTTATCGTGTTTATAACATCAATTTCTTTTTTAAAAATAGATGAATCGAGTGTTTTTATCAATGAATAAATTATATTTTGTTCATCCATGATATTTAGTGCGTTTAATTTTTAATAATTTGTGCAAGAGTAGGTCTTTTGTGAGACATTCTCACGAATCTTTATCTGTTAGACGGGTTAACCCTACCTTCACAATAAAAAGTAATATCTTAGCATAAAAAGTAACAATATTTCATGGATGACCCAAATAAGAGATATGTCTCACAAAATACGACCCGTTAGACCGTCTAACACAAGTTTTTGTCTTTGTGCAAACATAACTTGTATGAGCAAAATACAGTAAGGTTTGGAGCACCAAGTATAGAAGAGAATTTCGTCCCAAAGAACACTCCTTTCAGATTATAAAATACTGAATTTTCATTTAATAAAAATACCATGAAAATCTGTTTCCATATATTTGTAACTCAATTCGATTTTCGGTAATTTTTAAAATTACTAGGAAAACACTTATTTATACTTTTAAATTTATAAAAAAAATTAGGACATATATACCATATCTCTTTCGCTTTTTCAAAAATTTAAAATTATTAAAATATTTTCTTATCTATACTTTTAAATATGAAAAAACGGTAGACTCCACCTGTATAACACTTTCCAAAATTTATAAAAAAGTAATCCAATTTAAAGATATGCACACGGGGAGGATCGTGTGCGTTGATGGCTAGTTTTTAATTCAGATATCCTTTACAGTTTCATTTACCAAGCTGAAGAACCAAAATTAAAGAGTGAATGACATAGATAGATTTTGATTACCACTGACGGTCATAGATCTGCAAATTATGATAACTAATACAATGCTGAGTTACAATTTTCTACAAATATACCCCAAATGAGCCATGTTAAAAATTCTTAGAGAAATCCCATAATATATATAGTTTTGATATGATGTTCATTCATTGTGTCGACTAAGTGCCACCATTGAGATAACACTCATATATTATATATGCAATTTTGATATGTTTCATCATATATAAGATGAGTGTCACCTCAACGATGGATACAGTTGATGAACATCATAATAAAACTATATATATTTGAAGGACCAAAAGAGAGAGTAGTTTTAGAAGGTGGAAACTTGCATCCCTTGATAGAATAGGCCTGAAACAATTTGACCTTTAGGGAGCAAAGCCTGCATGACTGCGCCTTTAGCACCTTCTTCAACTGTCAAAATTCCCATATTGGAATTGATACCGGTCTTCACAAATCCAGGGCACACGCAGTTAACACATAAACCTGCAGCTGAATTCTCTTTTGCAAGGATCCTCGTGTACACATTCGCAGCTACTTTCGACATTTTGTATGCAGATAGATTCAACGGCCATCCCTCTGATTCCAACACTCCATTCCTGAAATCTTGCCATTATTTCGTTTAATTTCCTCTTTGTCTGCAAGTTTGTGTTGGTTGTTCTTCTTTTATTGTCTTGGGAAATCATGGGATAGAAATAGGTGAACCAAATGACTACAAAAAAATAGTCGAGTCAATAGTTCGAATTTTTTTCTTTAAAACGATATTGTCCCGCCTCGGTGCTCACGGCGGTTGTCAATTCGTTCCCCAAGATACAACGATTAAGGCTTCAAAATAGTAGCACTACAAATTTTAAAGTCACACAAACTTTGAAAATGTCTATGATACTATCAAGATAATATACAAACTTTTCAATTTTGAATTCTAAGCATTAAACCCAAAAATCTAATTTCAATAATTTAAATCTCGCAAAACTTGGATTTAAGTGCAAATGTTTTAAATATATATATATATATATATATAATTTTTTCGATTCAATCTTTTCACTCGATAAAATTCGAACTCAATTAATTTTTCATTCACCCTGATTGGTGATCAAAAAATAATTTCTTTCGTCACGTAGCTAGTTTGAATTATTTTATCGATCCCAAATGAGTACAGAAACTCATTTTTCTAACACTCAAGTTCTTGTTTGGTGATCTCGCCTGGGATCAACGACAGGAATTGTGGTTCAATATATACCTAATTGTTGGTGGTTTTTTTTAAAGAAAAAATTTACAAAAGTGTTTTAAATAAAATATAAAATGTATCTTTTAAAAATATATACCTCAAGTTTCCCAAACACATTGACCAATATTCCTGAATCCGATAGCAAAAGGGAAAGAAGCAGAGCCTTCGTTACTCTTTTCAAGCCTAGTAGTTTGTTTCCACACATTCTTCAGCCATCTCATACGTTTGTGTGGTCCGTTTGTTTAACAAATCAACTTTGTTCACGTTTTGCTGTACAACAACAAGCACACGATCCCATCAAATTTCTTCGCTAACTTGTGTTTGTATTCCCATATCTAGAGATCGATTTACTTCGTCTTTCTGGAGATTATACGCTTTCCAATCCAATGTGACTCCACCAATCCCTGCATCGTTAACCTGTTAAGATTAAAGAATCTTGATCAGTAGTTTGAGTTCTAAAGTTTTCATATATTTATTCCATATTATGTACATTCAATCTGATTTTATCTATATCCATCTTACTGTTTTGAATGTTTTTGAATTCTATGGGCTTGAAATTCATTCCTTTCTATTTTGTATTTGTTTATGAATGAATATAATGGTTTTTCAAAAACTTTCTCTTCAAAATGGAATAACTAGAACATGACCATATCAAATGTCATCTTGTATATTTTGGGGGAAAATTAGTTAGGAAATTCAAATTCCATACATATCCTCCAATACATTTTTGTTTATTTTGAAAGAATTTCAAATTACTACTAACAATATGTCAATAATATTTTAAGGGAGTGTTTGCAATATCTTTGCTTTCAAAGAAACGATTAAATTTATAGATTACGAAGTGAGGAAAAATCAGAAATGAGTAGTGTTTAAAAATAAAAGTGAAAAATATGAAAATCAAAAGTAGGCAATATTTGATATAATTGATTTTAGTACTAACTTATTACTAGAATCACTTCGTAGAAATAGGATCAACATCCCACCGACTTTTATTCTAATTAAATTAAACAGAAGCTAAGTTAGAATTTGCGTTTAAAAAACACACAATACCATGCACATATGATTTTTATTATGCCAAATTCTAAATATTCAAAAGGAAAAATATGTTTTGTATGATCTAAAACTTGAAAAAAAAATAGAAATTGATGATCTCTTACCAGTATGTCAAGTTTCCCAAAGTGGTTCTTGATGAAGGTTGCCAATGAAGCTATGCTCCCCTCCTTCACTACATCCAGTCGATGAAATATTACATCAGAAAACCCTAAAGACTTGAGGAATTCTAACAGCCTCAACTCCCCTTCTTTCATCTCTTGCTGTCAACACCACATAAATCCCATGACTAGCCAACTGCTTGCATATTTAGAATTTGATCGATCCCCTTGTTTGCTCCCGTGATAACCGCGCACCTACTGGTGATCATGTAGAGACATATAGCGTCAAAGTTCAAAATACTCTACTGATCATGCCATGTCAGGGTGAGACTTGACGCTAGAGACGAGCAAAGACGGTGATCTAGCTATTTTTTTTAAAAAAAAAATAGCTACCTTCAATTTTATATGTAGATTTGGATTGTTTATATAGAATCTAACAAACTCAGTATGTTGCCTCTAATATCGTCGGAGTTGATCATCTCTAAGTATGCATTACAAGAAATAAAGGAAGAAGATTTTATGTAGAATTGAAAAAGTAGAACACACCTGGTTTAATTTCTTCTCCATCTGCTAGATCACAAGCAGATATGCGATCATGGCATAGTCAACTAAGCTGTAGTTTTTATCTCCGTGAGAGAGTTATTCCACTTTTCGTATATTATTGCTATTTTATGTTGAAGTACCAACATAGGAATATCACAAAATTTTAATTAAGACATAAAAAATCTTGTTTTAGTATTTTTTTTAAACCCAAAAATCTAACACGTTCAATTTTGAATAGAATATTGCCAATCCAACACTTTCAACTTAAACTGTTAACCTAATCAAATTTGTTTTTTGAAACATAATTTTAGTGGTGGACTCGATCAATCATACATCACCACAAATTAAAGTCCACCACCAGATCGACTTGAGAAAGCATGCTTATAGTATAGATTACTCATTCAATCATATCATATACTTTTTACCATATGTTTTTTTAATTGATCCAGATATTTTAATAATACAAAAACTCATGTGGGACGATCTCTCATTTTAATTTTGTAAAACGGATCTCCAACTCTATCCAATTCATGAAAAATATTACTTTTTATACTAAATTTTAAGTATGAATTGAGTTGACCCGTATAACAGAAATAGATCTATGTATGTACTTTTTTAATAATGATTATTTTTTTGAGATATATGAGTTCTTTCCTCTAAACTACCACTTTATAATAACCCTTATTTATATGGAAAATTAAATATAGTTTTTTTTTTTGAAGTAGGAAAATTAAATATAGTTAATAATTCAAAATATTATTAATTACTCCAATTTGTAATTAGAAAATAATAGGATATATATTTTGGAAAAAACTTGTGTAAGACGATCTCACGGATCATATTTTGTGAGACATATATCTTATTTGGGTCATTCGTTAAATATTATAACTTTTTATGCTAAAAATATTACTTTTTATTGTGAATATCGCTGGGGTTGACCCGTCTCACAGATAAAGATTCGTGAGACCTTTTCACAAGAAACCTACTCATATATTTTTTGTAATATCGAGTAGGGGTTTGAAAGGTTTCGAACTCGAAATTTACCCTAATTAATAGGACATATGTTTAATAAATTTTATTTATATTTTTTTCATTTTGTGTCTATATTTATTTATTTTTTGTTTATTTTATTTTATTTTATTTTTCCTATTTTGAATTTTGAAACCAGTCGGAACTAAAAGTTTAAGCCCGGCCTCCAAACCAGAAGCCACTCTTTTATTCAAAATCGAGATTCCTATTTGAAGAAGGAAATGGAGGATTGGGAGTTGAGCGCGGAGGAGCTTGATTGTCTGGAAAGGGACGCCCTCAAGCAATTGTCACTCCGCCATTCTACTAGTAGCACGGCCCAGGCTTCTGCCACCTCGCTGCCACCAATTGGGGCAGTGCCGCCTTCTCGTTCCTCAGACATGCCTCCTGCATCTTGCTCCACGAGCAACGATCAGGTTTCTTTCTATCAAAAATTACGTACCATTTACTGGTGACATCGTTGTTGTGCTTATAATCCGTCCACGACGTAAAATATGAAAGATGCAGTGCTCAGTGTTTTAGTAGATGTGAAGGGTTTCTTGAATCTGGACGATGATGGAAAATATTCTCATTTTATCCCATTAAATGTTTTTTTTATTCTTTTCTTGGAGCATTGCATGTCCAAAATTAATTAGGCAGGATTGGTAGGGTGCAAACTGCTAACTTTAGACACCAAAAATTATTGCTTCTTTCTTTCTCTTTTCTTAAGTGTATGCAAGCTGGATATATATTTTCTTGAAAGTCATACAGCCCGATACATCAGATTATTCGGTTTTTCCAATGGTTCATCTGCTCATGCTAATGGAGATGCAACTAGCGGCTAGTCTGCCCATTCTTACTTCATTATTCTCTAAGCAGATGAACGCTTCACATCAGGCTAGTAAATCTCCTTTATCAGCCGCAAGAAAGCTGACTGGTGAGGGCCTTTCTTCAGTGCTTTGACTGCTACTAGACTTTTTTTTGCTTTTATCATTTCCGGCAGTCTTACTTGTGCATCTACCTGGATTCTTTCTCGGTTACACCCTTACACTTAATCCTAAATGAAGACAATTCTTCAAACCAACCAAATCAAAAGCTCACAGTGAAATTTTTCCTGCATTCCAGTGGAAATATTGCTGCAAAATTTCGATTTCACCAGGTATGCGTGTCTACTTTCTTGATACTGTTTCACATAGATTTTCTTCTTCTTTGATGGTGCTTTATCTTCCAATAGACAATTGTAGGAGCTTTTCGCAATATTCCTCGAGCCAATTGGAGTGCAAATGAAAGGTTTGTCTATATTTACTGGTGCTCTTTCCCACTTCAGTTGCATGATGATAAGAATGGTCTAAGCAAGTAAAGTGAGACCTACACGAGTTTGAATATTTTCATCTTTAGTTTTTAAATTATACTTCTGTTTTCAACTACATGACACAGTTATAATGTGGATTTTCTTTGCAGATTGTGGATATTTCCAATATCATCATTATTGACCGCAGAAAGGGTTCTGAATGATATCAGCCCCATGATTGAGGTGATGGATACAAATCTGGGAATCTTTGCTATTATTGATTGCATTTGCATGTTCATGAATGTTCTTGTAGGTGTACTCAGCAATATCATTCTGCTTTAAAAAATTAAGCCATCTTGATGAACAGCTTGAGAAAGAACTCTTGAAGTATGATGATGCATGACCATGGTGGAAAATGCCATCTTGAATATTTGTGATTGGAACTTAAAGTCGATGTGTAATATTTGTCTCTCTTCTATTTATTTTCCAGCTTGAGAACTTGGACCCTTTGGTAAAACGTGCTATTGCAGCAGCTACGGCAGTTTCCGATCTTCGAGGTAAATTTGAAAATTCCCCTCCTCTTATCAGGCTTCAAATCAGGCCCTTTTGTCTGTGATTAATTATATCAAACAAAATAAATTGTTTTTCATGATGGTAGATATGTCTGAACTCTGAAAATATCTATTTATATTATTGAGGTGGAAACATATCTTTCACGCCTTAAGGGTGATGACCATTCACCATACGAAACTTATAATAGGTTTTTGAGAAATTAGAGAATATTGATCTCCGTTTCTTTGGTTCAAATAAATATCGTTGGATGTGATAGGCTATGTTGCATGATCACGAACATGGACATGGATACGGCAACACATACATGATGAGACAAATTTTTAAAAATTTAAGGACACAACACAACTTGTGAGACATGTATATTTAATATTTATGTACACAAACAGAAAAATCGATAATAAGTGACACTAATTGGGTCAAATCCATTGCCTGTAATCATTATCGTTGTGAATATTAGAATGTTGTTCCCCCAAAATTTATATGTTGAATAGTCCATGGAAATTACACATTAAAACCGTCTTATATTACAAAGGACCACAAGTAATAAAGGATAAACAAACAATCCACTAGTACCAACCTATGTGGTGGCTCAAAAGTCTATTAATATCATACTTAAAAAACATCCTGACCCTACTTTCTGACAGTCTTCAGCAGCATAAACCCATCAAATAAGCTTTCTCCTTCTGCAAAGCTTTGAATGGTAAACTGAAGTTTATTTATTCATCTGAAGGTGGTGTTTATATACTGGAGAATGAGATAATCTATATGGAATAGTAACAACAATCTTTCCTATCAATCTGAAGTAATTTTTCCTAACCGAACAAATTTCCCATGACAATACTATCTTGTAAGTTTAGTTTTTTCAGAGCTATCTAGTAAATAATTTATAGCTTAGAAACAACAATTTGGAAAAATGGATTGTTGAGTGCCTTGGTGGTCACATCTGTTAAGTGTGAATTTCTTGTGTGCAGATCAGGCCATCGTCAAGATAAAGGGTTGTGGGCTATACTTGTTGGCCATTACAATATAGTTTCATTGATCCTCCCCACTTAGTCTTTAGGTCTTCTAATATTTTCTTTAACCAAAGTAACTCAGACGCCGATTACGCCATAAATCTGATTTTGATTCTGCACTTGACTGGCTACCTCAGTGTGTTTCTTGCTTCTTTTAGTGACCAGATTTCCTCCAACGATGTACAATATCCAGTTTAGATCTTATATCGAGCTTTCTAATCTGCATCTTTGTAAACTTCGAGTAGTAACATATTGGGTTTCTTGAATTAAATGCCTTTCCCTAGGGTTCCTTGTAGGTATCGGAATAATCTATGAACGGATTTCAAATGGATATTTGTTGGTTTTAAGATGGCGACTTTAAATTTGGATATTTGATAATTTTGTGCTGTGGACCTTATGATGAAGGTTTAGGGTTTTGTGATTTTTAATCATGCTATAGACATGGAATTGAGATTTATAAAAAATAATGAAATAGGAATGTCTTCATTAAATTCTTTTACATATGGGTGGATGCGCATGTATAATTCCTGGCTTGTAAGTCACAAACTTTTATGTTTGGCACTTTGTTGGGGGCGCACCAATTTACTGGATTATGTTTCCCAAACATTAATGCGGTCTTATCATTGTTACTACCAGATCAATACAATAAAATTCCCAGCAATATTGAAGCAAAGCTCCTGCCTTTCCAACGTGACGGTGTTAGGTATGTGAGAATACTCTCTTAACATTTGTATGCTTAGATTGAGTGCAAGATGGGGTATCATATGTTATTCGTAAAGAGATCTCAGCGGTCAATTGATTCATTTTGTCATTTGAATGTTGCTAATTTGGGCCTTTTCAGATTTGTGCTGCAGCATGGAGGGAGGGTCCTGCTTGCTGATGAAATGGGGCTTGGAAAGACTCTTCAGGTATTGAGACTTCAACTTAGAGCTACTATCCATGTCTAGTGTGAGGCGTTAGTTGATATTATACTTTGACCCAATGTTTTCATAACTGGACCGGTGATCGAACCGGTCTACCTTAGAAAAATGATCCAACCGGTCCGACCAGTTTAATCAGATGGCCGGACCGGAATACTGCTATAATATATAAATATTAATATAATATAATGAATAATATATTTTAAATTTTAAAACCTAAAAAATGTATATAAATAAACAAAAATAATATATTTATCAAAATTAAAAAATTAAATAACTATATATTCAAAATGCCAATTATAATTATATTTTTTAAAAACACAATAAATTAAATAAAATCTAGTATTACTAAAATAATATATTTTTCGAAGTCCAAATTCCAAACAATCATGTATGTATATAACAAAATATTAAATTTAAGAAAAATAAAATGTAATTTATCAAAAAACAAGTAGTAAAAAAATCGGAAAACCAATTTTTCCGGTTCATAGCCAGTTCGATCTGTTCTTGACCGGTATTTATAGTTTTGACCGCTAAATGGTTTTTGAGGGTGTTTCGGACCAGGCATGAACAGTGACCGGTTCTTGGTCGAACCGAACTGGCTGGTCCGGTTTCGAAAACACTGCTTTGACCTACCTATATTCGTGGTTGGACAACTTTTAGCTTTGAAACATTTATCATCGAGTGTTATTGTGCATGATATGAGTTAATTATAAGATTACTTATCGATTCAATATTATCTTCAGTGCATCAGTTTCTACTAGCCACTTTTCAAAGCTGAGCCTTCATCACTTGATGAGTATTGGACTTTCAAATGGCAATAGGACGCCCTATTGTCACTTTCAAACATTCTTGTTAATTGTATTAAGTGGAAGCCATACTAAACGGTGCATCTCCTCCTGAATTTTTTCATGTTTGACTTTGCATTTCACTCCGTATTTTTTGCTAGTAGTTGTCTTGTAAAGATAGGTTATTGCTGAGAAACTCGTCTATTGAATTTCAGATTTTTATTTGGTAAACCTTTCACTATGGTGACTTAACCGTTACAAATGGTTTCAGGTTTTGAATTCAGGCACTAGGTGTTTCTCATGCTAAAAGAACTTGTACACATTTTTCTTCTGTTTTAATTCTCATTCTAGCTGCAATATGAAATTTTGATTCATGTGCAGAGCTAAAATATATCTTGATTTCACCCACACATTCCCATCATTGTGACCAAATTAAGGCTTCCTACATTTAAATGTTAAGTTTGGAAGCAATTTGAATTCATTTTATTGATTGGACACATTAGATTATGTAGGGAATACTGCTATCTCTTGAGCCCAATTTGAAGTCTCCTAATTTGCAGATGAAAAGTACTAGCAATAAGGCAAGAAACTAATTCCTAGAAATCATGAAACTAGTATAATGTGATCCTAACCATGACCAAAGATCAATTAGTAGATGATCATTCACATGCTTCACGGTTGCCAATGGTACGAGAACGAAGTAATAGATTAAATTTTAAGTGATTTTAAGAAAGACAAAATATAGAAATATTATGCTGTTTGTATCATTACTTTATCAGTGAAATGTCAAATTTGTCCCTACTGCCACGTGCCCTTTCCATGTGGTTTTCCCGTTGGGTGTTTTGAATTTACCTCTCCTGTACTTAACGTATTTGACACTTATCTCCATTATCAAGTGCAAAAATATAACATGCTAGGGAGGTAAGTGCCAAATACATCAAGCTCAGGGCCAGGTGAATACAAAAAACCCTTTTCCCATTTAGTTTGTGAGGCGTAGCAGGAAGGAATGGTTTTAAGAATGTTGCTCCTCTTCACTGTTTGATGTGGTGGTCCTATATTAAAATTTTGTGGTAGCTTATGAAGAATCGACCTATATGGTTCCATGGTCTTCTAGTTTTGGCCAATTCTTTGGTAGAAGGATATGCCGATCTGTGCTTTGATACCATTAAACTTTGGAAGAAATTTGAATTCATGCTTATTTTAGTGGTAGGAAATTTTAGATTAAATAGAGAATAATACAACCCCTGGAGCCTTGATTAAGTAAATAAATATGACAAAATACTGGAAATCTGAAATCTCCATGAGTTCAAAAGGAAAAAAAATATTGGACAATAAAATAAGAAACCAATTCCTAGAAACCTGGAAACTAATCTGTAGAAATTATTTAAACCATTTAGCTGAAACCATTAGTTTTAGAGATTTAAACTGAATTTATTTATGTATTACTTAAACATGCAGATTATGCTTTTCAGATTGCAAAAGTTTTGTGACAGTATGACACCTAGATTGAACAAGTGAAATCTGATATTTGATCACATCTGCAGGCTATTGCTTTCACCTCTTGCGTTCGTGAGGCGTGGCCTGTTCTTGTTTTGACTCCATCTTCCTTACGGCTTCAGTGGGCTTCTGTGAGTGATGTGCACCATGTCTTTTCTTAAACCTGTTGTGTGTTTCACTTTCTTATTGGCTGCTTTGTGCAGATGATTCAGCAATGGTTGAATGTTGCCTCATCAGATATACTTGTATGTTTCCTTGTTAATTTTTATGCATGATTATTCTTTTTACCTTTGTGAAGATAAGACTATTTTTGTGTTGCTTCAGTTTATTCTTTTAATTGCCAATTCCCAGATATATTACATAATCATTCATGTAAACACTTTAATCATCTTTTTACCAAAGGAAAAAAAAGAAATATAAATGTTGTGTGCAATAATTGTCCCTTTGGGTAGAACAATCGAAACGTGATTCTTGAGCTGCTGTACGGTTTAAAAGATTTGAGTTGCATTGTTACAACCAGCTATAGTTTTTTTATAAAGTGACAAGCACTCGGTCCTACAATAAAATTTGTAGAAGTTGGAGAGAAGAATTGATAAGTCTTTCATTTGTTAATTTCTTTTAATACAAGAGGTCGTATTTATGCGAGAGGGCTGAGAGTCTTTTCCCTTAATTTCAGTAATGAATAGTTAATTCTCATCAGCCAAATAAAGAAATAAACTAATTGTAGCTGACCATTTACAGCTAGAAAATAGCCTGAAATCAGGAAATTCATCAGTTTTCATATAAAAAGAGCTTAAAAGCACTGATTTGATAAAATATACAATAGCCAAACAGAATCCGTAAGAAATAAGTAAAACTAAAAGACGAGTCACGTGAATGATGAAGTCTGCTTTATTTCCACTTTGATGTCCTACTTTTGATCTGGCCTTCTTCTTCTCAGATTAGTCATTTAATCACACTTATCTTTTTGGGATTGTTGTTGTAACGCCCCAGATTCGACGACTGTCTTCACTGTACCAAGACGAGTCTTTCCAGCGTGCTTATGTCCTCACTCACACGCACCCTAGGAAACTTCCCAGGAGGTCACCCATCCCAAAATTTCCCCAAGTCTAGCACGCTTAACTTTGGAGTTCTTATGTGATGAGCTACCGAAAAGAAGATGCACTTTCGTGATATGAGTAGTACCAATAAAATCTTTTAAGCCTCCTCAACTGCACAGTCCCATACCTGAATAGTTTCGGAATCCCTCTCTGTCCGGTGTAATATCGGTTCATTCATGTTCCCTCCGCCTAGATGCCTGCCAGGATCCGCTCATTGTCTCATGGCACCGGCGATCACCCCCCGCCCTCTTCGGCCCCGGGCCTCACATGCCCACCAGCTTCCGTTTGGTTCGTCCCCGAACCACACCGTACTAGGAGAGGTCGGCTCTGATACCAATTGTAACATCCCAGATTCGACGACTGTCCTCACTGTATCAAGACGTGTTTTTCCAGCGTGCTTCTGTCCTCACTCACACGCATCCTAAGAAACTTCCCAGGGGGTCACCCATCCCAAAATTGACCCAAGTCAAGCACGCTTAACTTTGGAGTTCTTATGTGATGAGCTACCGAATTGAAGGTGCATCTTCTTTTCGGTAGCTCATCACATAAGAACTCCAAAGTTAAGCGTGCTTGACTTGGGGCAATTTTGGGATGGGTGACCCCCTGGGAAGTTTCTTAGGATGCGTGTGAGTGAGGACATAAGCACGCTGGAACGACTAATCTTGATACAATGAGGACAGTCGTCGAATCTGGGACATTACAGTTGTTCCATATTGCTTTTGTTTTTACCCAGTGAATAATTATTTTTTGATCTTCCTTGCAAGGCCTGAGATAAATTAGTATCTGTATGCAATGCCTCACCTCAATTATCTGAGAATATAATGGCGTAGAATGATCTTAGTGGATATATGAGAATCAAAATGTTTGTTTTTTAAGAAGATCAAGTATACCATGCAGAACAACATAAGAATGAACTAGAGTTATGGTTTCAGATATGAATCAAAGTAATGCTGGAGAATATAATTGTGACTTATAAACCAGTGCACATTGCCTGATACAGAAATATCAGGTTTTTAAGTGCCATTGCTTTGTTATCAGGTTTTTAAGTGCCATTGCTTTGTTATAGATTGACTTTATGCTTCTTTAATTCCATATGTATAATCCTACGGCTCCGACGAATAATTGTGTAGTTAACTCTGAACTCATGCTTGTAAAAGTTACTTCTACATGTTCAGTTTCACGGAGCAAATTTTTGAAAGCATATGTAGCAGCCAGCCGGGATATTTTCCTTTGTTTATGAAAGAGTGAGCTGGGCTTGTGCAATAACAAATATTACCTGATGAAGAGTCATTGGCAGGTGGTGTTGTCTCAGTGGAGCGGTTCAAATAGAGGTGGATATAAAATTGTGCAGTCGAATAGTAGAGTGTCAGTCAATCTTGATGGTGTCTTTAACATCATATCATATGATATTGTGCCCAAGCTACATGACATCCTTTTGGCTTCCAAATTTCAGGTAACAGTTTGAATTCATGTGCATCTCAAACACTTTGTAAGCAAGGTCTCAAGTTGTTTTTCACCTGCTCTATCTGTTTGTACCCTTATAAATAATTGCAGCATACTTCTGATTATTGCATGTAGTAGGCCTTGTAAAATGAGAACTTAAAATGCACGTTTTGGACATAAAAGAGTACCCCAGAATCCGAGATTCTGAACTTGGCCTTTTTTTATATGCACCAAAATCTCACTAAGTCAACATGCTCGTGTTCCCAGCATGCTTTGCTTAAGGATCATCCACTACTACATGCATGCGTCAATTTGGATTTTTTGGGTTGAATGGGGCAAATGCAACCATGTGATACAACTCATTCAAACTTTTAATAAGTTGTACATATGGGGATACTGTATCTGATGAGGTATTTATTAACTACGATGTGCTTATTCAGGTTGTGATCGCTGATGAATCACATTTCCTGAAGAACGCCCAAGCAAAACGAACATGTGCCTCTCTTCCTATATTGAAGGTTCAGTATATATTTTGTGTTCTGAGATTAGCTACATCAATATTATCAATCAAGAAAGATAATGATGGTTTAATCTAGTTGTGTAAACAAACTGAATCGAGTTAATTTGAGCTGAATTCGAGCCTTAAAATTATTCGAAGCTCGGAATTCTTTTATTTCTTTGCTCGAGTTCGGCTCGAAAAGAAGATTGAGTTCGAGTTCGAGTTTTGCTCGAAATTATCGAACTTATTCGTGGGCTATTTGAACTATTGCTCGGATAGTAAGGTTCGAGAAAAAAGATTCGAAAGGTCGAAACTTCCGTAAGGCTCAAAATTTATATATATTTAATATAAATTATATTATATTAATAAATTATTAAAGCTTGTGAGCCGCTCGTGAAATATCGAACAAAATAATTTTGACTTAAGTTCGGCTCGAAAAAAGTTCGAATATGTTCAGGTTCGATAAATTTGAATACGACTCAAATATTTATCGAGCCGGCTCGAAAAGCTCGCGAACCGGCTCGATTCGTTTACAGTCCTTGTTTAATCACATGCTATCACTTGCTTATCAACTAATTGCACCGGTTGTATTAGATTTTTTATTTGATCATCTTTTAGAGATTGCATAACAAAAACACGATAACGTAATATTGAGGAGATGATCGTTTTTTGTTCTTTCAGTTTTGCAAAAACTTATATTTTGCAGTTGAATGTTTCGGCATTATGTTGTCGGAACATAAATATACTAGTTTGTTGTTAAAAGCAAAAGGGAAAGAAAAAGATATCTTGTCTCGTAGATTCCTCTTTTAGTGTTCCATTTTTATGAAAAACATTGGACCTCTCTCTCCTCCTCTCCCTCTCCCTCTCCCTTCTTTCTCAATACCCTCTGTTGATTTGCTCATGAGTGATTATCTGTAGAGAGCTCAATACACGATCTTGCTCAGTGGAACTCCTGCTATGTCTCGACCAATTGAGCTATTCAAACAGGTATCTTTTTTAGCATCAGTATCATATTTGAGTTCAATGTTCATGATTTTTAATGATTGGAGCTTCTTATTAACTTTTTGATTGCAGTTGGAAGCCTTGTATCCTGATGTATATAAGAATGTTCACGAATACGGTGACCGATATTGCAAGGGTGTAAGCAGTGCGAGTAAAATGCTATTTTCATGTCTCCAGTCTAAAAGACCGAGAAACTTAGTAATGTCTTGTCTTCAGGGCATATTTGGAATTTATCAAGGTGCAAGTAATCATGAAGAGCTGCACAATTTGATGAAAGCGACAGTGATGATTCGTAGACTCAAGAAAGATGTTCTTACCGAGCTCCCTGTGAAACGCAGGCAACAGGTGCATATTAAGCTCTGTTTATGCAATCACTCTGTTTATGCAATCATATCCGCTATACATTTTTATTCTGTGAGTTACAGTTACTATATTGGTGTCTTTGAGGGTATAGTTTTGACTTGGGCTCCATAATCTGATTTCTAAATTCTCAAAAGTGAATGCAAGAACTGTCCCTAAGTTTTGGTAACTACAAAATCTTTCTAGGTCTAATGGATTTAACATGATAAACGTCAATGGAAGAGTCAAAAGGTCTCTTTTGCGCTTTGGTTATTTACCTAAAAAGGAAACAAAGCAACAAGAAGTTAAATTCGTAGTTGCACTATTTTTTCCCTCTATCCTTTCATTTATGTTCCATTTCTGTATCCTTCTTTACCTTCCTTAACTTCGTACACATCCACAAATATTTCTGATTACATTTTTATCATTAATGTCGGTACTAAAAGTAAACGAAATTGATCCTCCACGTTTTATTTTACAGATAACAAAATTGATCCCTCATCTTATCACTGGTGCCTATTATCTCTATTTCTTATAATCGTAAAGTTAATATTAAGCTAGAATCAAGATGCACTCAAACATCATTTAAAAGCTCTCCGAGCCTCAGATAGTTAGCTATATATATATTATGTATTATTTCTTATTTCAGGTCTTTTTGGATTTGGAGGAGAAGGAAATGAGGCAAATCAATGCGCTGTTTTCTGAGGTAACACGGATTTCTTTAGAATTTACTTTTATGGATTAACACGCTAGTTATTCTCTAATTTTGATGCAATGGCTATATATATTCTGGCTGTTTTCTATCCTGATGTCCCTGGTAAGATAGTGTCACACGATGTTACCTTTTTAGATGGTTACCGTATGATGGTTTCTAACTATGTTTGTGCTTCTTATTCTGCAGTTGGGGGTCATAAAAAGCCAAGTCAAGTCATGTCAGTGCAAAGAGGAAGCTGATTTACTCAAGTTGAAGGAGAAAAATCTTATCAACAAGGTATTGGATGTTCATGCATGATTGTTGTGTACTTGCTGGAAGCTGATGACCAAATATTAATGGAATAATGTATTAATAACGAAAACACAATATTGATTGTAACCATTTTTAGCCAAAAAAGAAACATACTATAATTACATATTACTTGAATACACCCACATATATTATAATCATATGAAATTGACGGCTAAATAGAAAGTTTCTGTTGTAACATTCCAGAAATTTGGGTTTTGTTGCAAACATGGTAATATTTCCATGCCATGCTCTTTAAATCCTTTGAGGGATATTTTTCATCAGTACTTGATTGCAAGTTTGAGAAGAATACTAGATCAAAGTAGTTCAACAGAGATGAACTTTTCCTTTATGTTTATTGACATGAATGTCTATGTTACATATTTGATTTGAAAAAAGTTCAACCGGATTAAAATTTTTCGTTAAATATTTATCGCCAACAAGCATCCAACTTACATTATCGATTGGTTCTAATTCATTTTTTTGGTTACTGTTGATAATTGTTGATAAAATTGTTAGGATAAGTAAAATGTTTTAACTTGTTATTTAAATTATATTGATATCTTATCATTAGTGGTCTATGTAGCACGGATACCTTTTTTTTTTTTAAGTATCGGATACGGATACGACACGATACGGATACGACACACGGATACGCGTGTCGGATACGCCAAAATCCGTGTCGTTGACTTTTTTAGGGTTGACCAGCCGGATACATTTTGGACACGGCAAGGACACGCCATGGATACGACGTGGATACGTGTTTCGGATACATTTGGACAAAATTGTAAATATTTAAAGTTTTAGGGGTTAATTGAAAAAAATAAAATTTCTAAGGACTAAAAGGAAAATAATTTAAAATAAATTGGGCTGGGCTTTAAATCCCTAAATACATTTGTATGTCTCTTCATTCTATTTCTGCTCAAGCGGCTCTTTCATACATTTGCGTTTTATATTTCGTACTTAAGATATCTCTATAATTACTTTTCAATGCTAAATTTATACAATATAAATATATATAATATTTATATATTTTTTAATGATTGTTGTATCCTAGCCGTATCGTGTCTTATATTTTCAAAATTTGACGTGTCGTCGTATCCGTATCGTATTCGATACGATGCCCGTACCCGTATCCATGCAACATAGTTAGTGGTAGAAATATTTTATATATTCCGAAAAACTCTGAGGGATGATGATTATTTTTCAGAAACTTAAAAGCTTTGAATAAAAGAAGGCGTTTATGCTTTACTTATTGATCCTTCCATCAGCCTTTATGGTATCAGAGCAAAATTAAAGGCTTCAACCGATGGTCAAAATGGCGTATTCCCGGGAGCCATGAGAATCCGGATCGGAAAATTCCTCCAATATCTCTGGACCGAACACTATTTCTTCCCCTCTTACCTTCGAATCCACATCCCTTCAAATTACGAATCACAAACTCAACGGAAAAAATTTCTTTCCATGGTCTCGTTCCGTCCAATTGGTGATTCGGGGCAAATGAAGGTTTGGGTATCTTGATGTGTCAGTTTCACCACCTTCTTCCACTAATCCAACTTATCAAAACTGGGACACTCAAAATTCAATGGTAATGACGTGGCTTATAAACTCAATGGAAGAAAGTATCAGTGAAACTTATCTCTTCCATCTCATTACTAAGTATATTTGGGATGCTGTGACTTTAGCATACTCCGATCTTGAAGACTCCTCTCAAGTGTTTGAAATGCGTAATCAGATTCGGAACTTGAAACAAGGAGATGGTGCTGTCGCTCAATACTTCAATGCGCTCAAGAAATTGTGGCATGAAATGGATCTGTTCACTGTCTGTGAATGGAAAGATCCAGCCGATGGGATCTTATATCGCGAGATGGTGGCAAAGGAACGAGTTTATGACTTTCTCGCTTGGCTAGATCGAAGTTTGGACGAGGTTCATGGACGTATTCTAGGGATGAAAACGTTACCATCAATCGATGAGGTTTCTGCGGAGGTTCGAAGAGAAGAAAACCGAAAGAGGGTGATGCTTCATACCTTACCTTTTACAGAAAAGTTGGCAC
The DNA here is from genome assembly GCF_025594145.1 of Primulina tabacum. NCBI lineage: Eukaryota > Viridiplantae > Streptophyta > Magnoliopsida > Lamiales > Gesneriaceae > Primulina > Primulina tabacum. The sequence continues at coordinate 32,175,174 of NC_134563.1, forward strand.
TCGCCATACGCACTCCAGAGAATTGTATCGATCCTCATATGAAGAATGGCAAACCTTGGTGTGAACGTTGTGAAAAACCGTATAACACTGTTGAAACTTGCTGGAAAATACATGGTAAACCGGCGAATTGGGTCCCGAACAAATTCAGAAACCGAGAAAAAAAAGGGGCTTCAAGCTTAAGCCAACTTGGACGTAGATGAAAACCAATATGCAGCAGGCTTCTCGAAGACACAAATGGAGCAACTTTGTAAATTATTTTCTGGTGCTGCTGGATCTCCCAACTTGGCTGAGAAAGGTACCAAATTCACAGCCCTCAGTGACCTAACTGCAAGAGGTGAGGCTTTGATCATAGATTCTGGGGCTTCAGATCATATGTCATCCAGTAAGAATTTTTTTTATCATATATTCCCAGTACAAATCTCGAAAAGGTTAAAATTTCCGATGGGTCGTATACTCCTGTCCATGGTGTAGGTACTATTTTACTCGGCCATTCGATTGTTCTTAAGGATGTTTTGCATGTTCCTAATTTGTCTTGCAATTTGCTGTCCATCAGCAAACTTATGAAGGATTTGAATTGTGTTGTTATTTTCACATCATCTACTTGTATTTTTCAGGACCTGATCTGGAGGAAGAGGATTGGCAGTGCTAATGCAAGTTCTGGCCTCTATTACTTTCGGGATGAATCTATCGTGAGTCACCATGTTCAAACAGCCGTTGGGAATTCTCCTTTTTCTCGCAAGCAACACATATTATTGTTGCATTCCAGACTAGGGCACCCGAATTTCTTGTATTAGACGTTATTTCCTTATCTATTTTGTAATAATGATTTGTTTCAATGCGAAATTTGTCAATTGGCAAAACATACACGTGTGTCTTTTCCTCCTCATTCATATAAATAGTCTAAACCGTTTGCTCTAATTCATAGCGATACCTTCTCGAGTATGTACTACTTCCAATCGACGATGGTTTATTACTTTTACTGATGATCATACTCGTGTCTGTTGGGTGTATCTTTTACGTGAAAAATCGGAAGTTGAACAAACCTTTCGAAATTTTTATTCCATGATCAAAATGCAATTTAATGAAACTATTCAAATATTGCGAACAGATAATGGAACATAATTTTTTAACTCTATACTTGACAATTTTTTTAGTGAGAAAAGTTCTTGTGTTAATACACCCCAACAAAACGGAATTTCAAAAAGAAAAAATTTCATTTATTGGAAGTTGTGTGCGCTCTTTTGTTCACATCACACGTCCCTAAATTTTTTTTGGGGGATGCCATTCTCACAGCATGCTATTTGATAAATAGAATGCCTTCACGTGTCTTAAAGTTTCAATCTCCCCTTGATCATCTTCATCAATCCTATCCTGAACATAGGTTGTCATCCTCCTTAGACCTCGGAGTATTTGGTGGCACTGCCTTTGTACATATCCATGATCAAAATCGGAGTAAACTGGATCCTCGTCTCATAAGTGCATATTTTTAGAATACTCTTCGACCCAAAGGGTTATCGGTGTTATTCGATTGATAAAAAAAATATTTTGTTTCTCGGGATGTTACCTTCTTCGAAACACAAGCATTCTTTCCAAAAGGACAGTCTACCCCTTTCCATGATGAAGAAAAAATATTTCAGATCCAGTCCTTCCAAATGCTTGGGAGTATCATTGGAATCTGCCTACTCATCCTACTCCTTCTCCTATTCTACGTCTGTCAATGGCAGGGGGAGAATTACTACAGCAGTTTCCTTTGCACTTCTCAAGAAAGAAACATCCAGATACAGTGGTAGAACCAAAGTTTCTTGACAGCCAAGTCTCCAACTTGGAATTTCGGTTTGCTGATACTATAGATGGTCCGCAGAATGATGTCTCTTGTCCAGACTTAGATGTTCCAATTGCATTGCGAAAGGGAACCAGGTCCTGCACACAATATCCAGTGGCCAAGTATGTGGCATATGAACATTTATCAGCTTCGGTTCAGGCACTAATCTCCAATCTATCAAGTGCAAAACTCCCAACCACAATACAAGAGGCTTGGAATGATTTCAGATGGAAACAAGCTGTCCTAGAAGAAATGCGGGCATTGGAAATGAATGAAACTTGGGAAATTGTTCAAAAACCCAATGATAAAATCCATGTTGGTTGTAGGTGGGTCTTCACGATTAAATACAAGGCTAATGGCTCAGTTGAACGTTACAAAGCAAGATTGGTTGCGAAGGGATACACTCAAACCTATGGTGTGGATTATCAAGAAACCTTTGCACCAGTTGCAAAGATCAATACAATACGTGTTTTATTATCCTTAGCAACAAATCTAGATTGGCCACTATATCAACTGGATGTAAAGAATGTCTTTTTGAATGGAGATCTAGAAGAAGAGGTATACACGGAACTACCTCCTGGTTTTGATGAGGAGAGAAAGAGTTGTAAAGTTTGCAGGTTAAAAAAGTCATTATACGGTCTGAAGCAATCTCCACGAGCCTGGTTTGACAAGGTCACTAAAGTGATCCTAAAACTTAAATTTCTACAGGCTCATACTGTTCATACCCTATTTTACAGACATAAGGATGGAAAAATAACGATTCTTATTGTTTATGTAGATGACATTGTTCTTGCTGAAGATGATCTATATGAAATGGAGAGGCTGAAACTGAAGCTTGCAGCTGAGTTTGAAATGAAAGATTTGGGAAAATTGAGGTACTTTCTTGGCATGGAAGTGGCGAGGAACAAATCTGAAATCTCAGTGTCTCAACAGAAGTATGTGATTGAACTTCTGAATGAGACATGAATGCTAGGATGTAAACCGGTTGATACACCCATGGATCCAAATCAGAAATTGAGAGAAACAGTGAATGGTTCCCCTGTGGAGAAAGGAAGATATCAATCTTGCTCATACTAGACCAGACATAGCCTTTTCAGTGAGTTGTGTAAGCCAGTTTATGCATGCCCCGTCTGAAGACCACATGACAACCGGTCTATCGAATATTAAGGTGCCTCAAGGGGACACCATGAAAGGGACTTTTCTTCAAGAAAACAGAAGCAAGAGATGTTGAAATATTCACTGATGTAGATTGGGCCGGATAAGTGAGTAATAGAAGATCCACATCAGGATATTGTTCCTTTGTCTTGTCTGGGGGAATTTGGTAACTTGGAAGAGTAAAAACAACCAATAGTAGCAAGGAGCAGCGCAGAAGCTGAAATAAGATCAGTTGCTCATGGTATGTGTGAAGCCTTATGGTTGAAAATGTTGCTCGGAGAACTGAAAATGAATGCAAGGATGCCATTGAAACTATTTTGTGATAACAAGGCTGCAATAAACATCTGTCACAATCCGGTGCATCGTAATCGAACTAAACACGTTGAAGTTGATCGACACTTTATTAAAGAGAAGATCGATGAAGGAACAATCAGCATAACATATGTCCAACTTCAGAACAAACTGCTGATATCCTAACAGAAGGCCTATTTAGGCCATTGTTCAAAAAAATGGTTGACAAGCTAGGAATGTATAACTTGTACATTCCAGCTTGAGGGGGAGTGTTGACAAGGTTGTCAGGATAAGTAAAATGCTTTATCTTGTTACTTAAATTATATTGATATCTTATCATTAGTGGTAGAAATATTTATATATTCTGAAAAACTTTGAGGTATGGTGATTATTATTTTTCAGAAACTTAAAAGCTTTGAATAAAAAAGGCGTTTATGCCTTATTGATCCTTCCATCAGCCTTTAGTTACGTAGGTGAAAATTGATACTGTTCTCGTTTTTTTATTTATTTCGTTCTACGTGTGCTTCAGATTTATACCGAGTCTGCCGAAGCCAAGATTCCGGCAGTACTGGACTACATTGGAACCATAATCGAGGTACAAACTTAGTAACTTTTGTCAATTGATTAAACATTTTCAATGAACTACCTTGTATTTTCCTTCTTGCTGCAAACTGTGGATTTATCAGAGAATGTGAAACCTGACTGGAAGTTAATAAATTGATTATGTACAATCCAATTTTGAAAATAAGCTGATACTCCATTATGTTCATGAACTGGAGTTTTATGGACTAGAAAGTTCTGAGTTGTTAGAGGCAGAGATATTCTGCTATTACTAAAAGCAGTTATACAAAAGGTAACTTCTGCTGATCGCAAGGTTGTGTGGGGGAGTTTATGTTAAGAAGGACTGAGAATCAACTTAAGGCACAATGTTTCCAACTTGGGAATTTCAGTTAATACTGGACTTGTTTATCTCAGGGAGTGTCTTGTGTACGAAAGTTTATCTCAGGGAGTGTCTTGTGTACGAAAGTATTGTTCTCGTTTTTTATCTTGTATAATATTTTGATTGTGTGCTTTTATGCGTGGGTCACATCAGAGCAATTCTGCCTTTGGGTATTATTTTGTATGTCTATCCTTACAGTTCTTCTGACTGGGATCAAAAGTGAGAGGGGATCGTCAAATTTCAAAATTTTCCATTTTTGCGGAAGTTCTTAACTAATTGAAATGGTTTATTAACAACTCTAGTTCCACATTTGTTGTCCTTAAATATCTATGTCGGTGCTCCTTTGGGTCGCGTCACTCTGTAAAGGGTGGCATTCTAGCTTTTTTGCTAGTTCATTCATCTCTACATTCCCATTGTTTTCCTGTGCAGGCTGGTTGCAAATTTCTGATATTTGCCCATCATCAACCTATGATCAACTCAGTACACAAATTTCTTTTGGTATGCCCCTGTTTAATTTTGTGGCTGTTTTGATGAGTACATGTTCATTATTATTTTTATAATTTCAGAAGAAAAAAGTTGGTTGCATAAAGATTGATGGAAGTACGCCAGCAGCATCAAGACAAGTTCTGGTGACTGAATTTCAGGAAAAAGATACTGTTAGAGCAGCAGTGGTATCAACCTCGTTATTTGATGTGCTGCTCTTCTATATTATTAATTTATTTATTTTGCTTCACAATATGTTGTTTCTTTTTTGCGTTTCTTTGTGTAGTTGTCCATCAAAGCTGGGGGTGTTGGCTTAACTTTGACTGCAGCAAGCATGGTAATATTTGCAGAATTATCTTGGACCCCAGGGGATGTGATTCAGGCTGAAGATCGTGCTCATAGGATCGGCCAGGTGACTGAAAAAATTTGACTTTTTATTGCCTGGAACTAAAAACGAATCTATTGCATCCATCTTCAGATGGTGGCTGGTAATCATTTGTCGGAAAACATGATTTTACTATGTATCACATACAAGACTTTTATGTTTCTGCTGTAAATATCATTTAACATTTCTGAGTCTGAGTATGATTCTGGAAGGCTTTGTAATCAGTAATTTGTCGCAAATTAGGCTGAAGCTGTACTTTTATTTGCAAAAGGAAAACACACTGTCTAATCCTAATAATATTGACCCGGAAATAATTCCTTAGAATTCGGGATTACAATGACTGAATTAGTACAAATTCTCCTACCTGATTACAGCTATAAACACAGTTTTCCTTATTCAGAGGACCTTATTTTCCTATAATAATTAAACTAAGACCGTATGAAGAAGCCTCAAAAGTTGGAATGAGGTTTGAGAATAAGTGTGGCAGTGTGGCATTGGTCCTGTCTTATTATTGCATTCATGATAAATTTTTTTTTTGGACATAGAACAATGCTTCTATATTGATTAAAAGCTCCTGCTTTCTTTTTAGGTCTCATCAGTCAATATATATTATTTGCTGGCAAACGACACGGTGGATGATATAATATGGTACTTCATGTCTTTCCAACTGTACATGTACAATCTATGGTGGACTTTTCTTTATTGTGTCTACCAGATTAGTTACGTATATTACTGAGTGCCTTCATTGTTTCTTTTCAGGGATGTGATTCAGAGCAAGTTGGAAAATCTTGGCCAGGTACTTATTTTTCGTAAAGTAATTAATATATGTTCTTTTTATTATTCTGTTGTGGTGGCTCTTAACTTGTTAATTCCAAATAATGTTAAATTTGGTAAGATGTGATGTCTTACCAAATTTCATGATAGAACCGAGTAAAGTTGTAATGTCAAGCGGTGGGTGATTTTTTTTGGTATGGTCGCTATTCACCCCGACCATCTTGTTGCCGACCTCCTGTTACTTGTGTTTTGCGAGAATTACTAGCTGATACTTTACTATTGGCTCCATAGATGCTTGATGGCCATGAGAATTCCTTAGAAGTTTCAGTTAAACAACCAAGAAGTGCCAGTCCCCCTTTGAAGCAGAGGAAACTTGACTCATTCATGAAATCATGTTGTAATAAATAATGAACAGAAGCCCAAGAACCCGGGGCATTGAAATGAATTTTGTGCACACCCCACACGCAGCCTCCCATTGTGCCCAACTGCAGAATGATCATCTTATTTTTGTGCGGTGGCATGTAATTGTATCAACTTGTTTATTTTTTCCGGAATATATATATATATATATATATATATATGTATATATGAGGGAGCCTTGTGTCTTTTGCAGCTCGATGGCCTTCAATTTTAAATTCTGGATAAGCCCATTTTCTCATAGCATTAGAAATCATTGTCCTGCACTCGCTTTTTGATGACCTTTTACCTCCAATGATTCTGTAGTTGTTAACAAAAGAAAATGGAAAAGTCCGAAAAGTCGGTCAACTGCTGAAGATTGTGTACCAAGTTTGAAGTCCTTGTTCTTGCCTTGTATTAGACTTTGGTAATGATAGACGAAATTCTTTTGAGAACAAATCCAACTAATCCACTCCAGACAATCATTAGGCTTCGCGCACAAACATGCAAATCAGTGTTTGAGGCCAGTTTCGATTAAGCGTATTTGGTTCAAGTTAAAGGTTGATAATACAAACCAGCAGCAGCTGGATATGCATCTTGTCCCACAAAATCCACCATTTGCGAGTTGTTCGAATAGACACGATGTGGGAATAGACACGATAACATAATGATGATATTTTATTTTCGGTGGCGGAAGAGTGCATATTCTTAATTTATTTACAAAAAACAACAACATGATGACATAACAAGCCAAGCTAATATACATCAAAACCTGATTCACAACTTGCAATGGTCACTTTTCTAGTTTTCCTCTGGATCACTGCGACATATGACATTTGGTAACAATGACGTATCATAAAGAAATATCATTTCAAATATAATGAAGTGATTGTTCATGATTTTAAAATGAATATTGTGGGGGTGAGAAGATGGTTCTCACCAAATTTAGTTTTTCTCACGTAACCAAATAAATATATACAATTGATCTTACGAGTCAATATGAACTTATATTTTTGGAATAAAGTCATATTGTTCAGACGAACCATGTACCTGTGTTAAAACTCTTTGGGCCTGTTTGGTAGGGTTGATTAAGTCTGGATAGATTTTATATTGTGATAGATTATTTGTATTGGAAAAGAAGTCCATGATTCTGCCATATATTATGCAATCCTCCCCAGTACCAAGGATTATTGGTAGCAAAATACAAAATTGTCCCTTCATTTTAAATCAAAAAAATTTCACAGCTGCTAAACCCAGCTTCTCATTCACACTCTCAGTCTTCATTGCCGACAGAAGATTTATGTATGCAAACCACATCTGAAACAATAGCTCTGAAATGGAAAAAAACAACGTAAAAAACATTATCGGAGAACATATATGAAGAATCATTGACCTGTGTTGAAGGTGAAATTCTGAAAGTTAAATTTTCCAAGCTAGTCTTAAATTATATGCTTATCATGAAGAAATCGATTCCGGATATTTTCGGATATTCATCTCAAAATTGTGTTATATATGATAATGTGTATTAGATAGACTTTTGTTCTATTTAAGAATCTCTTTAGATCTACTGAAGTAAGAAAGCTCGGTAACTTCTCCAACCACATTTAACTACTGTAACAAAATCAAAATCAAAATGCATATACATTCAACAATTATTTTTTTTCCAGATAAAATTTTGTATATATTTTTTTAACAAAAGAACACGAATAAGAATTACATAGATGACATCTTACTCAGAAAATCATTTATTTTAACTTAAGATGTGTTCTTCAAATGGATTTGCACGACAGGATCCAAACGAAGCTTTGAGTTGTTCTGTATACAAAAAGTAATAATAATTATTTTTATTGCAATAAAAAGGTTCCCCGAATAAAAATACTCGCAACATCCACTTTTCTCCAATTAAATTTAACTCTTCTATCAACATGGAAGGAGATTATAGTCAACAATTATTTATTTGAAATTAATTATTTTGTATAAAACTGTGTAACAAAATTACTATAAGAAATCTTATGCAGATAAAAGCTTACTCAGAAAATCTTATTCCTAAGTTCCGATGTTTTCTTCAACTGGGTTTGCACGACAGCTTCCGAACGGATCAATGATTTCTTCTCTGTACAAAAAAAACTAAATCAGAATATTCTCACAATAAAATTATTTACAACAACCAGCTTTCTCCACAGATTGCAACTCATCTTCAGATCTAATAATTGTGTGCAATGTGTAAAACTTCAAAAAAATTTAAAAAAATATTTTTTTGCAGTATTTGCATATGCGAAAATAATCATAGACAATCATAATCGCAAGTCGTCGTTGATTAGTGCTTGGTTTTTTCGGGCTTCCTTCACTTGGAATCACTGTAAAAGAAAAAATTCGGCGTGGAAGACATTTGGGAGGAACGCTTGGAAGACGATATTTTCTAGGCTTTGTGGAAAGAATATGGTATTTTGTGGTGTGAAATTCGATTGATGGAATTTGATTTGAGTATTGCAGAGTATTTTCTGTGTTTTGTTGGAATTTGATTGAGTACTGCATGGTATTTTGGTCAAAAGAAAATTTATCCCACTAATAAAAATTATACCACATATGAAATAATTAATCACACAATATTACACATCATTCCTTATCAACAACATATCAATCAAATTATTAATCATTTAATTATCACACCCCATGTACCAATCGGTCGCTTTGTTCATTAGAATCACATTTTCGTTCCAAACCAAAATCCATAGTTCATGGCTCCAATCATGTAGTCATTCATCCAATAAGAGTATAATCAATCAGTAACTAGTCAGGAATTAGTAACATTTTAGAATAACTTCACCTCATTAGCTTACTTTTCGTCTATGTTGTCAATCACGAGCCACATTAAATTCCTATAAATATAGTTTAAACTATATTTCAAGTGTCGGTATGCATTAAATGTCAAACATGAATGATTCAATGAATGAAGAAAAGTCATAATTTGCAGCATAAGGAAATTCAGACGGAAATATGAATACGCGTTTTTAACGCGTATTCACACGGACAAGGGGCTCTATAAATAGAGCTCCCTCTTTCATTTTGAAATCATCCCTTCTTCGAGTTTTCTCTCATCTTATAAGCACTTGAGTGCTTAGTTCTATAATATTTGTGAGGTGTTTGTTCTCCTGTTTTAAGAGAGTGTGTGTTCTCTTTGAAAACACAGTGAGTGGGTTGTACACCACAAAATATTATAGTGGAATTCTTTTCATATTGCCCGTGGTTTTTACCCTAATAATTTTTAAGGGTTTTCCACGTAAATCTCGGTGTCCAGTTTATTCTTTATTTTCGGGTTTTATTATCTCAAATTCCGCACGTGGGACCAACATCAAGAGCTAGAGCCATAACCAGGGGTTGGAATCTTTAAAATCATTTTTGTAGAACAAGCTCACAATTCGTGAAACTTTCAGAACAAGCCCTGATTAAGTGCAAAAAGTTTGGCAATTAGAAAGGTAAAAATCAGGAAAGCGCGTGGACGAGCTCCAACCGCCCACACGACCAGGAGTTTTATAACGACTTCATCCCTTGCCAATCTGAAAAATCTGTATATATAGAAAGTTTTCTGAAATTTTAAACTGATATGGCTTAAATTTCTAGTATATGTGTATCTAAAATCTTGATTTTAGATGTTTTTAAATATTTTCCTAATGAAGAAATTTTGGGGTGTTACACACAAGTTACTTGATGGTAAGATCACGCATGAAAACCGAAGACAACCGAGTTGATTCAATCCACCTTAGTCCTTGTTCAACAACCCTCTAATCAAAAATCTGTGTTTGACCGAGACTAGTTATATTCACGATTACTCTAATCAATCGTTTTGTATGATCTCTAAAAATAGAGTTGATTTTGCAATATTTTTTGAACATGGATACCGGACGAGGTAGTATAGATTGGGATGTGCTTTGGGGTAAAGATGTTGAGTACCAGGGAAAATTTAGTGATCGGGAGTTCCTTACAAGCTAATTCGGAAGAAGGGTGTGATCATGTTACCCTTTTGCCCATAAAAATAAAAACTTAAATTAACCAAAACAATACACTTAGCCAAACATTACATTGCAATTAAACAAAAGAATAGAAAATTTTATTTTTTCCAACCCCGTTTCTTCTTCAATGAGCGCTAAGCTCATTCCCTCCAATGTTTCTTTTTGGGTGTTCTTGCTCAACAGACAGACAATATCACCCCCACCGCAACCAATTTAGAGCTCCACCACAGACGTTTAATTCATTTCCGGGCAATATGGTTGATGAATCCCAGTTAAATTGGGTAAGCTAGGCGGACAATCTATCGGATCAGATTATGTTTCTTCCCTGGGAGCGCTGGGAACTGGGAAGAAGGATTCTGGGTTCAGTGTTCTGCACACTTGAAAAGAAAGAATATTAGAGGGGCATCGGAAGATTTTCTGGCGTAGTCAGTTTCACGTTGAATTCAGTCGAGTACTCATACAAAGGAAAATGTTGTATAGAGAATATATAGTGGGTACTTGTGGAAATGTTTTGTGAATGTTTTTAATGATCAATTAAACCTCAATATTTATAGGAGAAAGAATAATGTTTACCTTGTTTTCAGTTCTCGACCACATCTCATGATCAGACAGTTGCCTACGCCCTGCCCTCTGACATTGTTGCGACTGACATCTCGTACTGCTTCTACTCTTATCAAATCGTCCCACGTGCGTTGATTGATATACTAATGATTTAGAGGCAAGACGATCTATATTTGTGGGCCAAGAGTCGATGTCTGTCCCGAGATGCTAAGGCAGTAGTCATGATGTGAGGGTACAGACAGTGTCCCAAATTCATTATCATAGCCTCCTTACACAACCCAGACTAGTCTGGGATCCTAGGCTTGTATGAGTATGTACTGATATAATAGACTTTTCTAATTGTTGCATACCTAGATATGATTTATACAAGAGCACTCTTTTTTCCCGGGATAGTTTTCCCTCGGTAGCCCCAACTCCCGATCTTTTGCTCTGCCCGAGTCCGAGGATGACCCGAGGTCTTTCTGCGGTATCACCACTTGTCATTTTTCTTGTGGGGTATCTTGTTCAGGATGTGATTAGCCGAAAGTATTGCTTCCCCCCACAAGTTTTGGAGTAGTCCTGAACTTATTAACATAGCATTCATCATATCTTTTAGAGTTCGATTCTTTCTTTCGGCAATGCCATTCGATTGTGGTGAATAAGGAGCAGTCGTTTCATGAATTATACCCACAGATGTGCAGAATTCATCAAACGGTGCTCCGTATTCGCCCCCTCTATTGCTTCGAACCCTCTTTGTTTGTTTTCCTAGTTGATTCTCAACTTCGGTCTTATAACATTTGAATGCTTCAAGAGCTTCATCTTTCGACCTCAAAAGATATACGTAAAAGTACCTTGTATTATCATCAATGAATGTCACGTAGTATCTTTTCCCTCATCTAGTTTGTACAAACTTTAAATCACCAAGATCGGTGTGTATTAGTTCTAGAGGAGTTGTACATCTTTCAATCGAGTGGTAAGGCGCTTTGGTCATTTTTGCTTCAACACATATCTCGCATTTGTGTGTTGGATCGACGTTGTGTTTAGGCAATAATTCAAGTTTCATTAAACGTTGCAAGGTATTAAAATTTACGTGTCCTAGACGAACATGCCATAAATGAGAACACTCAAGCAAGTAAATAGAACTTTTGTCTTTATTACTTTCAACAATATTTTGGCGTATAACCATTATATTCAACTTGAAAAGGTTCTCATCGAGATATCTTTTTCCAATAAAATGACCATTCTTGGTCAATACAACCTTGTTAGACTCAAATACTAGTCTAAACCCGTGTTTGACCAACAGAGACCCTGACACGAGGTTCTTTCTTATGTCTGGTACATGAAGTGCATCAACAAGGGTTACTTCTAAACCCGATGTCAACTTCAGTACTACATTTCCGGTGCCCACCACCTCAGATGTAGTTGAGTTCCCCATGTATAGTTTTCTCCCGGTCGATGGAGTGTACGTGGAGAACAATCCCTTGTTGGAGCATATGTGTCGAGTTGCTCCAGTATCAACCCACCACTCGTTAGGGTTTTCCACCAAATTTGCTACCAAAATAACTGCAGATAAATCAAGTTCAGAAAAATCAAATGGTACCGACCTTTCTTGAAATACGTTGGCTTGAGGATTTCCCTTCTTTGGCTTCCTACAATCCTTAGCCATGTGATTCGGTTTTTCGCAGTTATAAAAAGTGCCTTTGAATTTCTTTTTGTTTGGTGGTTGTTGGCCTTGTTGTGGTTGCTTCTCAAACTTTCTCTTCTTCCCTTTGAAACTTGATTCAACAATGTTCACCCTTGCTGCCATTTTACTTGCCTTGGCCTCGGTGCTCTTGTTGTCCTCTTCTATTCTCAATCTCACAATGAGATCCTCCAATCTCATCTCCTTCCTTTTATGCTTCAAATAATTCTTGAAGTCCTTCCACAACGGAGGAAGTTTCTCGATCAAAGCAGCAACTTGGAAGGACTCGCTTAGACTCATTCCTTCCGCATGAATCTCGTGCAAAAGAAGTTGTAATTCTTGCACTTGACTCGTCACGGACTTTGAGTCCACCATCTTGTAATCCAAAAATCTCCCAACAATAAACTTCTTCAAGCCCGCATCCTCCGCCCTGTATTTCTTATCAAGCATATCCCAAAGTTCCTTGACGGTCTTGACTTGACAATACACATTGTACAATGCATTGTCAAGTCCATTGAGGATGTAGTTCTTGCACAAGAAATCACTTTGGTTCCATGCATCCAAAGCGGCCCTCATGTTGGTGTCTGTCTCGTTTTCAGCAACGGTGGGAGGATCCTCCTTCAAGAACCTTGACAAACTCAAGGTTGTGAGATAGAAGAGCATCTTTTGTTGTCATGTTTTGAAATCTGCACCGGAAAACTTTTCCGGTTTTTCTCTTGGTGCAACGGTTGCATGTGGTGTTGTAGATGATGATGCCATTGAGATTCTTCTTGCAAATAATTAGAAATCCAAATTCTTCTTAAGATTGTTGTTTGGGGTATTCAAATTTGAGAGGAGAAGCAAGAAGAAAACAAATGAATGACTTTGTAGAGGCAAGTGTTGAACACTTTCTCCTTAAGAAGAATTTGCCCATCACAATGTGCTAGAGGTTTGTGGCAATCTTCTCCCAAGATACAACTACAACTCTTGAATAATGTACACTCAAATATTCAAGTTCTATAACAAGTAAATGAATGGAACTCTCTCTTGTTGAAAAAGGAAAAAGACAATATGCAAATGCTTTTAAAATTGTGTATGTTGTGTATATGTTTTTTATTTTCAATAAATCAAACATTTAATGTTTTTCATGTGAAAAGACATGATCTTTAATTCATAGTGGTGTCCCTTGGCCATTGTAACTGACCACAATCATCAAACAATGCCAAGGACACGAAGTTGGGCGCTTCGCGCGCGCGCCCGATCGCGTGCTGCCGAGCGCCTGCCGAGAGCTCTCGGCAAGCGCGCGCAGGTGCGCGCCTGCTACTGTTCACGACCTTTTTTTTTCTTTCGATTTTTGTCCCTTATATGTTCTGACTACTCGTTTGAATTTCTTTCAATATTTGATGAACTCGTTTCGAGTTTATTTCAGAACCACCGAACTTAATATTCATTCATTAAGCTTCGTTTTTTGTTTCGAATTTTTCCAATCAAGCAAATTGATTTATTTGCTTAATTTTCATTCATTAAGCATCAAAATTCCAACATATGTATCTGGATAAAATGGAGGGTGCATGAGTGGGGAAGATGAATGAGCCCTATACGTGGGAGACGGAGAGCGGAGGAGCGAATGATGGCTGGAAAGATAATGGAATCATGTATATGGGAGATGAAGAGTTCATGAGTGGGGGGATATAGATAAGCCCTATAGATATAGATGAGCCCTATATGTGGGAGATGGAGATCGGAGGAAGTGAAAATGAGATGGTCGGGGAGATTGTGTAGATCCGTGTTTGGGAGATGGAATGTCCTCGTCCATATCATCCATCTTTGTATTCAGATCATCCTGCTCTCTATCCAGATCGTTCTACTATGTATCAAACTCATGATGCTAGATAATTATGACTTTGGCACCCCGACCCATCAGCTCCACAAAGCGAAGTGTCACTCTATCAGGCTTGAAGTTTAAAAAATTTCTAGTCAAACAGTGCTCATACAGTAGCTCCTCTACAGTCGGAGTAAGCATTCTGACAAAAGCTTACAAAATTTATTAACATTAGCTAACAAACTAAATGTGAACACAAAAGTAAATGAATTGGATTCTTCATACTCATCTATATTGGAACATCATTCAATGTTTTAATGATATCATCCATCGAAGGGACATTAGCCTCCAAATCATTAGAAAGTATGTTCTTTATCCCCAAAAATGCCTAAACCGAAATCCATAACTCCCAGGTATGATAGGAAAAACTTTCGAGCAATTGAGATCAATGAACAAACAATACTCCAATAAGGAAAAACGTACTGACCTATTGCGTAACACCATACAAACTTCGTCGCCGTACTATCATATGCCTCTTTACTTGTAATAAACCACAACAAGTGATTCGAATTGTTATAATCTTTTACCCTTTGACTCATCTAATCAAATAAATATTGTGTTTTTGGGACGAACGGTTGCATCTCATTTTCATTCAAAAATGACAATATTTTATTAGACGCATCCTCGTACTAAAACCCTGATGACAACTTACAGTAAAACATTTCATTTATTTGAAGTTGGGTGGGGAAATCAATTTGCGTAATACAAATTTTTAATGAAATAAATATTTAATCAAACTAAGGGAAAAACAAAAAAGGACATTATCCTTTGGCTGAAAAAAGAGCGATTTTTTTTTGGGCCGAGTTTTTAAACTCAACCCAAACCATACAAAAGTTGGCCGAGGAAAAAAATGAACCATTATAACAGGCACTGTTAAAACAAGGTATGAGAAATGTTTTTTTAAAAAAGGGTTTTATATATTCTGGGACGAGTTTTTGATTGTTTCAAACAAAAATCGACCTAGAATAAAACCAAAAATTAAAGAGCCTCTTGTGAGATGGTTTCACGAATTTTTATTTGTGAGACGGGTAAATCCTACCGATATTCACAATAAAAAATAATAATCTTAGCATAAAAAGTAATATTTTTTCATGGATGACCCAAATAAGTGATATGTCTCACAAAATACGACCCGTGAAACCGCCTCACACAAATTTTTGCTAAATTAAAACACACGTTTTTTAAAACACGGGTGCGAGAATGTGTTTCCAGACCAATTAATAAAAACTCACCCCAATTATAAAAATCACGATTTTAAAAATGTGGTACGATATATAAACTACAAACTGAGACCAGACCAAAACTTAAGGAAACCATAGAACACAAGGTTGGTCGAGTTATTAAAAATGCGAAATTAAAGTAGTTGGTGTAATTTCAAAACATGTTTTAGGGTTTACATAATTTGGGACGAGTTTTGAAATCGTAACCTCCTAAATTTAATTGAGTTGAATTTTGATCTTCTTTGAGTCGAACTTTATAACTCTACTATTTTAATTGAACGTTTTTAAGATTTGGATTGGGTTATGAGTTCGAAAAAAATACCTTTGAAAATAGTCAGTGTGGCTCACTTTTTTCTCTTCTAACTCGATCTCTACAATTTCTCTCTTCTTCACCATATTGCCCGGAAATGAATTTGCCGTCCGCGGTGGAGCTCTGAATTGATGGCGGTGGGGGTGTTAGTGTCCATCGATTGAAGAAGAACACCTAATAAGAAAGCTTGGAGGAAGAAACGGGGTTGGGGGAAAATACAATTTTCTTTTGTTTAATATAATTTAATATTAGGTCTAGGTTTTTATTGTTGAATTAGCTTTTAAGGGAACCCTTTTACACGTTTCTTAAAACCCTAAACCCTCTTCCTCCGCTCCACCAGGACCATGAACTTTTGCTCCGTTTCCCTCCATCAACGTTTTAAGTCTTTTCCTCGGAGCCTTACTTTCCTCCGTTCGATGGGTGGCGGTCCACGTACCTTCCCCGGCGGGCTCAACAAGTGGCAATGGAAACGCTTGCACGAGAAAAAAGCCCGTGAGAAAGAGAAGCGCCTACTCGATCAAGAGAAGCAAGTTTACCAAGCTCGAGTTCGGTCAGAAATCCGGGCCAAACTAACCCCTGCTGAAAACCCATCAGTAGGGCCGCAACAAATTGATAGGAGCCAGCACAGTTATGGACCCTTATCTGCAAAAGATCACATTCGGGCCCTCGCTGATCGATTCATGAAGGAAGGTGCTGAGGATTTGTGGAATGAAGCTGACGGCCCTTTGGAGATTCCGGTTCGAGCGAATAAGGCTGGTGGGCTGATTGATTCAAGGAAATCGACTTTTAGTTTTAGTGTGGCTGAGAAGAGTGGTGATAGTGTATATTCGAGTACTATGACTGGTAATTTAACAAAACCGAGATATTTTTGTACTTATAGGAAGCGGAGGAGTGATTTAATAGCTGATTTTGGGAAGGAGTGTTCTAGTCAAATGTGTGGTGGTTTTGGTTCTGTGACAGTTTCAAGAAGTGGGATGATGAAGGATGTTAGCGATTTCTTGAATTTTAGGCGTTATTATTCTGTAGGTTCTGCAAATGGGATCAGAGAAAGGTTAAACTTTTCAAGAACTGCTGATTCGATTGGCAAAGGCAGCTCGGATAATAAAGCAGCTTCTGGTGGCAAGAGGGCTGAAAAATGGTCAAAATTTCGAGGAGGTGTGATGGATTCATCGGACGATGATAGTGATGATTATGAGGATGAAGGGGAACCAAGAATTGGGGGACAAACTGAAAGGATAGTGGGTACTCGTGCGGCACTGGGGAAGTACGATATCAAAATAAAAAAGAGATTGCCATTGAATATTGTCGAGGATGAGGATGACTTGTCTCAGCAAGTTGAAGTTATCCGAAAGGAGTTCAGATCTAGGAGTACGCAGGGGGATGGAAGAGAAGAAATTGAAGAGGAATCAATTCTTAGTTCTAAAAGGTATGCTGGATTTTATTTATCAAGTATGATACATTTTAATGGATTGGTGTTGATTATAATTTAATAAGGTAGAGCATGCTTCTTCAGGTTCGATGAGTGTAACATATCTCCTTTAACCGTGCGAGCACTTACTGAAGCTGGTTACGTGCAAATGACCGCAGTGCAAGATGCTACGCTTTCTGTGGTCCTTGAAGGTTATCAATTTCCACTGTGACATTTATTTATAATTGTGTCAAATTCTGTGAGAACATTGTCCAAGTACTAAATCGAAATTATTTTCAATTAGTCATCTAATACAGGATTGTTAGATTGTATTAGTGTTCTACCCTTTCTATCTGCCATTTCCTTTTCTTGCTTGTCGTTTGAATGGGGAAAAAACAGGAATCACCACCATCGCACTCCATCTTGTAGGTTTAACCACATTTCTTAGGATGAATATTTTGTGCAAACCGATATTTTATTTACTCTATAACTTCCTAAGTCACTCTGATAATGTTGCTACTGTTATGGTTTAAAAAAACGCTCTGCATTTAGATAAGGGGTGAATTCAAAATATATCAGGGTGTTAGGGGTGGTGAAGGGGAATTTTATTAGTTGGGGCATAAAGTATGCATTTTTAGAAAAATTGTGCATAAAATTTAAAATATTTTCATTTGGGAAGGGAGGTAGGTGGTAGCCCCCTATACCCTTGTTAAGTTCGCCCATGATCTTAATAGTGGTGGTCAGGTGCAAAATCAGAAGATTACACATAGGATTTTGTTTTATTTGATTATGCCAGTTTTGAATAATGAAAACTGACCTATTATAGTCTGTTCTGTTTCCATTAAACTTGCGCTTTATTTAGTGGAAATACATTGGCTCCAATGGCTGTTGTAGGACACTTTTTGTTATTATTTTTCTTCATTGCTTTAGGCTTAGATGCCGTGATATGATTTTGTACAGCTTGCTATCTTTTTCTTTGTTGGGATAAATATCATTACCATTTGTTTTCTTACTTTTTATGATCCATGGTCTTTCTTTGGAGCAGGGAAGGATGCTTTAGTCAAAGCTAGGGCTGGCACAGGGAAAGAGTATTGCCTTTTTGGTGGGTCACAAGACTTCTTATTTATAGCTTTATTTGTAGTCAGTTCTTAGTTTTTACCCTTATTGCTTTGCTAAACATAAACAGCTTCCTGCTATTGAAACAGTTCTGAAGGCATCAAGTGTTAACAAAATTCAGCGAGTCCCCCCGATATATATCCTTGTTTTGTGCCCCACTCGAGAAATTGCAAGTCAAATCTGTGCGGAAGCAAATGTGCTCCTGAAGCACCATGATGGCGTTGGTGTTCAAACACTAGTTGGAGGGACACGGTTTAAAGTTGATCAAAAACGCCTTGAATCCAATTTATGTCAGGTGTATATATAATTATACGGTATTTGATTATTGCAGTAAAGGTTCTGTTGCGAGCATATTTACTAGGATGTGATGTTTGCAGATAATTGTTGCCACTCCTGGTAGATTGTTAGATCACATTGAAAACAAATCAAGCTTCTCTGTGAGATTGATGGGACTGCAGATGCTTATACTTGATGAAGCTGATTGCTTGCTGGACCTTGGGTTTCGGAAGGATGTGGAGAATATTGTTGATTGTTTGCCTCGCAAGAGGCAGACTTTACTCTTTTCAGCTACAATGCCAAAGGAGGTTCAGCCTTAACTGGTCCTTTTTATTGTATAAGAGCAAAGGTAAGCTATCACCTTTGGGAGGTCTTAATTTTGAAATTGTCAAATTTCAGGTCCGTCGAATATCCCAACTTGTTTTGAAAAGGGAATCTTCCTACATCGATACAGTGGGTATTGGGAGTCTGGAAATTCATGAAAAGGTATATTAAATGATTTGATGGTACCGTGCTTTTCTCTGGGTTAAACTGCTGATAACTCCCGTCATATGGAATTTGGAGTTCACTGAATCAAAAGTTATTTGACCTTAGTTGTGATCAGTTTTAAAGTTGACAGAGGATAATAGCTTCATTTTATCAAGTTTTATTGAAGCGAGCTATCATTACAATGTCCGTGCTAACCCTTTGAGCAGGTGAAGCAATTTTATCTCGTTGCACCCCATGACCAGCATTTTCATTTGGTACACCATCTTTTGAAACACCATACAAGTCAAGTGCTCGACTACAAGGTGGGTTTGAGTTAGGTTTTGTAACACGCCAGTGATTTGGAATCCACATTTATTTGATTTGAACATTTTCTTACAGATAAGTGCTTTACTTCTTCTCAGGTCATTGTTTTTTGTGCAACGGCAGCAGTGACATCGTTCTTGTTTTCCCTTTTCCGTGAGTTAAAACTGAATGTTCGAGAGATTCATTCCAAAAAGCCTTCGCTTTATCGTACTCGGATATCCGATGAATTCAAGGCATCAAAAGGATTGATTCTGATTACATCGGATGTCTCAGCTCGAGGGATGCATTATCCTGATGTCACGTTGGTTATTCAGGTGAAGTGATTGTCTATTGTATTTATTTTAACACTTAAGTTAATCCTACACGTCCATTTCTAGAAATCAAACTTCTTGTATGTTCGGTCGATATTTACGGCACCAAATGACTGGAATCTTTGATGTCAATTGTTTGCGAAAGGTTTTAATTACTAGATTAATCTGTTCTAGAAATATCTACTACCACAAAATTGTCATAAAGGCATTTGGTAATGTCATCAGGCACACCGCACAACTTGGCAAAGACCTTAGAGAATTCCGTTAGTTCATTGGTCTTTGATGTCTACCCATGGGAGTTTAAATCAAAAGTTCAGCATCACTGTATGCATTGCGTCAAGGAAACATTAGTTACGATATCGATGGAACTTCACAGTTGTATTTGAATGATGGCTAATACCTCTAGATGTAAATTTCGTGATCATAAGCGAAGATGTTTCTTATTAAAAAAGCAATAATAACAGGTGGGAATACCCCCTGATCGAGGGCAATATATTCATCGGCTTGGAAGAACAGGGCGACAAGGCAAAGAAGGAGAAGGGTTTCTGTTGCTTGCGCCTTGGGAACAATATTTCCTGGATGAGTTGAAGGATCTTCCTATTGAGAAAGTTGATTCACCAACTTTAGATCCTGATATGAAAGTAAAGGTATACAATCTCTTCTGTTCATGTCATATATATTGCAATCGCCATATATATTGCAATCGCTTTTTTTAAAAGTTTGAGTTCATAGGAGGTGGCTCAGTAGCATCAGTCACCCTGATGTCTAGGCCTAACATTGTGGAATGTATGTTTGGAATAAATAGCTATGAGGCACTTATGTATGTTTGTCGAGCATTGGGCGTTGAATGCTGTATAGAAGAAAGGAGATAAAATATTTGAATTTAGTGTGCGCCAGTGGTTTTGAGCTTGTCAGCACTGGTTCGGTTGTCATGTTAAAATTATTTTTTCTAAAATATCGAGCTCATGGGAGGTGGCCTGGTAATATTATGTAATATTATTTATGCATAAGAAATAAATTTATATTTTTTGGGAAACAAATAAAAAATGAATTTACTCTTAAGTAACTTGTAAAAAACGTTTTCTTTAATTGTCTAGGAGGTGGAAGTCAAGCGAAGGCAAATATTCTGAAAAAGATTTAAAAAAGAGAATTTTTAACGCTAAGAAAGTACTTGTTTGATTTGCAGGAGTAACGCTTTGCACCGTGCAACTGTGGATCACTTGTTCACTATCTGTGGTTATTGCATCTAATGAATGAATATAATATAGTGTCCTAAAAAAATTACTCGCACCATGCAAATAGTTAACCATGGCAGTTTTTCTTAACATTTTCTGGTAACATAAATGTAGATTGAGAATTCATCCGAAAAGATCGATGCTAGTGTCAAAGAAGCAGCATATCACGCTTGGCTCAGGCTATTACAACTCCATCAATGTAATTGGCAGAGACAAAACAACGCTCGTGGAGTTGGCCAACCAATTCTCAGCCTCAATTGGTTTACAAAAGCCACCTGCACTGTTCAGGAAAACTGCTCTTAAGATGGGATTGAAAGGTATTTCTGGGATTCGAATACGAAAGTAGCACCTTGTTTACATCTTTTAAATGCGAATATGATGAATTATGTATGTACATTTTTATCACTAGGGAAAGACTCCCCCGAGTGTCAGCTTTTGATATTTTCTTTGCGTTTTTTAAATTTGGCATGGCGTAGTTTTTGCAGGCTAATATGCAGTCATTGATATCAGGTCTGCATTGAAATTCTATATACTTCCAGTGGTTGGATATATAGAAAATTTGATCCCCTTAGGCCTCTTTTACCTTTGTACTTGGTATAAGTCCGCTGTTGGTTCCTGGATCAAATGCATTGGAACTAAATTTGTGAACGCTTAAATATTTAGTTAAGAATCAAAACTTGAAGTTCCAGAAATATTACAATAATGAAAATCAAGGTTCTAATATTCGCTGGCGTTAGTCGGGCACTTGCATCTAGGACACCTAAGAGGGTACTAGATGTTGTTAGGCGGATTTCACTGCATGAACATAATTATTTCACTGCATGAACATAATTAAAAAAATTGGTGTATTAAGGGAAAGTCAACAAATCGCATTAGACTTTGTTTAAGCCTATAAAAAATTAATTTATTTTTATAACTGAACTTTTAATTTAAATTTGAAGCTCAATTTTATTTTTTAAAAATAAAAGCCCAAAAAAATAATTAATCTTAGGTAAAAACTTGTGTGAGACGGTCTCACGGTCATATTTTGTTAGACAGATTTCTTATTTGGATCATCCATGAAAAAGTATTATTTTTTATGCTAAGAGTATTACTTTTTATTGTAATATCGGTAGGATTGACCCGTCTCACAGATAAAGATTCGTGAGACCGTCTCACAAGAGACCTACTCTTAATCCTAAGGTAGCGTATACTGGCCGGCCGACTAGCATTTTTTTCCAATGAGGTAGGCTCGGATGATATGTAATATTTTGATCGAATCATAGAACAATGATAAAAATAAAAATAACGTAACAAATACCAACAACAATATAATAAATACCAACAAGGTGAAATATGGGAATAACAGAATCTGTGATTATACCGTATTCTTCTTAAACCAAACTTCAACAAAGAAATCATTATCTCAATCTCAAAAGTACATTATTATGTAGCATTAAATAGTCAGAGAAGTTATTTGATACTTGTGTTTTGTGTTTATTGAGCCAATATGTGAATGATTGGGTGATAATAACATCTTGCTTATGACTGAAAATATGTCATGCAATTTACATGTTTTTCACATTTAGTCTTGTTAACGATCAATTTACAATCTTAGTAAACTACTTTTCTTTTTCTTTTTCAATTTTGGTCAAGTTTTTGTGTGAAATGAAATATAACCGCCAGAAATTACATATGTTGCAGACATGAATGTTGATATGTATTTACAAGTGGGGGATATAAAAAAAAATAGGCCACATTTGCAATTTCTTGTAAAATCTCCAAATTAAAAATTACATATCAGCATTCACAGCAGCTGCATGCGATTTCCGGCAGTCAGGTTGGATTAAGGGTGAATATGGACCATTTTAAAAGTAAACGACAATTAGTGTTCTAAGGCATATTTTGATATACTTGATAACTAAATGATTAATAAGTTATCATCCTCCGGCCAATGTTTGTTTCATTTTTTAACAGCCCATAAAAATTGGATGGGCCCGTGATAATGTTAGTCCACTATGAAGAAGACATCCCTCTAATGTATAGGATATCTGTATGATAAATAATAAATTCTGTGAAATGACATTATTGCCCCCATTTCTAAGCTTGAGATTTAAATTAGTTTTAAATATTCATTCGATAAAAAAATTGCTATTGATATTGTGTTACGACATGCATAATTTATTTAAAAATATATTTTTGTTATTAAAATTTTAAACTAAATAGTTAGTATTAAATTAATCTATACTATTTATTAAACTTGAGATATTTCGAAATTTCGCCAATAATTTATTTTAATATATCCATAATCAAATTATAAACTCATGAAACAATAAAAAAATATTAAAACATAAAATATAAATAAAATAAATATATAAAAAGGTGAAAAACGAACTAACTTACTGCACACATCAAATTAAATTAATTTTTTAAAATATATAATATTATTTGATAAATAATTTATTTATAATTGTTTTATAACAATGAAACATATACACACATGCATATATATATACATACATATATATATATATACATATATATATAAGCTACATTGTGCTAATGAATTTTGTTCCATTATTTATTTATTTTTATGATCTATTTATACTTGATAAAATTCTTGAATCTTGAACATAATATGTAAAATTTGATGCGGCAACATATAAAATTTCCAACTTGGGTACTTCTTGTTTTATTTTCTACCTTTGAAAATGAGACTAGATTGAAAAAATATGTTGTAATAGATTAACTATTTCTTGTTTATATAATCTGTTTTTTTTTTTTTTGGTCTTTTTTTTTAAAAAAAATTTCTTATAAAATACTTGCATCAAGAAATCCTGAGTCAATTAGGAAACGTCGCTGTTATACCAAATACCAAAGACGTGACACCAATTCCCCCACCTTCCAGTCGAGTAATAATTATAACCATAAATTAATCAATGGATGGAATATTCAAATTCATTTAATTAATTAAGACACCCAAAAGTCCATGATATTAAATGAATACATATATTGTGAAATTAATCTCTACGTATCTATTTTATTAAATGAGTCGACCTGATCCATATTTAAAATGAAAAATATTAATTTTGACCTAAAAATTAATATTTTTTTATAGGTCAGATATAATAGGAGATATATGTCACGAAATTGACCAGTAAAACAGTCCCAAAAGAGCCTTTGTGCATTAAATTATTGTATCCAATTCTCGCAAGTTAATTTTATATGACTAACAATAAGAAGTACCTTAAATCATGTGCAAGAGTTGCTTGTTACTCCTGTTCTGTCGGCACATTTCACTGTCGACATCTAATTTATAATAATCAATAAATCTGAACAGTTATAAGAACAATTAAATAAATGATTCTCATTGCTACAAGGTCAAATCCACAATATTAATCACAAAGTCTATTCAATTTTGGTACTTAATTACCTAAGAAAATAATTTCTGTCATTCACATTAAGCAAAAAACAGCTGTTTAAAAGATAAAATTAGCACAAACAAACACACACACACACACATTTCTTGTAACATTTAGTTGGTCTTATATTAGCAAGCCATGATCATTGTATTAAATGTATTCAGTCTCTGTCAAACCGAAACTTTCTTTGCATACCATAATTCCTACAAAAATTGTTTATACAATCCATGGGCCCACAATTATTTTCAGGGTGAAGTTCAATATAAAACATTCAAAATTTGGAACATATAACATATACTAATACATGATTTTCAAGGCTTTGTATCGAGTTTTCATCCAAAAAGACATGTCATTAATATCAATTTTTTTATACATATATGAATACTCAAAAATCATATATCAGTGTCATATCTAAAACATTTAGTTCTGAAATATCACATATTTGTTCCAAATTTTCAATGTCATCTACTGAGTTTCATCTAAAAAAACACAAGTAGGCTCATGGAATGCAAAAACATTTTTTGGGTTAGCCAAGACTAAAGAAAAAGAATCGATTCAAATCAAAGTGATCACATATTTAATTATTGAGACATGGGATTGATCATTTTTGCTCTTAAAATTTTATGTTGAAATATAATTTCAACCATTATATAAAATTCATGGCATATTTGTATTCACCTTACAAATAAAATGTATGTCAAATATATGATATAAAATAATAAAGTAGGCAATATGTCTTAAGTAATGGATTACAAAGTCAAACCGGCACAATTCATGCACCCAATGTTTGCGCATTATATATTCCATATAGATGTCTGAAAAAGTCAACTTATGTAGTTACATTTTCAATGATAATTATGGACACATATGTTGTCAAATGTTTTGTTAACTACCTAAAAATATATGAGTATGTCTTTTGTGAGACGGTCTCACGAATCTTTATCTGTGAGACGTACGGGTCAACCATACCGATATTCACAATACGAAGTAATACTCTCAACATAAAAAGTAATATTTTTTCATGGATGACCCAAATAAGAGATCCGTCTCACAAAATACGACTCGTAAGACCGTCTCACACGAGTTTTTTTCAAAATATATATCTGTTCACAAGTAAATCAAATTTTCCTTTTGTTAACATATTGAAATAATAATATTATATAAGTTTTGCACGTATAAGTAATATATATGGGGAAATGATAGTACATTAAGTTATTTTGTAATTATTTTCTTTTGATTAATAAAAAAATGATATTTATAACCTATACTTACGCATCAAATAAAATATTCAAACACACTTTTTGATATGAGATCCAAAATGCATGTTTGATTCCATATTAGTACATCCTATCAACTATCTAAACATTTTGTCAAAAAATATTAACTACAATTAACGCATCCATCCTCACCAACTCAGCTGAATTTCCAGCACAAATTCAGCTAGAATTATGAGATTTCATTCTCTCCAGCTTCTCATTCTGCTCATTATGGTGATACTCATCTCCTCAAGCCATCTCTCGAGTTGTCGAGATATTCGCCACGCCTTTCGTAAAATCACTAAACAAAACACAACATCTGAATTCGGGTCTCGGTTTTCTTGGTATTTTCATGCACCATCTCCAAAAGGATCAAGAAATGAAGAAGACGATTCGAATTATCGAGAGTCGCTCCACAGAACCCCCGGAGGTCCTAACCCTCTACATAATTGACAAGTTCCTTGAGAAGGGGTAATTCATGATAGACTACAAGTTTTTTGCTTCCTTAATTAGTGTGTGTATTCCAGTTTTCTATAACTATTTTTTATGAAATATTCGATGTACACTAGAATGATCTATATGCTGACAGACTAGTTGTTTGTGGTTTTGTTTGTATACTTCTGCCAAAGATGCACACAAAATTTTTACCAGGGTTAAAATATAGAACGTGTACAGAAACATTAATTCAATGTTCTGATTTTTCCATTTTATGTCATGTAAATCAAGAAATTCAATGCATCTCAGATTATTTACTATTGGATACCATTTCATTTTTCTAGATTTTTTCTTGCTCAAACTCATTAAACCAGCAGGCAGCTTGATTAAATGACATAAATAAACTGGTAAAAGTAAGATTAATTTCATTAGTTATGTGATTTATTTATTCAATAATTATTAATCATTGGTTAGAGCCTTTAATTTGTCTATAAATATAAGTGTTGGAATTTTGATGCTTAATGAATGAAAATTAAGCAAATAAATCAATGTGTTTGATTTGGAAAAATTCGAAATGAAGAACGAAGCTTAATGAACGAATATTAAGTTCGGTGGTTCTGAATAAAACTCGAGAAGAATTCATCAAATGTTGAAAGAAACTTAAACGAGTAGTTGGAACGTGTAGGGACGAAAATCAAAGAAAAAAAAATCGCGTGAACAGTAGCTGGCGTGCACCCGCGCGCGCCTGCTAGTGGCTGGCGCGCATGTGCGCGCGCCTGCCGAGAGCTCTCGACAGGCGCTGCCGAGCGCAGCCGAGAGCGCTCGGCAGCGCGCGCGCGTGCAGGCGCGAGCGGGTGCCTGCAGGTCTTCGTTTCCCTTCGAATTTTCTGATGTTTTTTCATTTCCTTGGCATTGTTTGATGATTGTGGTCAGTTACAATGGCCAAGGGACATCCCTATGAATGAAAGATCATGTCTTTTTACATGAAAAACATTAAATGCTTGATATTTTGAAAATCAAACATACATAACATATCATAAGCATATTGTTCTTCTTCCTTCTTCAACAAGAGAGAGTTCATTCATTTCATTGTGATAGAACTTGAATATTTGAGTGCTCATTATTCAAGAGTTGTAGTTGTATCTTGGGAGAAGATTGCCACAAACCTCTAGCACATTGTGAGGGGCAAATTCTTCTTAAGGAGAAAGTGTTCAACACTTGCCTCTACAAAGTCATTCCTTTGTTTTCTTCTTGCTTCTCCTCTCATATTTGAATACCACAAACAACAATAAGTGGGATAGAATCATACTAACTTATTTAATCACCAGATGTAACTTGTAAGAACTACGATAGGAAATATACCGAGAAAAAGAATAAGGGCTAGTCATATTGTCAATTTTTGTTTTTACTCAACACAAAAACATAATATATCATGCACATGCATCGCTCGTGGTTCAAGATTTTTTTATATCATGTCGCATCGCTCATGAGATGATACGATAAAGGTAGTACATTAATCGTGTATCCGATAATATTAATATTGATAATGTTAGTGTGACAAAACATGACTTATTCCCTTGTTTCGAGAGATGAAATAAGAGTTGTACCCTAATCATGTATCTGTTTGCTAAGCTGGATAAGGGCTTATAAAATTAGTTGCTTTAAAATTAGTTGCATTTATTTCTTGAAGTAAAAGATTTCTCAGCCCATTAGTAATGTAACTGGTTTTTAAAACTAGATGTAAATGGAATAGTCAACACGTATCACAAAATTAATAATTAAAGTTTTTTTTTTCCGAAAGTCAAATTCTGGCACTATGAATCTAATCATGTTGTAGTTTCCTTCATATTGTAACTTAGCAAGACTGGGAAAAATAATATAAAAAAAGTACTGCCTTTGAATTAATTATAGCCGACTTGAAGCTACCACGACCGACCGACCGGCCTATCCAACAGTCCAACAAGTCGGCAATGATCACTAGTAAAATAAGAAATTTGAGCAACAAATGCTTAACAAATGCTTAAAAGCAATTGAATTTTGTTTTAAAATTGTAGGCAACTCTTTATTTTCATAGTAATGGAAGAGTTCAATGGCTATAATAAATGTTCTTGGCAAACATTTTAACAAACCGATCCTAAATTATTCTAATCGAGGAGGCATCGTTGATTTGTACTTGTGGAGAATGACTTTCAAGTCTTGGGAGTGCCTCGTCTAATCGGCACTGGATGTGAGGAATCAACTGACACGAATAAGGGTAACTAGAGAATGAAATTACTGAGGAGTACCAAGTAACGCTAGATACAGCAAAACCATGATATTTGAAACCAAGGGAAAATAAATAGGATCCAGAATATGTACAAGAAACACAAGTTTAATTTTCTCGTTCATATGTACATACCCAAGCTTGGTTGAAAAATTACCTGCTCTTCAAAAGGTTATCAGACGCTGGTCGCATTTTGAACCGAGAAAAACATGCCAGTTTTTAGTGGAAGCAGACACCGATAAGAACCTCCACCATCAATAAAACCACTCAGCCATTTGATTCTGTGAGAGCCAACGGGAAAATCAGAAACATCGAGCAAACAAGAGGCGAATCCTTGCCCTTGTTCGTTAAGTTCGAAGGACACACATTCAGTTACCATGCGACGATCATCATCTTGGTCTCTGCTACTCTCCACAGGGCCAAAGACATATCTATACAGCTTTTCATTCAAGCCCATCATATCATCAAGTTCTTGATCTTGCCCGCTGAAGTGGGCTTTCCCTTTACAATCTCCAATTTCAGTAATCTGATAATGTAGTTTACAGTTGAGAATGCAACAGACTTTGGCAAGTGGACCTCGCAGGCCAGATGGCAAGTTTTTCAATTGAAAACACAAACTCAAGGAGAGATGGAACCCTGACAAAACGGATATATTGTTGAGGCTTTTACCATCCGCATCAACCACAAAGAGCTCAAAGGAAGCAGCAGGCCTGAATTGTGTGTACAATAATTAAAATGATTTAGACAAACATCAACACAGCCTAAGCCTAAGCCTAAGCCTAAGAAGTTATACAGACGCTTTAAGCCGTAAAAGTTCAAAACAAAAATTTGAGAATATAAGGCCGAGAGGCCCAGCTTCTATGCCAGTTAACACTAACTTTGCCCATGTAATGAAATAGATTTTGTATTTGACAAAGAAATTGATCTCTTTCAAACACTATGATATTAGTAGGACCGCTCCTTTATCAATATAAACATTTTGGCATATGCATAATATTAAAGAAAACAAGATAAACTAGCCTCTTGTGGTTTAGAATTTCTAAGTAATTCTTCTTTCAACATACCTGACTCGAAAAAAGTGATTCGGAGCTCGGAAAGAGATTGAAAACAATTTTGAGATAACATTCAACAACAGTAGACATCCATCGTTAATAATCTGAACGATTCCATCACCATATTGTTGCACTTGGCTTGCCTCTTTTTGCAAGGAAACAATCCCTGTAATAGAATCCTCACAAAGTTTGTGCATGACTCCAGACTCATAACCAGCAACTGAAATTTGAGTTTGAAACCTTAGAAAATTATGGCCTTTGTAGTTCCCAAAGGATTTCAAAAGATAAAGAAGATCTCTTCTTGTATGAGCATCCTTTTTCCTCAATCGCCCAACCAAATTTTGTACAAGTAAAGCATGGAATTGATCTGAGTTTTCAGATTTATAAATTTGAATTTTTTGTGAAGAATGCAACTTCAGAATTAGGAAAACAAAACCAGCAGTAAAGGCCAAGAGGGAACAACTCAGTGCAAGTGCTTCAATAATCATTACACTCTGCCTATCCATGCCGATGGAAGAGAGAATCAATAAATCCAACTCTTGAGCTAATTTCTTCATCCGGTAGGAGACCTCAGTCAACGTGTACATCAATGAACCAAAAGTGCGAGATGTAGAATCGCATGGAAACAGAATACATCTTTCCAGTTGTTCAATGGGTGGAGGGCCATCTCTAATACAAGAAATTGTGTCCAATAGCTTCATCACATCAATAACAGTTCCTAGGAACTTCGCCCTTATGGTTAGAAACCATATTTGGAAACTCAAAAGATGACCCATATCAGAAGTTTCTAGTAGTTCCTCTGATGATAGAAGCATATTGTGAGTTCCAAGAAGAATATCCATGTAATTGTGTTTGACCTTCCAGCCAATGCCTTGTCTTTCAGCAAAATTAATTTCCGACAGGCAACTAGAGGTGCTTTGGTCAAGTAAAAATAATGATTGCATCTGCTTTTCCGAGGTTGAAAACCGAGCCAAGGATTTCAACCAGCAGAAATAGGAAGCAGACTTAACCACTTGCACGAGTTGTTCAAATATAAAAGCAGCGGTGGACCATGCTCCCTGACATGCAGCAACTTTTCCAACTTTATAAGCAGACCAATAACTGTTACTTCCCAATATCTTCTTCACCCAATTAATAGTGGATATATCAGGCTGAAGAACTGCATCAACATATAACGGACTCGAGTTTTTACTGGAAGACATACATTTTTCTGTCATATCGATGTAGTTGACATGCAAGTGCAACAAGAGGAAGTAGTTCATGCTGGTATCTAGACCAAAATAACTGCAGTGAATCATATTTTCTGCCTGAAGCTTCAACGCCTCCAAAACTTGGTAGATTTCAGTATCAATTTCTCCCATATTTTTCAAGCAAGCAACTAAAATTTTTGACACATAAAGCACAAGGTTTGATTTGATTGGCTCATGAGTTGTGGAGGCGGTTTCCTCAGTGTCCACAACATTGTCAAGCTTACTTGTTAGTTTACCTATGAATAAGTGTATTTCTTTCAGTAATGTGAAACAAAGATAAGAATGCTTTTCAACCAGGATAAATAAAAGGTTAAGAAAGCTTTTAATCTCAAGCTCTGAGGAAAACTCATGCTGCTCAACTTCCACCATTGGTGTTAGCAGGAAAAGGATTCGATCTAAAGCAAATGAGATCACCTTGCAAGCCAGGCTGGTACCAGTTCTGCTCGATTTTATATCAGCTCGTCCCAAAACCTTTTCAGAGAGATCGGACAGAACACTAACAGCTAACACTCTGATTGACACAATGGATGATTGTACCATATTCTCAACAACCACCAATAGCTTCAGAAAAATTTCAGGAAGCTCCATGCAAGATATGGTGGATGAATAAAGTAGAAAAACCTGCATAGAATCATAACAAATGAGACTCGTAGAAAACAGTGTCATGATTCCGTATGAGAAGAATAGGAAAAACCTTATGTAAGACTTTAAAAGTGTCACGCTGCTGTATGACTGGAAACTCAGATTTGTTTAGAATCTCAAATAACTTTTGGACCATGTCTGCACTTGAAGAAAAATTCCAAACTCCTCTTGCTAAGATGAAGAGATGACATCTCAACGACGTAGCTCGTAAATGCAAAGATCTATCTTCACTCAGAAACATTGTAAGCAATTCTACCTGCAACCGGAAAATTATCATGTAAACAATGGTGGATAAAGCAATTAGAGAAAAATTAAACATTTAATCTCTGAACCACAGGCCACAATAATCAACGCGAGACCTCTCTAACAGATCAACTGGGTTGGAATTTTGCTTCGATCAAACATATTTCAGTTTTAGTTTTCACAACCATCATATTCTTAACTGAGAGCAGCTAGCAGTAAATTAAACAACCTTGAATTGTTGAAAGTCTAAGCAGAAAAGAAATCCCTGCAAAGGTATTGAAATTTGGTATCTGCAATAATCCAGAAAAACCTATCCGTGCAATTACTCGGATTTGCGCACAACAATCTATCACTTTGCATTATTTTCCTGCAGCACAACATTATGGAGTCCTTTCTTTCTTCTTAATTTCACTGTAGCTTTAAAGTATTCATTGGGTATAGGGAAGATAAAAGGTGCCTCATTGAACCCTTGACGTTTTGAAGTTACATGAGTAAAGTCATGGTTTTAATACACAAAATAGAAAAGCAAATTGATATCTTAACTACAACTCAAAGCTTCGATCTAAGAGCAATAATAAATAAAACATAGAAGTAACTTGTACCTGACTGGGAATCAATAATAAATAAAACATAGAAGTAACTTGTACCTGACTGGGAATCAAAAGCTTCCAACTAAAAGCAATTCTGGACAGTGAAATCAACATAATGGCAGAGAAGTCATCTTCTGAAGAATCCATTAGAAGCTTGTAACCTGTCTGTAATGAGTAGTTAAAAAGAGCAATGTGCCCGGACATATCAAATCATCACAAGCTTGTAATGAACAGTTATAGAGAGCAACACGCCCTTACATGTTGAATTCTATCTGAAGATCACGCAAACTATACATGCAAGTTCAATTGACACATGTCCACACGTGGCACAAGGCATCTTATTTTAACAAATTTGGTCATAGAAAGATAGAAATTTTTACAAAGTCTTGATTTCAGAATTTTCTCCTGAAAGCATGCTTTTTGGATTAATATGCATTAATTCCTTGAGAGAAGAGATATATCATGAAATAGGAAAATAACGAAAACATGAACTTGTCTGTAGGCGTAAAGAAAGGTGGACAAGATTCTGAACCTTATATGCCTTATCTGCAAGTGAAAATGAGCACCACATTTTGCAAAATTTCCGTGCTCCTGCTAACTTTACGTCCCTTACTATCTCTGGTGATTTCAGCATCGTGGTTAGCATCTCCAAGAAAACATTCCCAAAGTCATCTGCCAATTCACATAAGCATCCAGCCGCAAATAAAGAGGCCTTTACCTGCAAATACAATAACAATTTGTGCATAATCATAAAACAAAGAGCAAACTGAAAAAATCAACATATGATGTGCACTGTTAGCGTGTTCATGCGACCCAAGCACGTGAAAAACAAATAGCTTTTCATGATAGAAACCCGTAAAGCTAAGTACTGCAACGTGCAAAGTGCAAACACTATGATCGAAAACTATACTGGGCATGGGCATCTAGCCACTTAGGTTGAACTATAGACTCCTCAAGAAGTCACAGTAGAATCAATAGCATAATCAATTGAACTAATACAAACACCATTACTGAAACTCCAAATTCCTGGCAACTTAAATAATTTACCTCAAGAACATCACTGGACACCAAACTGGACAGCACTATGTACCTTATATCCGCACAATCTTTAGCAATATTAGCCCAGCAACCAAACATCAGCAAGGCCGAAACTCTTTCCTCAGCATCCCCGTTATCAAAAACTTCTTTTACTCTCCTTAACAACTCCAAGTAATTCTCCAATTTATCCTTGCTCAAAATACCTTCCCCGCCATCTCGTTTCCTCCACCTTCTAAGTCTCAAGAAAAGTTTCACAACCTCGTTTTTAGTCTGTTTGTTTCCTAATCTAAATGCGTCTGCCATACGCAGAAAAATGGAGTTCAGAAAAAGCTTCTCCTCACCGGGAATTAAACCAAACAATCTATACTCTGCAACCACCGTTGGTCTCGATTCCTTGATCCACCACTCAAGATGAGTACCGATTTCTTCCAAAGCTTCAATATTTTTACCTGAACAAGTCATAAAGATTCAAAACACACAAAAAAAATCTAAACAAAAATTCAATTTTTCGAGAGTCAATTACCAGGTTCTTTGGAACGTAGGTTTTTGTGAAGCTGAATGCTCCACTCCATTGCGCATGCCGCCGGAATTTTCTCCATATCTACATACACAACAAACAACACTAGAGAGTGAATTTTCTCTTCGGCGAAATTTTTGGTGCGCAGGGGGTGGGGAGCGGGAGTGGAACTGTTAAAGATTGTAGAATCGGCCCGGTTTATGGCCAAGCCAAGACTATCCCGGTCCATTTAATCGGGGTTTTTCCCAAGGGGCCATGTTTTCATTTTAAGATTAACGAACTGGGCCAGATAAAGATGAAGCCCAATCCATTTAATGAGGTTTTACCTAAGGGGCTGTAACAAATTAGGTCGGTTCACGATAAAGCCCAAATAAGCTCAATCCATTTAATTGGGGTTTGAGACTTCGGCCCATCTTAAATAAAAAAATTGAGCGATTCATCTAATTGAGGTTATTTCCTAAGAGCTGGAGTATGAGACCTCGGCCCCTTATTTTAATATGGTAAACAATTGGTCCAGATAACACTGAAGCCCCAATTAGCCCAATACATTTAATTGGGGTCTTTTCCTTTTGAGACCTTGTTTTCAGACTGTAAACGTTGGGCCTGATACAGCGAAGCCCAAACTATCC
Organism: Primulina tabacum; assembly: GCF_025594145.1. Lineage (NCBI taxonomy): Eukaryota > Viridiplantae > Streptophyta > Magnoliopsida > Lamiales > Gesneriaceae > Primulina > Primulina tabacum. The sequence continues at coordinate 32,209,496 of NC_134563.1, forward strand.
AGATCCATTGATCATAAATCTTTACTAAATCATTAATCAAATAAAATCTTAAAATCAAACATATGCACATGATATAAGTATCTTCTGAAACATCTAAAAAAATTATAATTTTATTAAACTACATTTAAACAAAACAAAATTCATATAAAAACTTGTAAAATAACAAAATAAGTAAAAACGAGCTTGTGGTGCGGGCCAGCCCGCAACCCAGCTCAACCGGCCATAAGACGAGACGATGATTTCCATTAGATTACCAACCTAGCCCAACCCGCTTGGGTCACGGGTTAGGCCGACAGATCTGCTTATTAAAAAATTGAAAAGATATTAATAAAAAAATTTTAATAAAATTTTTTAAATACAAAAATGCTAAAAATATTTGAAATTATAAGAAAATGAATCTTAATCAAATAGTTGAACTAATATTTTAAAAAATTACTTTAAAAATTTAATAACGTATAAAGTTAATTTATTAAATAAAATATGAAAAAAAAAACTAAAAAAATAATATTACAAAATTAATTACCATTAAAATTCATTCAAAGTAAACCAAATAAAAATTAAAAATATCTATCTGAAAAAAACTTCAAAAAACAATTTTAAAAAGAATAAAATAATATGATGATGAGCCGGCCTGCCCCGCTCTAACCTAGAACCCATGCGGGCTCAACCCGTTTGGCCTTTCTCAAAACAAAGTTTATTGCATGATCTTAAATCACACCGAATTTACTCGTGATTAACGAATGATGGATTACGCTGTGAGATCAATAGCATGTCATTATAACGTGAGACAAGACTCATTCAGATTTAATCCTCCACCTTTTGTTTTAAAGTCAAATCTATCCTAATTGTATTCACTTTAATCTCTGTGTTTTTATAATCTTAATATTCAATTTCCTCACTATGTCTTGATTAGTACAATATTTCCAACTTCGCGCCAATCATACATAAAATTCTAGCAATTAATTAGGAATTTAACTTAAATTTAATATATCAATTTTCAGAATATTTTATTATTTTTAGAAGAAACCCATTTATGATTAAAAATTTAAAATTAAAAAAATATATATTAAAAGGGGGTTGAAGTCAAATTGATATTGATTTGGCTCTAACATTGCAAGCGGTAAGTAACTTGGTGACTAAGACTCGATCCAAACTGAGCCGCCAATTGGCTCTATTCCGTGTTCTTAAATCCAAATGTATATATATATTCATGATTCTCTTACAAATTTGACAAACTTCGGAAAAAACAAACAAATCAAAACTTTTCAACGAAAGTCAAATCAACATGGAAACATCAAGTTCAACATCCGACCCTGGTCAACATCATGATGCATCGACTACTTCTCTAATATCACGAAGATTTGCTACGAATGAGCGCAGAATGGTGCACTCCGACGAGGAAGTCATACTGGCATCGAGCCGGCCGAAGAAGCGTGCGGGGAGAAAGAAGTTCAAGGAGACTCGCCACCCCGTGTACCGTGGCGTGAGGCAACGGAACTCGAAGTGGGCTTGCGAGTTGCGAGAGCCGAGCAAGCAGAAGAGGATTTGGCTGGGGACATATCCAACCGCGGAGATGGCAGCGCGAGCACACGACGTGGCGGCATTGGCGCTGAGGGGTCAGACGGCATGTCTCAATTTCGCAGACTCGGTATGGCTACAGCCGACTCCTTCGTCCAAGGATGCGAAAGATATTAGAAAAGCCGCGATGGAGGCGGCCGAGGCCTTTCGGCCGAAGCCAGGGGAAGAAGGCGGCGGCGGCGATGACGGGAGGATTGTTGAGAACGTGGATGCGGTGGAATCAAGAAATACTTTTGGGAACAAGGATATCTTTGAGACCAAAATTGCAGGAGGCATATGTGATCAGGAGGTTTTGATGTCTCCGGAGCTCTTGGATAGGAGCTATAGTTGGGATGACAGGGAAAGTGATGCTGAGATTGAATTATGGAGCTACTCGATTTGAAAGGGACTTATTTTTGTGCCTAGAGATATTTTAGTGGGAGCGCCTTTTATTTGTTGTCATTATTGGTTTTTAGAATGCAATAGGATCGTTTTGAAATAGTAAAATTTTACCATTCGACTATATCCGGTTTTTGTTTTTGATGCACAATTTTTCCATACATATTAATAAGTTCAACAAAACAAATATAACTAAGTTCCAAATTTTAAGAAGGCAAAAACTCGTGTGAGACGGTCTCACGGGTCATAATTTTGTGGGACAGATATCTTATTTAGGTCATCCATGAAAAAATATTACTTTTTATGCTAAGAGTATTACTTCTACTGTGAATATCGGTAGAATTAACCCGTCTCATATATAAATATTTGTGATATCGTCTCAAAAGAGACTTCCTCTTTTAAGAATTGGGTGGATGACAATGACCAATCGACCATTGTGTGTTCACTTGAATATCTTGTTTTTTAAACATACCTAAATATGTCGGTTTAATTGAGTTCACATTCAACTTGCAAGCAACAAAAACTCCCACTAACACTAATCCGATCATTGTATTTTATATTTATTATTATATATTTAATTTTAATAATTGACATTAATGATTACGTACTTAGCCAATATATTAGACATGTAAAGCTATGCTATTTCAAATCTATTGATATGTAATGGTCCGACTGTTTGGTCACCAAAAACAGCTTATTCCAGTTAAATATTTTTAAATATACTTTTTGTCATTTTAATATTTCAACATATCATCTTTATCTAACTTAAAAATAATATACATACAAAATATATTATCACACAACTCTTATAATTTTGTTAGACGAATATCTTATTTGACTCGAATCATGACAAAATATTTACTTTTTTTGTAGATATGGATCAGATCGACTCATATCACAGATACAGATTAGTGAGATCGTGTTACGTGAAACTTATTTGCGTATTATTTACTAATATGCTTTCAATAATAATAATTTTTTTTAACACCATCTCCAAAAGGAATGCTCCATTCTATTCTTGTCAAAACCATTTTGAACTTGTAGACAAACATCTATTATTTTTTCTAAAAATATAAACAATTGAGTAAAGATAAAGGAATAAAGAATAAGAAGCAAGAGGCAAAAACGAGGTTTCCTTTGAGTTGAGAAATTTCGAAGGTGAGTTGCCAAGAAACCGTGTTTTTTCCGAAGGTTAAAAAACAACTGTAAACTCATTGTGTGTTCATTTTGGACCGACTGACTGAATATTTTAAGAATATGTTGACTTTAATTCTCTAATTTAATCCTGGGATGTTCACGTGGAAATCAAATTTGATGATTCACGAGATTATCTTCCTCAGATCCTTCTACTTTCCTCTGCATACAGGATCAGATTTCCTTATGTTCAATAACAAATTTACATGTAATTTGACTAAAAAGGAAAAGATTGGCAGTGAAGCTTCCTCAATTCTGATGCCTTTCTTGTTCATTTCCATTTCAGAATAAAGCCTTTTTGCTAACAAAAATCCAGCCTTTTTCGTTTCCTCCACAGTTAAAAGAAAGCCCACTAATATTAGAAAAACCAATGACTTTTAGTTCAGTTTTCATGTTTTTGATTGGTTAAGGGGAGGAAAAATACAGATATGAAGAAGGAAGATCAAGCAAGGTCTCTCTTTGGGATATCTTTAACAGATAGACCCACTTGGCAGCAGTTCTTGATCTGTTCCTCTGGTTTCTTCTTTGGTTATCTCGTCAATGGCATTTGTGAGGTATTTCACAGTTTTTTTGGGATTAAAAGTAAAATTAAACCCCTTGTCTCCCTTTGAAAAAACTGATTAAACTCTTGTTCCGCCGCTAATTTTGAATATTTGTATGACTACTATGTTTCTTTTCTCTTCTTTTCCAGGAAAATGGGTGTTTGGAGTGTTTGTTTCGAAGAAGTTACTTGTGATTGTAGTTGAGGATTCAAATTTTAATTATTTAATTTAAGTATTATTTTGCCAAGGTTGGTGATTGATATTACCGACTTCACCAAAAAAATCTATCAAAATTTTGGTTTTAAATATTGAGGGTTGATCATGAAAATTTCAATTTCTACTCAAGGAGGTGGCTAACCTTTTGTTTTTACCTATATTTATTTGTAGCCCAGTATTTATGCCCTTTGTCTTTTGCTGCATGTAATGAATTACGAAAGGTAGAGTAAATGTAGCTTTCACTATTTTTTACTGCAGGAGTATGTATATAATCGCCTACAATTCAGGTACGTAGATTAGTACTAGCTTCAACTCATTCTATTTGCACATATTTGATCAAGAACCGTGTTAGGCAATGAATTTTAAATTATGGAATTGCGATGTTTTGCAGCTATGGATGGTATTTTACCTTTGTGCAAGGTTTTGTATATCTGGTGCTGATATATTTGCAGGGATTCACGACCAAGCAAATGGTGAATCCATGGAAAACATATGTCAAGTTATCCGCTGTTCTTATGGGCTCTCATGGACTAACGAAGGGTTCTTTAGCTTATCTTAATTATCCCGCACAGATCATGTTCAAGTCTACAAAGGTATAAACCATTAAATTAGCTAGCCCCGGCATCGATACTGAAGCATTTCACTTAAAAATATGCTCTATGTTTTCTTAAAATATCGCTTTATTAAGTTGAAGCTTGCTTCGTGATGTAACCAACCTGTTTTGAACCGGTTCTGAATTCAAAATTATAAGAACTAGTATTTTATAGGATGGGATCCGTTACAGTTCAATGGACTAGTTAGTAAGCTCTGACGGGGCGGTTCTGGTTTGGTTCTTGTTCAACCTGCCATTTTTAAGCTTCCCTAATCAGGTTTTTTAAGTATTTTTTTTTTCAGAAAAGCATAATTTATTTATATTTAGATTTTTGTGATAGATTTTAAAAGAAAAGTTGAAGCAGAAGCCTAAAAGCCATAATTTTGGCTTCTAGCTTTTTTAACGTTTTATATTTGTTAAAAAAGGCACAACCAACACAATATTTTTGAACGAAAGTGGTTTTTCTGTAAAAATTTCTGCATCCAAATGCATTGCAAAGTTGTTTTAATTTATGATTTGGAAATTCCACAACTGCGAAGAAGAAGTTATGTGTTGGTGCTATGGAGGGTTGCGGTCATACATTTCGCCATTTCTTTCAAGTTCGAATTTGTATATTGGTATCATACAGAACTGGTTATCATTTTACATGTTTCTCATTTTGCCATTCCCTTCAAGTTTCAATCTGTATATTATTAGTGTCTTTGAGAGTTAATGTTCGTTGAATGCTTCATGTTTGGCGGTTTCTTCCGAGTTCCCACCTGTGTATTGGTATCATGAAGTTTTGGTGATCTTTAAATAGGTCATGTTCAGTCATTTCTTTTCACACCAATTTGTCAAATACTTAATGTTCAGCATTTCTTTTGATTCCAATTTGTCAAATACTTAATGTTCAGCATTTCTTTTGACTCCAATTTGTATATTGGCGTAATGGAGAGTAGGTTATTGCCTAATATTTCACATTTGCCGGTTTAAGCTCAAATTTGCATATAGTGTGAATTTATTGAATTCATTTGTTTATTTGTTTGTTGGAGAACAGGTGCTACCAGTGATGGTGATGGGTACATTTATCCCTGGCTTGAGACGAAAATACCCTGTTCACGAATATATTTCAGCAATACTTCTTGTTGTTGGCTTAATTCTTTTCACCTTAGCAGATGCCAACTCTTCTCCAAACTTTAGTGCCATCGGTATTGTGATGATTACAGGTGCTCTAGTCATGGATGCGTTTCTTGGAAACCTCCAGGAAGCAATTTTTACTATGAATCCCGAAACTAGTCAGGTGTTTACAGTTTATCTCCTTTCTTTTTATACAACCATGAGCATGAAACCAGGATGCTTAATTTTAAGAAGTTTGTTAAACAGATGGAAATGCTATTTTGTTCGACGGTGGTTGGTTTGCCTTTCCTGTTGCCGCCGATGATATTGACAGGGGAGTTGTTCAAGGCATGGAACTCTTGTTACGAGGTAAATATTCGTCAATTTTTTTCCTTGGCGACATGTTCCTCATTCCACCTGTTTCATTTCTTCATTACAAGAACAGAAAACAGTGTAGGTTGGATGTGAAACAGAAAGATTTAGTTTGGGAATGCATGTTAATAAGTAGTTACTATCTAGTAGAAATTCAAGCCGTTCAGGCATCCATTTACCTCCAGAGAACAGAAGTCCCGAATTTTGCTTGCATTTCATCTTTGCTCATGTGTTGCAGCATCCTTATGTTTACGGCGTGCTAATCTTTGAATCAATGGCTACATTTGTTGGTCAAGTCTCTGTGTTATCACTCATTGCTTTATTCGGTGCAGCCACGACAGCTATGGTAAGCTTAGTTCCTACCTCAAATTTTTTTCCAAGTATTATTGGAAGATCGACTTTATTTTCTTCGATTACACGACCTCAGAAAACCAGACACATTTTCTTACAGTTGGAGCATTTCAATACAGGTAACAACAGCAAGAAAGGCAGTAACTTTGCTGCTGTCATTTGTAATTTTTACGAAACCACTTACGGAACAACATGGTTCTGGACTACTTTTAATCGCCATGGGAATCGTGCTGAAGCTCCTTCCAGACAGTAAACTTCCCAGTCGTGCAGTAATGCGTGATGCCAGCGCCATGCAGAAGCCACTCGAAAACAAAGGCCATGAAGAAAATGAGGAGAAAAGGCCATTAATCTGAGTTTTTTAATTTATTTGGAATTTTCTTTTATCATATTTTCATTTTTTGGGAAAAAAATTTACAACAAGAGTTAGATTGGTCGAGGATGCGTGGGCTTACCATATTTCTTACTTTGTGATTTTTTGATTTATTCTTCACATGTATAATGTTTCAAAGAAAATATGTATAACTGTGTATTTTCGTGTACACCAGTACGAATTTAAATTATTTTTTGATTGGCAACTGTAAATAATGTTATTTTCAAGTACAACAAAAATGAGCCAGACCAGCAGAAATTTTCAACCATTTTCTTCTCTAAAACTATTCTACCAGTTTCAACAATTTTTTCTGCAATCTGAAAAAATGGGAACCTTTAAATTTAGACTAATTAAAATTCTTGACATTGACTAACAGAACGAAAATCAAGAATGAGTAGTATTTGTTCTATACTCGTCATGTTCTATCATAGCCACAGTTCTTGAGCTAGAAGCAGTGAGACCCCCCACATGACCAACCATTGAAACTTGTAATGCTTCTTCTTCATAAGCCCTTCTCTCCAATTCATCCATTCTTGCCTTCTTTTTCGCATTTACAAACATTGCGATCAGTAACAAACTCAGAAGGAACGCCCCTAACGTAGCTCCGATCGAGCTTCCTATCGCTATCTTCCACTTGCTAGCCCTTCTCTTCAATGGAATCATTGGTGACTCAACCACCAAACCAAAGTGACCGTTCCTCATTGCAATACAAACTTTAGGCCTCATTTGACTTGACAGTATCATCTTTCCATCAGGATCAAAGCTTGCACATAAAGGGACGATCCCCGTTGAGACATGGTATAATGTCGTGTTGCTAAAATCTACAAGGATTGGCTTTCTTCCGGCTTCAATTCCAAGCTCAAATGGCATGCTACTGTTGAAGTTTATGATCCCACTCACACCAATGTTATAGGCTAGTAGGCCTAAAACAGGTGAGATGAGTCGATATCCTGTCAATTCGTAGTTGTTATAATATATAGATGACCAATTCGATCCAAGATTTTGCCGAAGCAATATGACTCTTTCGATGCAAGGATGCACATCAACGCCAACGTTCAAGTGGAATTCTTTGATTCTTGCTCCAAATCTTCTTAGGCTGCCACACCGGTATCTTATGATATCGACATTTATGCCTGAAAGATTTGCTGGTAAGTTGATTCTGTGCAGTTTGCCTGTTCTGAAGTAGTTGTTGTATGATTTGAAAGTGTAATCCCTGATCACAAGATCGAGGAGGCTGGCCGATTGGATTTCTTGAGTTTGAGCTTGTAGGATATGCAAGGATGCTAGTGATATAAGAATCAGTGTGAGAGAAAAGAAAATGCCCATTTAAGGATTTTAGGTGATATTTTTTGCAACAAGGGATTTTTGATTGAGCATGAAAAAGGTCAGCTTTATTTGAATGTAATGAAGGTGTACTTTAATCAGGTGTTGACTGTTTGAGGCAGCAGGCCAGGAATGATTGTCAACCGAGCTAGATGTATAATCTAAGGAGCTTTCTCAATGCGAAAAGATGAATTCAAAGATTTAATCGAAAAAGCGAGAAAAAGGTTGTTATTTTATCTTCTGAGTTAGTGTTGATATAATATTTTAAATATAATATTAGATATTGTTGGTACGGTGCTGGATCATTCCAAAATTTCTAACGTAAGGCCAAATGTTCGAAAAAAGACTACAAGTACAACAAAAATACACTATAATTCGATAATTTAAATGATCAAAACCAGTATGCCAGCTTATAGGATGATTGTTGTACATTTTTTATTTACCAATTAAAAATTGGAGAGTAACATGATGATTATATATTCCTATATCACTTTTTTTTTAATATATATAGAAATGTGGAGTTAATGAATTTAAGGCTCTTCTGTAAAGAGAGAGAAGCAAGGATGGAAGGAATGATTTAGGAGCGTGGTGGGATGATGATAACTAAAGTCGTAAAGGCATGAAAAAAGGAGATCATGGCGTGCTTCGCCTGAAGTTCTATGCCCTTTCTTTACATAAAATTACAAAACATAAATATGAAAATATTTATTGAAATTATATTTTTGTTTTAATAATAATTGTGAATACAATAATAATTGTGAAGATTAAATAACAATAAAATAATATATTTTTGAATTAATATATATCTACATCTAGAGTTCCGAAGTTAACTTTATGACATGTTTTCTTTTAAAAAATTAATGAAGAGTAGAAAAAGGATTACATTTGCTTCATATATCATTTAAATCTCATTGTTAGTATCAATGTTTTCATGACCAAAACGACAATTGTATCGGTCTAGATTATAAAACGATCACGGATCCGGTTGAACCAAGCCTATAAACCGTTTTAGTGGTCAAATCGGACAAAATCAGTCAAGAACTAATTGGACATGTCATGAACTGATTAACTGGTTAAAAACAGCCAGACTAGTTTAAAATTTTTTTAATATTTTTTTAAATTTTGATTATTTCTATACTCCTTAAAAAATACTATTTCTTATAATTAAAATTTTATTTTTTTGCAATATATATGATTATTTGGATTTTGAACTTTGTTAAAAATATTAATTATTAATATTATAGCTTATTTCGATTTTTTTTGTTTAAAAAATATAGGTATAATTATATTCAATTATATGTATGTTGTTTAGATTTTAATTTTTGACAAATATACTTTTTATTATTATTATTTATATATTGATATATATATATATATAAATATCATCTCATATATCAATTTTGTGAGACAGATAATCAAAACTTACCCGGTTCAAGAAAAAATATATTATTTTTTATGTCAAAAGTATTTTTTTTTGTAAATATAGATCAATTCAACTCGTCTTATGTATATAAATATATGAAACAGTATGAAAGTAACGTAAGAAGTTTGGTGGATGATGAAACATTTTTTGTCATATCTAAAATACCCTTATTATTTTTAAATTTCTCCTCCTACTTTAATAATTATTTTTAAATATTATTCAAAATAATCCATAATTTTATTTTGTTTTATTTCTTTATCATATATATGTTTTTTTAGTAATAGTAATAACTTTTTTTCCAGTTTAATTAGATTGTAAAAAATAAAAATACGAATTAAAATATACTATAAATTATTATTATATCCATTTATTTCTGATACACAATATGCATGCAAAAATACTAGTTTAAATAGAGTATCTTCCGGGGTATTATATCTTAATTCTATATATATCATCCATGGGATTGGAACTCGACTCACTGGAACTTGAGATGTTACTCCAACGATGCATCTAAAGGTAAACATTTATCAATACATATATTGTCCATTGATTTTTTCTGGATCCCACACATATTATTAAATATCTTTCTATAGATGTATATTTAAATATCTCCCTTAATGTACATCCTTCCTACGTACAATCAGAAATATTTACAACATGATTATTATGCACATTAAGGGATGGAGTCGTATGAGATGAAAATCTCACGTACGATTCTGGAACGAAGATTCTTTTAATTGAATGTCGACTGTAATGGATGTCACTTGTTAATTGAAAAGTTGTTTTATCTATCTGATTGATGAATCATAAGCAAACAATTCATGGTTCATATGATTTGATTTTCTACAATCTTATGTATATCAACAATGATATTAGAATAGTAGGCTCTCTCTTATGGGCTTTGATATGTCAAAAGCCAGCTATCATTAAATTAGGTTTGATGGGCCTCTAATTTGAGTTGTCCCATAAAGAAACCTATATATATATATGATGGGCCTCTAATTTGAGTTGGCCCATAAATAAACCTATATATATATATATATATATATAATATATATATATATACACACACACCCCCCTTCTTAAATCACCAAATTTTCATTTTTATTTAATAAAATATCATCAAAACCTATTTTAGTAAATTTTTATTTAATCCATAACTAACATATTTTAATAAATATTTTCCATCTTTATCTGTATTTTTTGAGTGTTAAATAACCCCTGACATAAAAATTACTGTAAAAAGTAATTATAAATTAATTTTAATATAATATTTACTTTTTAACAATTTTTTTTTAATATATATAACATATTTGATATCTGATGGGCGATAAACTAAAGTGTAAAAAAATGAAGGAAATTAGAGAAATGGCAAAAAAAATCATGTAAATCATTATTTTCATTTATAAGTAACATAATGTAAGCGTAAATGTATGATAAAATTTTGGTGATGTGCATTAATATATAGTCAGAGATTCAGGACTAGGGATACTAATGAAACAAATCGAACCAAATAATATTAAAATATATATAAGGTTTGAATTCGAATAGAATCAAGTATATCCGAATTCTAGCTCGGTTTGAAACTAAAAAAAGTCTAGAATTTTGGTTGAAATCTCGAAACGTTCGAAATATATATATATATATATATATATATTATATTAATAAAATATTAAGGTTCGCGAGCTGCTCGAAAAATATCGAACAAAATAATTTTTGCTCGAGTTCGGCTCGGAAAAAGTTCGATTATATTAGAGGTCGACTCGAGTTCGATAAGTTCAAAGTTGGAGCTTGTTCGAACTTTACTCGAGTTCGATAAGCTCGAATACGAATCAAATATTTAACAAGTCAATTCGAAAAACTCACAAATCGACTCGATTTCTTTGTATTTTTTATTGGCGGACGACTATTGTACTTTGACTTACGGATAGTTATAATCTAACACAATTAAATAACGCAGGGCCTGATGGGACAAGCCATCTATCTATATGGCTATTAGGAACGTTTCACGTGAATCATACCCGCCATTCAAACTAACCTGCCTAAAAATTCTTTTCGGAGGGTTGGATGCATAATTCTTGTTTAAGTTACTGTTCTATACTATCAATATATACGCAACCAATTAACCATTTTCATGGAAACAGATGCAAAATTAAGCTCGTATAATTCTTTCTTTTACCCCCTCCAATATGTCACCAATCCCACGAGTCGAAATTCTAGCCGGCAGCGGGATCGAGTCGATCCCTAAAGAGTATGTCAGGCCTATAGAAGAACTCAAGAACATTGGAGACATTTTCTTGCAAGAGAAACTCAGTGAAGGACCACAAATTCCGACCATTGACTTAGCATCGGTTAATGCGATGGACGAAGAAACGCGAATAAAATGTCATGAGGAGTTGAGGGCTGCAGCGATGCAGTGGGGCGTGATGCATCTTGTTAACCATGGGATTTCGGAAGATATCGTGAATCGGGTAAAGGTTGCGGGCGAAGAGTTCTTCGGGTTGCCTATGGAGGAGAAGGAAAAGTATGCCAATGACCAAGCTTCAGGGAACGTGCAAGGGTATGGGAGCAAGCTTGCTAATAATGCTAGTGGGAAGTTGGAGTGGGAGGACTATTTTTTCCATTGTATTTTCCCTGAGGACAAAAGGGATATGTCTATTTGGCCAGCGAAACCTGTTGATTATGTGTGAGTTTTCATGCCTTTTCTTGTTACTTTTCATTCATATTATAAAGAACCAACTACTGATATTTGTTGATAATGTGTGTATTTCCAGGCCAGCGGTAACCGAGTACGCAAAGCAACTAAGAGGGCTAACAACAACAATATTGTCAGTTCTCTCACTGGGGTTAAAACTGGAGGAACACAGGCTAGAGAAGGAAGTTGGAGGCATGGAGGACCTCATTATGCAAAAAAAGATAAACTATTACCCAATATGCCCTCAGCCGGAGCTCGCCCTCGGTGTCGAAGCTCACACGGACGTAAGTGCCCTCACTTTTATCCTCCACAATATGGTGCCAGGCTTGCAAGTCTTCTATCAGGGCAATTGGGTTACGGCGAAATGCGTCCCGGATTCTATAATCATGCATATTGGGGACACTATTGAGATTTTGAGCAATGGGATGTATAAGAGCATACTTCACAGGGGTTTAGTGAACAAGGAGAAAGTAAGGATTTCTTGGGCCATTTTCTGCGAGCCACCGAAGGAAAAGATCATACTCAAGCCTCTGCCGGAGACGATTTCAGAGGCTCAACCACCGCTCTTTCCGCCTCGCACGTTTGCAGAACATATAAAGCACAAGTTGTTCAAGAAAGGTGATGAGGGTGCTGCTGATCATGATCAAGAATCCCAGGAACATATAAACCGCAAAATATTGTTCAAGAAAGGTGATGAAGAAGCTGGCCACGATCAAGAATCCAAGGAACGCATAGAAGGTGATGAGGATGCGCTCGTGATCAAGAATCCCAGGAACATATAGATCTCTAGCTATTCAAGAAAGGAGATGAGGATGCTGCTCGTGATCAACAATCCGACGAAAAAAACCAAATAATAAGTTGATTTACAGTTGAACTTCGTTATTCAAGATCAATTGTTTTGTGTTGTTGCTAATTAATTGCATATTTAATATGTTGGTGTACGAGGACCTTGCATCATATTACCGTAAATTTTATTTTTATTCTCGATAATTCATGATATTTGTCATATTACTGAGTATATGAAGTATATTATTGACAATAAAAGTGAGAAAATATGTTGTGATAATGAAGGATTGTATTAGTAATTGATTTATGTTTATGTAAGAAATATGACACATATTAAAAGAGGCGTGTCGTGTAAAAATTGACGATGGCCAAGAAACCTATCATTTTTTACGAACAACAAATACAGCCTCAAATTTTTGAAAAATTGAGACGTGCACGCACCTCTTCTTTGACAATCAAGCTCCCACAATAAACTCGTTGATTGTATGAGATGCCTATAAATAGCAGCGATTGAGGTCCCTAAGCACACACCTCAGACAAGAAAAATATACATCATCTATAGAGAGAGTACAGTGCTTAGAAGTCTTCAATCGGAGGAAAAGCAGAGAAATCAAAAAAAAAATTCAATGGCCGGAGGTAATTCTCGATCCGCTTCCGCGTATTATATTTCATGTTTATATATACGTGAAAACATGATTTTTGAGAAAAAATTCTGACATTTGGTATCAGAGCCGTGATACCTCTGCCTTGAAAATATTTGTTTTCAGATCAAGAACTTTAAGAAATATTTTTTGAAGTTTTACGTAAGAAATTTGAAACTTTAAGTTCGAACATAATAATCATAATAAATTTATACCTGAAAATTTCTTCGGAGAATTTTATTCTTGATCGGAGTTTCAAATTTTGAAATAAGAATTTTTTGAGAGAGAGGAGTATATTGCTGAAGGTTGAAGATGAAGTGCATGCAATTCATTCTGATTCAATCTATATGCAATAACGTATACACATTTAATATATAGAGCCCACTAATTAAACTGAATAACGTGTATACGGAGCCTTCACATGCAATTCATTCAATTGCGATTCAATTATCTTCAGATAAACAATAATGTCGGCAATCAATTTATTATTTTTTTAAAAAATGTGGGACCCACACATTTTGACAATTGCTTGCAATTGTCGGTAATTTTTTTAAAAAAAAATTATTTATTTATTATTATTGATAATAAATACATCATTAATGATTAATGTGTTATTTAGTTATATGAATAATTCAGTATATATATGATATTTTGTTAAATAATTTGTACAAATTAAAATAATTCCAAATTCGACGTAATTTCTAATACATGTTTAGAAATTATTTTTACATGTTTGATATAAAGTCAAATATTATGGATAAGTGTTTGTGTGTACATGCAAATTTAATATTATGTTTGCATTTATTTTTTAAGTTTTTTTTAAATGCAAATTGTATTGAAAAATATTTTGGTAAATCAATATTCACATTATGTTCATATTAAATTATATTGAGTTGTTTATAATTTAAAATAAACATATCAAGTAAGATGTGAATATAATATTTAAAATAAAATATTTCAGATGTTCACAAATGAACAAATAATCCTCACTTTATCACTAGTCTGATAAAGGATAAAAACTGATGAGGAGCCCACATTTTCACGTAAATGTGATCATCACTTTATCACTACTCTGATTGAAGAGAAAAGCTGATGATGAACATATTTGTTCATATTAAGTAAAAATGTGGATATAAAATTAATTAATAAAAAAATTTGGCTTATAAAGATTCATATAAATATGGATAATTAAGTTGAATAATAATTATAAGGTGACGTAAGAAAACACGATATGAGTGAGTTCTTCATAGATCAGTTTAAACTTTAAAAAAAAATAAAAATTGATTGCCGACATTATTGTTTAACTGAAGAGAATTTAATCGCAATTGAATGAATTCCATGTGAAGACTCCGTATACACGTTATTCATTTTAATTAGTGGGCTCCATATATTAAATGTGTATACGTTATTGCATATTGATTGAATCAGAATGAATTGCATGCACTTCATCTTCAACCTTCGGCAATTTATGATATGAGATGCCTATAAATAGCAGCGATTGAGGTCCCTAAGCACACAACTCAGACAAAAAAAATATACACCATCTATAGAGAGAGTGCAGTGCTTAGAAGGCTTCAATCGGAGGAAAAGCAGAGAAATAAAAAAAAAATTCAATGGCCGGAGATAATTCTCGATCCGCTTCCGCGTATTATATATCATGTTTATATATACGTGAAAACATGATTTTTGAGAAAAATTCTGACATTTGGTATCAGAGCCTTGATACATCTGCCTTGAAAATATTTGTTTTCAGATCAAGAACTTTAAGAAATATATTTTGAAGTTTTACGTAAGAAATTTGAAACTTGAAGTTCGAACATAATAATCATAATAAATTTACCTGAAAATTTTTTCGGAGATTTTTCTTCTTGATCGGAGTTTCAAGTTCTGAAATGATAATTTTTTTAGAGAGATGAGTAAATTGCCGAAGGTTGAAGATGAAATGCATGCAATTAATTCTAATTCAATCAATATGCAATAACATATCCACATTTAATATATGGAGCCCACTCATTAAAATGAATAACGTGTATACGGAGCCTTCACATCAATTCATTCAATTGCGATTCAATTCTCTTCAGATAAACAATAATGTCGGCAATCAATTTATTTATTTATTTAAAAAAAATATGGGACTCACACATTTTGACAATTGCTTGCAATTGTCGGTAATTTTTTTTAGAAAAATTTATTTATTTATTATTATTATTAATAAATTAATCATCAATGATTAATGTGTTATTTAGTTATATGTATAATTCGGTATACATATGGCATTTGGTTAAATAATTTGTATACATTAAAATAATTCCAAGTTCGACGTAATTTCTAATACATGTTTAGAAATTATTTTTGCATGTTAGAAATAATGTCAAATATTATGGATAAGTGTTTGATGTGTAGATGCAAATTTAATATTATGTTTGCATTTATTTTTTAAGTTTTTTTTAAATGCAAATTGTATTGAAAAATATTTTGGTAAATCAAAATTAACATTATGTTCATATTAAATTATATTGAGTTATTTATAATTTAAACTGAACATATCAAGTAAGATGTGAATATAATATTTAAAATAAAATATTTCAGATGTTCACGAATGAACAAATAATCTTCACTTTATCACTACTCTCATAAAAGAGAAAAGCTGATGAGGAGCCCACATTTTCACGTAAATGTAATCCTCACTTTATCACTACTCTGATTGAAGAGAAAAACTAATGATGAACGTATTTGTTAATATTAAGTAAAAATGTGAATATAAAATTATTTAATAAAAAAATTTGGCTTATAAATATTCACATAAATGTGGATAATTAAGTTGAATAATAATTATAAGGTAGCGTAAGAAAGCGTGATCTGAGGAAGTTCTTCATAGATCGGTTTAAACTGCCTTGACTTGCCACTGGTATCCATGAGGAATGTTGTTCTGACTATGAGTTAGGTATTTAAAGGGCCTTTGCACTACCTATCTTTTTACTGGGAGCACTCTTGGAAAATGTTGATTATGTTACTAAATAATTATTATATAAAGTATTAAAGTAAAGCCAAAATTTTGTTCGGTGAACCGTATAATTTTAAATAATTGAGGAATAGCCACATCATCCTTGATTATGAAAAATTATGCATTAAGTGGATTTGGATCATATAATGGACATCAATTGTAATTAATTATATAAACATAATAAATTTTACCCTACATGGATTTTTATTATATTTATATACCTAATTAGGTTAAAATATCCATTATATTTTTCTTAATTTACCCACAGAGTTAAGGAAAATACATTTTGATAGTTCTATCATAAAGTTATCGAAAAATCTTATTGAATTAAAATTTTAACCAACAGGCAAATTTTATGTCACTAGATTTTTAAAACATGAATTACGTTGGTAAAACATGATATTGTCTCAAAATTTTAAGCAAATGATATTTTGTGCAGTTATGCAATCTGCGAGTTTTTCTGATATGAAATGTGACATTCCCGAACTAAAGGGCGATAACTATAAAATATGGAAAGAAAGAATTCTTCTTCAAATGGGGTAGATGGATATTGATTATGTTATATGGAAATACGAACCATCTGCTGTTACTGAAAGTAGTATTCCAGATGATGTTGATCTTTATGAAAAATGGGAGCGATCTAATCGCCTCTGCGTAATGTTCATAAAGACCAAAATCTCTGATGGTATGCGTGGTTCTGTCGACCAGCATAATAATGTCAAAGAATTACTGAAGGCTATTGATGAACAGTTTCAGTCTTCAAATAAGGTACTTGCAAACACCCTAATTATGGAATTCTCTTCATTAAGGCTCACCAGTGTGAGAGGCGTGCAAGAGCACATAATGAAAATGCGGGACATAGCGGCTCGGCTCAAAACACTTGAAGTGGAAATGTCTGAGACTTTTCTTGTGCACTACATTTTATGCACTCTTCCACGGCAATATGGACCCTTCAAAATTTCCTACAACACACATAAGGATAAATGGTCAATTAATGAATTAATGACCATGTGTGTCCAAGAGGAAGGAAGATTATTAATGAAAACGAGTGATAATGTATTTATGACTACACAAAGAAAGTATAAGAAGCAAGCCAATGTCAAGGGAAAAGGGAAAGGAATATTTCCACCCCAACCTGACATTAAGAAAGAATCCAAGTGTTTCTTCTATAAAAAGACGGGACACATGAAGAAGGATTGCAAAAAATTTAAGGACTAACTTGAAAAGAAAGGTATTCCTACTTCATTTGTCTGTTATGAATCTAATATGGTTGTTATGATTTATAACACATGGTGGATTGATTCTGGTTCTACAATCCATGTTACAAATACCTTGCAGGGTATGCAAAACCTAAGGAAGCCAATAGAAAGCATCTATTCAGGAAACAAGATGTCTTCGCATGTGGAGGCTATTGGGACTTGCTGCCTAGTGTTGAATAGTGGTTATATTTTAAAATTGAAAAATACCTTTTATGTTCATAGTTTTTCTAGGAATTTAATTTCAGTTTCAAAACTTGTACCCCTTGGTTATTCATTTCAGTTTTTGGATAAATCAATAAATTTGTTTTATGAATCAAATCTTATTGGAAATGTTACAATGTTTGATGGTCTTTTCTCTATTTCTTTACAAAATAATAACACCACTATGCATGTTCAAGGAGGTATTAAAAGATGTGTTATAAATGAAGATTCCTCTATTTTGTGGCACAGGAGATTGGGACACATCTCCATAGAGAGAATTAAAAGATTAGTAAATGATGGAGTACTCAGTACTTTAGATTTTACTGATTTTGAGACTTGTGTAGACTGCATTAAGGGAAAGCAGACCAATAAGTCTAAAAAGGGTGCCAAGAGTAGTACGGAAATATTAGAAATCATACATTCAGATATTTGTTGTCCAGATATGGATATGCAAAGTCCGAAATACTTCATCATCTTTCATTGATGATTATTCACGATACATCTATATCTACATGCTTCATAACAAAAACGAAGCACTTGAAGCCTTTAAGGTTTTTAAGGCTGAAGTGGATAAGCAATGTGGAAAACATATTAAGATTGTGAGAACAGATAGAGGTGGAGAATATTACGGTAGATACACTGAGAATGGACAAGCACCTGGTCCATTTGCGAAGTTTCTCCAGGAACATGGGATTGTTGCCCAATATACTATGCCTGGTTCTCCGGACCAAAATGGCGTAGCTGAGAAGAGAAACCAAACATTATTGGACATGGTGAGGAGCATGTTTAGTATCTCTAAACTTCCTAAATCCTTGTAGATTGAAGCTCTTAAGACAGCTGTGTATATATTAAACCGAGTTCCAACCAAGGCTGTCCCAAAGACGTCATTTGAATTATTTAAATGTTGGAAACCGAGTTTGCAACATATACGCGTTTGGGGTTGTCCTTCAGAAATAAAAGTATACAACCCACATGAAAAAAACTGGACCCAAGAACTATAATTGGATATTTTATTGGGTATGCCGAAAAATCCAAAGGGTACAGACTCTATTGTCCATCTCACAACACTAGAATTGTGGAATCAAGAAATGCAAAATTTCTTGAAAATAATTTGATACGTGGGAGTGATCATGACATAGTTTTTGAGAATGATCACATTAATGCACAACCATCTTATTCAAATGAGAGATTGGTCGTTATTCACACCCCTCAAGACCACATGGGTGTTAGACAACCAGTTACTGAATTTCCACAAATTTCTGATGAAAATCCAATAGATCAAGTTGTTAATGAAGAACAACAAGAAATTGTTGATCAACCAAACAATCTTAGGAGATCTACTAGAATAAGAAGATCAGCAATATCTAGTGATTATGTTGTGTATTTAAAAGAATCGGATTTTAACATCGGAGCCGAAAATGATCCTGAAACGTTTTCACAAGCCATGAGTTGTAATGAGTCAAAACTATGGTTTAATGCTATTAAAGAAGAGATGAATTATATGAAAGTTAATGGAGTCTGAGATCTTGTTCAGTTTCCTGATGGTGTAAAAGTCATTGGATGTAAATGGGTCTTCAAAACCAAGAAAGACTCATTAGGCAACATTGAAAGGTATAAAGCAAGACTCATTGCTAATGGATACACTCAGCAGGAAGGAATTGATTATAAGTAGACTTTTTCTCTTGTATCTAAGAAAGATTCTCTCCGTATCATTCTAGCATTAGTTGCACATTTTGACTTAGATTTACAATAAATGGATGTGAAAACGACTTTTCTCAATGGAGAACTAGAGGAAGAGGTTTATATGAAACAATCTAAAGGATTTTTCTCTAGTAATGGTGAGCAATTGGTTTGTAAGCTTAAGAAATCTATATATGGATTGAAACAAGCTTCCCAAAAGTATGTTGAACCGTAATTGAGAAAAGACATTTGTTTTGGTTTGTAGTATAATAATCTGAGTATTATTTAAATGAGATGAAACCAATTTTATTAGAAAGTTAATACATAGCACTAAAACTTTTATATTTTGAGTTTTGTCCAAATCCATATGGAAATAGGGGCAAAATCACCCCAAAATGTGTCGTGTGTATTGACGTTCTTGTACTAACAAATTTTAGGAGAATTAGCATAACTCTCATATCCAGTATTAAAATGGAGTGAGATCAATGACAAATAAAAGCCAAGACATAGATCTTCAACTTTCATATTGACAACTTTTTCTAATTAGAAGTGCAAAAAAGAGTTTCAGAGAGAACAAGGCGCATACCCGCAAAGGAAGGCGTACGCCAAACTCTGTTAAGTCCTTCCGGACAGCATCAGTAGTGACCGCACCGGATTTTGCGCACCCACTCCCACCGCCTAGTTTTGGGCTAATTGTAAAGAAAAATTTTACTCGTTTTCCGTTGTAATTAATTAATTCTAATCACATTGTATTGTATTAACGATTAGGAGTTAAAGGCTGTGGCACCCCAAACCTCGCCACGTAATCATACAACATGTGACGTCATATACATAAAATTTTCTTTTCGACGACGTAATAAGATAATGCATATACGACAAAATAATGCAATCACCACACTATATACGTCACTGTAGCAGAAACAGTATAATAAATACACACATACAACTCAAATAAAACAATAAGTTATATTATCTCTATCTACTATTATCTCCAGGCTTGTTTGCCTAGACACACCTAGTCCTTCACCACTATCATGTCTCACGGCATAGACCTGTAACCTGTCCAACAGAAACAGCCCCCAAAGGGTGAACATACACAACAATCATCATCGCAATACATAACAATTATATTAACAACAACATAAGATATAACTGAAATGATAACAAAAATACCCCCTTTGCCGTTTCTGGACAATCAGCCATCAACAACCTCAACAACATCACAATGCAACAATAACATCGACGATACGTCGCACCCCAACTCCGGCGACAGCAATATCGTCGAACGAACAACAACATCGACGATACGTCGCACCCCAACACCGGCGATAGCAATATCGTCGAACGAATAACATCAACGATATGTCGCACCCCAACTCCGGCGACTGCAATATCGTTGAACGAACAACATCAACGTGACATCTCCCAACAACGATAGCCAACAACATTAAGAATAATAAACAACAGCAAATATAATATCAAATCACCCAATTCCGATGATTTACCATCGTTCAACACAATAGTATTTAACAATACTAAATAACAACAACGTATGCTCGTACGTCAACACGTACCTGATAATCGAGTATATATAAAATCTGGCTATTTCTTTGATCCCGAGGCCCGTGATGTATCTAAATAATTCAACAACAAGTATCAGACCATTGTCACCGTATCAACACAATCATAACAGCCTCAATATATAGCATCAAATAGCCCAATAACAATTAATTCAACAAAATATAAAACTCGATTATAAATTCTTATCGTTCAACAATTTAATATTCTGGTGTATTTATTTCTCAATACTACAGTCAAATACACCCTAATTAATTAACTTCAAATAATAGGCTATTTTACAACATCCGTCAAATTACGAAAACTTTATATCAACATGTAGCCTATTCTTCGTAGACTTCGAATATATAATCAGAATTAATAACAACTAACAAACAACTCTCCAGTTTCAATTCAACGATTAAAAATCCCTAATTATAACAAATTAGGAATAATTCAAAATAACACCACTATAATCTTCTTTACTTCGTTAAAATCATACACTACTCAACAATCTTTAATTTCTGTATGATTTAACAATTTATTAGATTTTTTCCAGAAATCGACGAATTTCAAACATCGCCAAAAATATAAAATTTATACCTCAAATCGAAGACCTCGTGTTAACGATTCCATAACTGAATTCGGTTCGTAGATTGGATAAACCGACAAGTCGCAAGATCGAAAAGAAAATTCGAAACCCTTATTTTTCTTCTCTCTCACCTCTCGTAACTTTCTGTAAATGAAATCATTCATCGTCTGTTTTCAAATTTATCTTTTTTCTTTTTTATTTTTTTAATATTATATTATATTATATTAATAATATAATATATAATATTTAACATTTTAACATCGGTATATCCATTTGGACCAGTCAAACGATCAAATTTTCCAAAACTCAAAACATGGAACTTCTATATCTTTGAATTTTCTACGTTATATCCAAATTTCAAATCATTTGGACTTCATATGATCAAATTATATCATATTCCACTCTTTAAAAATCATTAATTATTTAGTAATCTCGCATTACTAAATCAACAAATTGTGATATTTACTTCAGGCATTACATTTTTACCACCCTTAAATTAATTTCGACCCCGAAATTAATCAACAACAGTAATAACATGCACAAATAAAGATACGTTATACCATCAAAATAAGTAGGGGTAGAGCTCCCTCATACGCTGCTCTGTCTCCCAAGTGGCCTCTTCGACACCTCTATGCTCCCACTGAACCTTTACCATCGGTATAAGCTTACTACAAAGATTCCGTTCAGATCGATACAAAATACAAACTGGTCTCTCAACATAAGACACATCAAGGTCTAACTGAACCTCAGAAATATCCAATACATGTGAAGGGTCTGGCTCATACTTCCGTAACATCGACACATGAAACACATCATGAATACCAAATAAAGATGCAGGTAGAGCCAATCGATAAGCCAAAGTGCCTATCCGCTGCAATATCTCATACGGGCCAACATACATCGGTGTCAACTTTCCTTTCATACCAAATCGCATTGTGCCACGAAAAGGAGTAACTTTCAAAAATACTCGATCGCCCTGCTGAAACTCTAAAGGTCTTCGTCTTTTATTTGCATAGGCGGCCTGTCTATCTTGCGCTACTTTCAATTGTTGTTGTATCAACTTTAGTTTATGTTCTATCTCATGAATCATATTAGGATCGGTAACTGCAGCTCGATCAACATCATTCCAGTATAACGGAGATCTACAACGTCTCACATACAATGCCTCAAATGGACCCATCTGAACACTACTCTAATAACTATTGTTATACGCAAACTCCACCAATGGAATAGATGACTGCCAAACAGATTTAAAATCTATAACATAAGCACGCAACATATCCTCCAGCGTCTGAATAGTACGCTCAGTCTGACCATCTGTCTGGGAATGATAAGTTGTACTCAATCTCAACTCTGTCCCCATCGCAGTTTGCAATCCTTCCCAAAAATGAGAAGAAAATCGAGGATCTCTATCAGAAATAATATACACTGAAATCCAATGCAGCCGTACAATCTCTCGTATATACAACTGTGTCATCGTCAAGTACATACTATTCATGCTATAGGGTATAAAATGTGCAACTTTCGTCAATCGATCAACAATCACCCAAATAGCATCAATAGTTCCAGTGCTTCTTGGCAAATGAGTCGCAAAATCCATCGATATGTGCTCCCATTTCCAAGTCGGTACTTCTAAACACCTCAATTCACCTCCTGGCCTTCTCCTCTCAGCTTTGATATGTTGACAATTAAGACATCGACGTACAAAATCAATTACATCACGTTTCATTCCCTTCCACCAAAACTGAGAACGTAGATCCTTATAAATCTTCTTGCCACCAGGGTGGATAGAATATCGACTACAATGACGCAACTCAGATGCATCAGGAACTACCCATCTATCATTCATCCTCAAACTGCTATCATCAGCCACTCTAAAATGAGTATCTTGTTTCTGAGAAACTAACTCCTTCCATCGCTGAACTCTCTCATCTGTCATCTGTGCATCACGAATACAACCATATATATCAGGTTCAGCTAATAAGGTAGATACCTGGATATGAGTCGTCGAGATATCAAAATCATATCCCAAGGAACAAGAAGACATCATCATAGCTGATAAACGACTCACATCCTCTGCAGTACAACTCACTTTACGGCTCAATGCATCAGCTGTAAGATTGGCTCGACCAGGATGATATTCAATCTCACAATCATAATCCTTCAGCAAATCTAGCCATCGTCTCTGTCTCATATTCAACTCTGTATGTGTAAACAGAAATCTCAAGCTCTTATGATTAGTATAAATCGTAAACGAGGTACCATATAAATAGTGTCGCCATATCTTCAAGGCAAATATAATGGCTGCCAACTCCAAGTCATGCACATGGTATCTTGTTTCGTCTAGTTTCAATTGTCGCGAGGCATATGCCACAATATGTCGATTCTGCATCAAAACACATCCCAAACCATGTAATGATGCATCAGTATAAACACCAAACCTCTCGTTTTCTGTAGAGATTGATAACACCGGTGCAGTCGTCAGTCGATACTTCAACTCCTGAAAACTCCTCTAACATGCTTCAGACCACTGAAATCGCACACCTTTCTAAGTCAACTGTGTCAAAGGTCTAGCAATCTTTGAAAATCTCTCGATAAATTAACGATAATAACCTGCTAAACCCAAGAAACTACGTATCTCTGGTACACATGTAGGTGCAGACCACTGTAACATGACCCAAGAAGACTACTCGTTGGATCAACAGAAATCCCATCTCTCGATAAATCGACGAAATAACGCTTCGACCTTCGTTGGATCAACAGAAATCCCATCTCTAGATATAACATGACCCAAGAAGACCACTCGATCCAACCAAAACTCACACTTACTAAGTTTGGCATACAACTGTCTATCTCGCAGTACCTGTAATACTGAACGTAAATGGCCTGCATGCTCAGCCTCACTCCTGGAATATATCAATATATCATCAATAAACACAATAACAAACTGATCGAGATAAGGCTGAAATATCATATTCATCAAACTCATAAACACAGCTGGAGCATTCGTCAACCCAAACGGCATAACCAAAAACTCATAATGTTTATATTTGTTCCTGAATGATGTCTTCTGAATATCCTCATCTCTAACTCGTATATGATGATATCTTGACCTCAAATCAATCTTCGAATATACTGAGGTTCCCTGCAACTGATCAAACAAATCATCAATACGAGAGAGGGGATATTTATTCTTAATCGTTACCTTATTCAGCTGTCGATAGTCAATACAAAGCCGCATCGTTCCATCTTTTTTTATCACAAATAAGACTGGTGCACCCCAAGGTGATACACTAGGGCGAATGTATCCCTTGTCCAGCAAGTCCTGCAACTGGGCTTTCAACTCTCTCAACTCTGTTGGTGCCATTCTGTAAGGAATACGAGAAATAGGGGAAGTACCTGGCATCAACTCAATCCCAAACTCCACCTCACAGGCTGATAGGAAGCCTGGAATCTCATCAGGAAATACATCGGAAAACTCATAAACTACAGGTATCTCCTCTATTCTCACCTCCTTATTCCCACCTCCTTCTTGTTTTCTGTCACATCTACAGCATAAATAAGACAACCCTCATGTCCATGATCCAATATCCGAGACATCCGGATAGCATATACCAACGGAACACGGGGACGAGAACCATTCCCATAAAATATCCAATGCTCTTTCACATCTGTATAAAAATATACCACTCGCTGATAACAATCAACAGTTGCACAATATCTCCTCAACATATTAATTCTCACAATACAATCAAAATCAGTCATATCCAAAATAATCATATCAGATCTCAGCTCGTAGCCCTCATAAGAAATAATATCATCTGATACCATAGATACAACTGATATATCAACTCCAGACGGTGTCAAAACAGAAAGAGGCATAGACAATGGAGACGGGCGCATATGATGCTCAACCACAAATCTCTTCGATATAAAAGTATGCGAGACACCTGTATCAACAAGAATATAAGCAGGATAAGAACATAAATAACACTTACCCGCTATCATCTCCTCTCGTGCCTCCTCAGCTTGCTCTCGAGTCAAAGCATACACCTGTGCATGAGGCGGACCAGCTCCCTGCATGCGTGGCTGTCCTCCAGAAGGTCGTGATGTAAACTGCTGAGGCTGTCGTCCTCCCCTCTCTGAGGATCTACCTCTATCACTCCTGGGCTCTCGCTGTCCCTCACGACTAGGACACTGTCTGGCTATATGGCCCACACCGCCACACTCAAAACAGGTGATCTCGGTCTGTGTACACTGTCTGATCAGCTGAGGTCCCCCACAACGAAAACATCTCACTGCTCTAGACTCCCCTCTCTGCCCCTGAACAGACTGAGAACTACCTCCACGACTCTCAACACGTCGTGAATCAAATCGACGCTTCCCAGATGATGCTGAAGAAGAAGATGAACCCTTCTGATATTTAAAAGAGTGTCTATGCGGTCGCAATGACTCCCTAGTAGGCTCTGATAATCGTCCCTGAGCCCCATACTCCTGCATAACCAACTCAGCCATCTCAGCCCTCGTCAGTGCATCCTCAAATGATACCGGGTTATTTGATTGCACACGGTCAAATAACTCTAACTTCAACTCTCTCAAGAAATGCCTCATCTTCGCATGAACATTCGTAGCAATATGTGGAACATAATTCAGCAATGCAGAATACCGAGACTCATTCTCAGCAACAGACATACTACCCTGTCTCAAATCCTCGAATTCTCTCTCTTTCTTCTGTCTGGCTGCTATAGAAAAATACTTATCAATAAAACGAGAGCGAAACACATCCCAATCAACAGTACGGCCCTGGGCTCTCAATACGGCCTCAGTCGTCTGCCACCACAATAGTACATCACTCGAAAGCTGAAATGTAGCAAATCTTAACCAAGCAGACCTAGCACACGGAGCGGTCACAAATATCTGCTCTATCCTCTCAATCCACTCCTCTGCTCGCTCACCAGTCTCAGAGCTATAAAATCTCGGTGGAAGATAACTGTTAAACTGTGCCAAAGTCAACTCACCAGGCAATAAAGGCTGATCTGCAGGTGCTTGTCCCATAGGAGGAGGTGGCAATGGATTCATCTGTCCAAATCCACTGTCAACCTCGTCTGTTTCCTCGTGTGGATGTACATGTTCTCGAGCTGCCATCACTGGAAATCAAATTGTTAATCATAACATTTAACAATTATAATCCAGTAATCATCGTCAAACCTTTCGCATGAAAGCACACGCAACTAAAGATCAATCAATCATATCGAGAAATCATCAATAACAAGTCAAATGCACAGACACACGCAGATAATATCGTCATCCAACTCCCTCATCATAAACCCAACTCCTAACCATCCCAGACATCTAACATATGCTCTGATACCACCAATGTGGCACCCCGAACCTCGCCACGTAATCATACAATATGTGACGTCATATACATAAAAAATTTCTTTTCGACGACGTAATAAGATAATGCATATACAACAAAATAGTACAATCATCACACTATCTACGTCATTGTAGCAGAAACAGTATAATAAATACACACATACAACTCAAATAAAACAATAAGTTATACTATCTTTATCTACTATTATCTACAGGATTGTTTGACTAGACACACCAGTCCTTCACCACTATCATGTCTCACGGTATAGTCCTGTAACCTGTCCAAAAGAAACAGCCCCCAAAGGGTGAACATACACAACAATTATCATCGCAATACATAATAGTTATATTAACAACAACATAAGATATAACTGAAATGATAACAGAAATACCCACTTTGCCGTTTCTGGACAATCAGCCATCAACAACCTCAACAACATCACACTGCAACAATAACATCGACGATACATCGCACCCCAACTCCGGCGACATCAATATCGTTGAACGAACAACAACATCGACGATACGTCGCACTCCAACACCGGCGACAGCAATATCGTCGAACGAATCACATCAACGATACGTCGAATCCCAACTCCGACAACAACAATATCGTTGAACGAACAACATCAACGTGACGTCTCACAACAACGATAGCCAACAACATTAACAATAATAAACAGCAACAAATATAGTATCAAATTACCCAATTCCAGTGATTTACAATCGTTCAACACAATAGTATTTATCAATACTAAATAACAACAACATATGCTCGTACGTCAACACGTACCTGATAATCGAGTATATATAAAATCTGGCTATTTCTTTGATCCCGAGGCCCGTGATGTATCTAAATAATTCAACAACAATTATCAGACCATTGTCACCGTATCAACACAATCATAACAGCCTCAATATATAAAATCAAATAGCCCAATAATAATTAATTCAACAAAATATAAAACTCGATTATAAATTTTTATCGTTCAACAATTTAATATTCTGGTGTATTTATTTCACAATACTACAGTCAAATACACCCTAATTAATTAACTTCAAATAATAGTCTATTTTACAACTTCCGTCAAATTACGAAAACTTTATATCAACATGTAGCCTCTTCTTCGTAGACTTCGAATATATAATCAGAATTAATAACAACTAACAAACAACTCTCCAGTTTCAATTCAACGATTAAAAATCCCTAATTATAACAAATTAGGAATAATTCAAAATAACACCACTATAATCTTCTCTACTTCATTAAAATCATACACTACTCAACAATCTTTAATTTCTGTATGATTTAACAATTTATCGGATTTATTCCAGAAATCGACGAATTTCAAACATTACCAAAAATATAAAATTTATACCTCAAATCGAAGACCTCGTGTCAACGATTCCAGAACTAAAGTCGGTTCATCGATTGGATAAACCGATAAGTCGCAAAATCGAAAAGAAAATTCGAAACCCTTATTTTTCTTCTCTCTCACCTCTCGTAACTTTCTGTAAATGAAATCCTTCATCGTCTGTTTTCAAATTTATCTTTTTTATTTTTTTTATTTTTTTAATATTATATTAATTATATTATATTAATAATATTTAACATTTTAACACCGGTATATCTATTTGGAACCAGTCAAACGATCAAATTTTCCAAAACTCAAAACATGGAACTTCTATATCTTTGAGTTTTCTACGTTATATCTAAATTTCAAATCATTTGGACTTCATATGACCAAATTATATCATATTCCACTCTTTAAAAATTATTAATTATTTAGTAATCTCACATTACTAAATCAACAAATTGTGATATTTACTTCAAACATTACAAAGGCCTCACATAGTTGATGTTTGGAAAACTTAATAAATATGGTGGTCGATGGTTGACAAATAAATATTGTGGTTGTTAGTAAAAAGATGTGAGATATTTTGAACCATATGTTTTATATCAAAAATGTTTATAAATAGGCTTCATCCATTATCTTGAAAAACATCTCAAAGTGAGAAAAATAATAAGCAATTGAGAGAAATTGAGAGTTTATTTGTATACACTTGGGATAGGAAATCTTCAATGCGTGAAGAGTTCTCTTGTAATATTTTCTCCAGAGTATAAAGATTATTGCTCTCTTTCTCGTAAATATAAGCAAATTGTCGAACCACATAAATTTCTTTTGTCTGATTTCCTTCATTATTTTCTTGCATATATAATTTTCTATAAGATGCATGACACCAAGTTCAAAAAATTGTTATAAGATATTTGCTTGTAATTTTATCTTGATTTTCAAAGTATGCTCTGTGTTTGCAGTTCTGACCGCATCAAAAACAATATTCTTGAGAACATTGCCCAAACTAGGGTTGGTTTTGAACTTGTACAAGATGTTATTGGAACTATGACAAGTACAAAGTTCGAGGTAGAAAAATTTAACGGAGCAAATTTTACCTTATGACCTAAAAATGAATGATCTACTGGTTCATCAAGGTTTAACGAAAGCCTTAGAAGGTAGAGAAAAACTGTCGGAATCTCTATTAGCGGTTGAGAAGGATAAGATCATGGATAAAACACACAGTGCAATATTGCTTTGCTTAGCTGATGAGGTTCTACGAGAAGAACCCGAAGAAGATACAACAACAAATTATGGTCGAAAACAGAAAGCTTGTATATGATGAACACACTCACCAATCGATTGTAATTGAAGAAAATATTATACACTATTCAAATGCATGGAGGAGAGCTCGTCAAAGGCTATGTTTGTTGTCGCTGCTGACACATTTATTCTTGACACCCTGGAAATGGCTCGGGTCATTCTTGGACTCGGGCGGAAAGAGAAACTTACACGAGTCGAATTCCAATTTGCTGCAAAGAGTGTAGCTTGGGTAAAATTTAGACAGGGTACTCCAGCTCGACCGGGGTACTTTTGCCCGACCGGGGTGACTAGGGTACTCCAGCCCGACTAGGGTACTTTTGCCTGACCAGGGTGACTAGGGTACTCCAGCCCGACCAGGGTACTTTCGCCAGGGTTCAGGTCACCCGACCAGTATGAGTCACCATGCATCATTAGCATGATAATCAGTGCACATGACAAGACCCGAACAGTATGGGTCGCCATGCCTACTGACAGATGACAGGGTATGGGCAATTGTCAGATGACATGGCATGAGCAGCTGTCAGAGGACATGGCATGGGTAGCTGTCTAATCAGGAACTAATCGGAATAGCGAGTATGACTCTAGCCTGACTATTTAAGGAGGGAATGATGATACCCTAGAAAGGGCTCGGGTCATTCTTGGACTGGGGCGGAAAGAGACACTTACACGAGTCAAATTCCAATTTGCTGCAAAGAGTAAAGCATGGGTAAAATTTAGACAGGATACTTCAGCCCGACTAGGGTACTTTCGCCCCACCAGGGTGACCAGGGTACTCCAGCCCAACCAAGGTACTTTCACCCGACCAGGGTACTTTCGCCCGACCAGGGTACTCCAGCCCGACCAGGGTACTTTCGCCCTACCAGGGTACTTTCGCCAGGGTTCAGGTCACCCGATCAGTATGAGTTACCATGCATCATTAGCATGATAATCAGTGCCCATAACAAGACCCGAACAGTATGGGTCGCCATGTCTACCAACAGATGACAGGGTATGGGCAGTTGTTAGATGAAAGGGCATGGGCAGCTGTCAGAGGACATGGCATGGGTAGCTGTCTAATCAGGAACAGTGTCTATGCACTATAATCGAGGTCATCTTCTCCCCTATAAATACCCAGGTTTGCTCATTTAACAGACATTGCAATATATTGCATTCAATAAATTCTCTTATCGACTTGGTGAACCTTATACTGACTTGAGCATTGGAGTGGCTACGTCGGAAACTCTTCCGGCTCCCCCACTGACATTTTTCTTGTTGAGTGTGTGTAGATTGTCTGACCCAGGGTCATCCCACCAAGTCAGGCCTGACCACACGGGCAGACAACAGTTATATTAACAACAACATAAGATATAACTGAAATGATAACAGAAATACCTACTTTGCCGTTTCTGAACAATCAACCATCAACAACCTCAACAACATCACACTGCAACAATAACATCGATGATACATCGTACCCCAACTCCGGCGACAGCAATATCGTCGAACAAACAACAACATCGGCGATACGTCGCACCCCAACACCGGCGACAGCAATATCTTCGAACGAATCACATAACCGATACGTCGCACCCCAACTCCGACGACAACAATATCGTTGAACGAACAACATCAACGTGACGTCTCACAACAACGATAGCCACCAACATCAACAATAATAAACAACAGCAAATATAATATCAAATTACCCAATTCCGGTGATTTACCATCGTTCAACACAATAGTATTTATCAATACTAAATAACAACAACGTATGCTCGTACGTCAACACTTACCTGATAATCGAGTATATATAAAATCTTGCTATTTCTTTGATCCCGAGGCCCGTGATGTATCTAAATAATTCAACAACAATTATCAGACCATTGTCACCGTATCAACACAATCATAACAGCCTCAATATATAAAATCAAATAGCCCAATAATAATTAATTCAACAAAATATAAAACTCGATTATAAATTTTTATCGTTCAACAATTTAATATTTGGTGTATTTATTTCACAATACTACAGTCAAATACACCATAATTAATTAACTTCAAATAATAGTCTATTTTACAACTTCCGTCAAATTACGAAAACTTTATATCAACATGTAGCCTCTTCTTCGTAGACTTCGAATATATAATCAGAATTAATAACAACTAACAAACAACTCTCCAGTTTCAATTCAACGATTAAAAATCCCTAATTATAACAAATTAGGAATAATTCAAAATAACACCACTATAATCTTCTCTACTTCATTAAAATCATACACTACTCAACAATCTTTAATTTCTGTATGATTTAACAATTTATCGGATTTATTCCAGAAATCGACGAATTTCAAACATTACCAAAAATATAAAATTTATACCTCAAATCGAAGACCTCTTGTCAACGATTCCAGAACTGAAGTCGGTTCATCGTTTGGAAAAACCGATAAGTCGCAAAATCGAAAAGAAAATTTGAAACCCTTATTTTTCTTCTCTCTCACCTCTCGTAACTTTCTGTAAATGAAATCCTTCATCGTCTGTTTTCAAATTTATCTTTTTTATTTTTTATTTTTTTAATATTATATTATATTATATTAATTATATTATATTAATAATATTTAACATTTTAACACTGGTATATCTATGTGGAACAGTCAAACGATCAAATTTTCCAAAACTCAAAACATGGAACTTCTATATCTTTGAGTTTTCTACGTTATATCCAAATTTCGAATCATTTGGACTTCATATGACCAAATTATATCATATTCCACTCTTTAAAAATTATTAATTATTTAGTGATCTCACATTACTAAATCAACAAATTGTGATATTTACTTCAGACATTACAAAGGCCTCACACAGTTAATGTTTGGAAAACTTAATAAATATGGTGGTCGATGGTTGACAAATAAATGTTGTGGTTGTTAGTAAAAAAATGTGAGATATTTTGAACCATATATTTTATATCAAAAATGTTTGTAAATAGGTTTCATCCATTATCTTGAAAAACATCACAAAGTGAGAAAAATAATAAGAAATTGAGAGAAATTGAGAGTTTATTTGTATACACTTGGGATAGGAAATCTTCAATGCGTGAAGAGTTCTCTTGTAATATTTTCTCCATAGTATAAAGATTATTGCTCTCTCTCTCGTAAATATAAGCAAATTGTCGAATCACATAAATTTTTTTTGTCTGATTTCCTTCATTATTTGCTTGCATATATAATTTTCTATAAGATGCATGACACCAAGTTCAAAAAATTGGTATCAGATATTTGCTTGTAATTTTATCTTGATTTTCAAAGTATGCTCTGTGTTTGCAGTTCTGACCGCACCAAAAACAATATTCTTGAGAACATTGCCCAAACTAGGGTTGGTCTTCAACAAGATGTTATTGGAACTATGACTACAAAGTTCGAGGTAGAAAAATTTAATGGAGCAAATTTTACCTTATGACGTAAAAATGAAGGATCTACTGGTTCATCAAGGTTTAACGAAAGCCTTAGAAGGTAGAGAAAAACTGTCGGAATCTCTATTAGCGGATGAGAAGGATGAGATCATGAATAAAACACACAGTGCAATATTGTTTTGCTTAGCTGATGAGGTTCTACGAGAAGAACCCGAAGAAGATACAACAACAAATTATGGTCGAAAACAGAAAGCTTGTATATGATGAACACACTCACCAATCGACTGTAATTGAAGAAAATATTATACACTATTCAAATGCATGGAGGAGAGCTCGTCAAAGGCTATGTTTGTTGTCGTTGCTGACACATTTATTCTTGACACCCTGGAAATGGCTCGGGTCATTCTTGGACTCGGGCGGAAAGAGAAACTTACACGAGTCAAATTCCAATTTGCTGCAAAGAGTAGAGCTTGGGTAAAATTTAGACAGGGTACTCCAGCTCGACCGGGGTACTTTCGCCCGACCAGGGTGACTAGGGTACTCCAGCCCGACTAGGGTACTTTTGCATGACCAGGGTGACTAGGGTACTCCAGCCCGACCAGGGTACTCCAGCCCGACTAGGGTACTTTTGCCCGACCAGGGTACTTTTGCCAGGGTTCAGGTCACCCGACCAGTATGAGTCACCATGCATCATTAGCATGATAATCAGTGCACATGACAAGACCCGAACTTTTGCCCGACCAGGGTACTTTCGCCAGGGTTCAGGTCACCCGACCAGTATGAGTCACCATGCATCATTAGCATGATAATCAGTGCACATGACAAGACCCGAACAGTATGGGTCGTCATGCCTACTGACAGATGACATGGTATGGGCAATTGTCAGATGACATGGCATGAGCAGCTGTCACAGGACATGGCATGGGTAGCTGTCTAATCAGGAACTAATCGGAACAGCGAGTATGACTCTAGCCCGACTATTTAAGGAGGGAATGATGATACCCTGGAAAGGGCTTGGGTCATTCTTGGACTGGGGCGAAAAGAGAAACTTATACGAGTCAAATTCCAATTTGCTGCAAAGAGTAAAGCATGGGTAAAATTTAGACAGGATACTCCAGCCCGCCCAGGGTACTTTCGCCCCACCAGGGTGACCAGGGTACTCCAGCCCGACCAAGGTACTTTCACCCGACCAGGGTACTTTCGCCCGACCAGGGTACTCCAGCCCGACCAGGGTACTTTCGTCCTACCAGGGTACTTTCGCCAGGGTTCAGGTCACCCGATCAGTATGAGTTACCATGCATCATTAGCATGATAATCAGTGCCCATAACAAGACCCGAACAGTATGGGTCGCCATGTCTACCAACAGATGACAGGGTATGGGCAGTTGTTAGATGAAAGGGCATGGGGAGCTGTCAGAGGACATGGCATGGGTAGCTGTCTAATCAGGAACAGTGTCTATGCACTATAATCGAGGTCATCTTCTCCCCAATAAATACCCAGGTTTTCTCATTTAACAGACATTGCAATATATTGCATTCAATAAATTCTCTTATCTACTTGGTGAACCTTATACTGACTTGAGCGTTGGAGTGGCTACGTCGGAAACTCTTCCGGCTCCCCTACTGACATTTTCTTGTTGAGAGTGTGTAGATTGTCTGACACAGGGTCATCCCACCAAGTCAGGCCTGACCACACGGGCAGACAAGGCCAGAGCACCCGACCAGACCAGTCCAGGACAGAGCACCCGGGCATACCGGGACAGACCACCTGGCAGACAAGGCCAGAGCACCCGACCAGACCAGTCAAGGCCAGAGCACCTGGGCAGACCAGGACAGGACAAATCACCCGGGCAGTCCAGGACATAGCACTCGGGCAGTCCAGGATAGATCACCCGGGCAGTCCAGGACAGAACATGAAGTGTCCGTACCACCCATGAGACCAGGCCACAGCACCCGGGAGACAAAGACAGATCACCCGGGCAGACCATGCCAGACCACTCGGGGTCACCCCATCAGGTCAGGCCACACTCATGCCAACATGTCAAAATATTTATAGGGAAATGACACTTCTCTGCTTGGGTAGATTGCCCACCCCAGCTCGCCAAATCTACCCGGACATCATCAATTCTTTTTTTAATATAATTGATATGTGTAAGTTTTCTTGCACCCGCGTCATAACTCACGTGTGTTGCCGGCAGCACGTGAGGATCCTCTATCGTGCAGTAACCATCGAGTTCATCATTCACCAGAATCATGCAGAACCGCCAGCATCCTTCACCGTTTGTCCCTTGGCGATGCGCCCTATGGCTATCCCGCCACCCCTTGCGCAGAGCACGACTTTTCCTCTTATATCATTGCCACCAAGTGATCCAGGGCCACGTAAACTTGTGGTTTGGTTCTCACTAGCCCCCCCGCGCCAACCAAAGGTAATGATGTTGTGGTAAAATCGCTAGGCTGAAAAATTGACTCTCCATCATAGATTTCCATATTTCCCAACAATGCCGTGGTGACTATCTTCCGGTCGATTGTGCTGGCACCTACTGTGAGAATCCAGAGTGCCTTGTTCGACAATGAAGAACTAATTGGACCAGAATTATCTACGGAGAAGCTTACGAAAATACCTTTTTGGATCGCACTAAACGCACGAAGGCAATACCATCATTGTAGAAATCATATGATGGTCCACCGAGAGAGTGGGAAAGAATGTCAACACCATCCTCTACCGCAGCATTCATTGTTGCCAATATATCAGCATCACTTCAACCCTCCACGTAACAAACTTTATACATGGCTACATGTGCACGAGGAGCCATTCCATGCCAGCGGCTGTTCCATTAGCCATTCCGAAAACATTGGGCATCTTTTACAAAGTTCCCAGCAGCCGTGCTAGACATTTGTTTCCCATGACCTTCGTCATCGGCAGGTGGCCCAGGGGAATTGCTCACGAAATTCCTTGCACCGATTAGCTTGTTGTTACACGCCATGCCGATGCAGCATTCCCTGGAAATCTTACAAGCACGAGGAAGGCCATAGAGTTAGTAACCCCGCAGTTTGATCGCAACAAGAAGATAATTGTTCAAATTTGGGTTAGTTTATTGTTTTATATCAAAGTATCCTAATTGGGAGCTTGACATATTCCATGTGTCCAGAGTAATATAAACAAATATATTATATATATATATATATATATATATATATATATATATATATATGATCTTTATTCCACTTGAAAGTTCATTGAAAGAAACTATTTTGAGTGATTTATGTTCAAGCTTTTAAAAAAGTTTTCTGCTATACTTTTACCTATTTGGTTTCTACTACTGTCGCTAGGTTTATTACCAAAGAGATTTTCGTCTCTATGTTTTTGACAGATCCTTCCCGAAATATTGTAGATTAATGAAGTTTAGCTATTTTAAATATTATGGAAAAAATATTTTAAAAAAATTACCATGGATTATATGCTTTGATACCCCAGGGATGGGCCTAGCCCAGATGGAAGACATGGATGAGCCCACTACCCTTGGCCCATCCCGAGCCCACATGGAAGACAAGCCCATCAAGGGCCCAGGTATCTTCCTATAAATACCAGGTTTGATTGTTCAGTTATGGATTCTCTTTTGTTTTCAGCAGCACCCTTAGCTGCTCCCCCCATATATCCTCAGTCGCTGACTTGAGCGTCGGAGGGGCTACGCCAGGACACCCTCCTGGCCCCCTCCTAACGATCTTATTTGTGATTTCAGGCTCAGGGTAATTTCAAAACCTGCGTCTGGACTAGTGACACTTGCCGAGAGCGGACCCTAAATTTCCCGTGAGTATCACTTGGCGCCGTCTGTGGGAAATATTTGAGTTGAGACGTAGAGATGGTAGGGAGAAGAGGGAGTAGAAGAGTTAACTCAGCGTCATCGCGTCCTTAGAGGGGACTCGAACAGTCTCATGCTGAGGCGAGGCAGGAACAACCCCATCAGGAGACAAGAACTGAACAACCTCGTCAAGAGACCAGGGTCGAGCAACCCCATCCTAATGAAAATGTGGGGAACTTGACCCTGGAGCAGTTGGGTCAATTTATCACTCGGACAGTGGATGAGGCTATGAAGAGGAACCAAGAAGCTGTGTTCATTGAAGAGCAGGCCACTCGCCAGGAGCGAGAGGAAAATGTTGAGGGCCAGCAGAGCAGAATTGAAGAGACCCAGCCCCTCCCAAGCGAAGGGAATGCAGAGATTGGAGAGATGTGGAAGGAAATACGGATGTTGAGACAACAGGTGGGAAGTAGAGCGCCGGCCCCCAAGAAAGGAAGTCCTTTTTCGCTTGTCATTCTGAAAGAAGGACTTCCCCCGAGTTTCCGACAACCGAATGTTGGAGAATATGATGGACATACCGACCCCGAAGAGCATTTGGGGAGATTTGAGAATGCGGCTCTGTTGCACCAATATTCAGATGGAGTCAGGTGTAGGGTTTTTCTGGGAACGTTAGTGAGGTCAGCCCAGCAGTGGTTTAACACTTTGCAGCCCAACTCTATACGTTCTTTTGAGGACTTCTCAGCTGCCTTCTTGCATCGATTTGCTAGCAGCAAGAGGCACCAGAAAAATTATTTGAGCCTGTTCGTGATGAAGCAGCAAGAGAATGAAACTTTACGAGAATTTGTCCAGCGTTTCAACAGTGCAGCGCTGGAAATACCAGCGGCTACTCCTGACATCATGATAAGTGCCTTCACACAAGGATTGAGGGGAGGGGAGTTTTTCAAGTCGCTGGTCAAGAAGCCCCCGTCAAGCTTTGATGAACTGTTGGCTCGAGCTGAGAAATATGTAAACTTGGAAGATGCCCAACGGTACAGAAGGATGGAGAACCGGCACGGAGGAAGTAGAGTTGAGGGAGTGGAGAAAGGAGGAAGGAAGAGGGGTGCGGGGGAAAGAGAGGAAGACAGAACTAGAAGTAGAGGACAATTCTCATCACATGTTCCCCTGGATAGGAGTCGTGACGAGGTTATGGAGGTGAGGGAGCCCGCGAGGAGGTGGGAGAAGTCACGAAGGGTTGAGTGCAGTGCTAGATTTCCTTCGCGGGACAGACGAGAAGGATCTGCATCCGGGAGTCGACCGAGGTCTCACCCGTCCCCTAGACGTGGTCAAGGCCCTCCATGGATAAATCAGGGGGTTGGGGAGCAGAGAGGGGAAGGTCGAGGTCAAGATGTCCTTCAGGAGCCCGTCGAACCGAGGAGGGGATCGAATGAGGATAATCACCCTACGAGAGGAATGATTCATATGATCTCGGACGGTGCTACCGATGGAGGCTATGGGCGAGCTCGGAAAGCACATGGGAGAAAATTGGAGAACTTTGAGATATATAGTGGTGCAGACTTACCACAAGACCCCGTCATCAGCTTTGGGCCGGAAGACCTCCGAGGCATTGTGACTCCATATAACGATGCCTTGGTGGTAACGGCCACCATTGCCAATTATGATGTGGCAAGGATATTTATTGATAATGGAAGCTCCGTGAACGTCTTGTTCAAGAGCACGTTGGATCAAATGAAGGTGGAAGAATTTGAGTTTGAGCCGGTTTCCACCCCGCTGTATGGGTTTGCAGGACATGCCATCCCGCCGCTGGGTCAGATTACTCTTCCCCTATCTTTGGGACGTGACTCTCGGCGGGTGACAAAGATGGTAACATTTACCGTAGTGAATACTCCCTCATCGTATAATGGAATCCTGGGGCAGCCAGCCTTAAAGGATTTTAGAGTCGTAGCTTCCACTTATCATCAGAAGCTTAAGTTTCCTGTGGGAAAGGGAGTTGGAGTCTTGTGCGGGGACCAAAAAGTCGCACGTCGTTGTTATGAAAGAATCGTGAAGGAAGAAGAAAAGAGAGGTCGCGAGCATTCGCATGGAAGCTTGAGCTCAGTCTTACAGTTGTAGAGTCATTCGCAGAAGCTTCTAAGTGGGTAACTTTGTTCTGTGGAGATAAAAGAGGAGCAGAGAAGAAAGTTGGAGAATGCGCTGGTTAATGCTCTAAAGAGGCCCAGGAGCACTTATCATCTTAGAGAATATTAATCTTGACTTGAATTTTGCTGTATTTTGTTTCTGAATTTATCTTATGTTATCAGTTGAAAGTTAATAAAGCCAAGTTCTTATATTAAGTTCGTGGATGTTGTTGTATTGTGAGGATGAAATGAATTAAATTTTTCTGCTAAGGCATCGCCTAGCAGAGGAGCAGAGTGTAGGAGAAGATTTTTATTTTCTTGCTAAGGCATCGCCTAGCAAGGAGCAGAGTCGGGGATGAGAAAAATTTTATTTTCCTGTTAAGGCATCGCCTAGCAGAGGAGTTAGGGGGTGAGGGTGGAGAATCTTTATTTTGCTGCTAAGGTATCACCTAGCAGAGGAGTTAGAGGGTGGAGGGGTTGAATTTTATTTTCCGACTAAGGTATCACCTAGCGAAGAAGTAAGGGGGTGGAGGTGTTGAATTTTATTTTCCTGCTAAGGCATCGCCTAGCAGAGGAGTTAGAGGGTGGGCGGGTTGAATTTTATTTTCCTGCTATGGCGTCACCTAGCAGAGGAGTTAGGGGTGAGGGTGGAGAATCTTTATTTTCCTGCTAAGGTGTCGCCTAGCAGAGGAGTTAGGGGGTGAGCGGAGTTGGGGATGAGGAGAATTTTTATTTTCTTGCTAAGGTGTCGCCTAGCAGAGAAGTTAGGGGGTGAGGGTGGAGAATCTTTATTTTCCTGCTAAGGCATCGCCTAGCAGAGGAGCAGAGTTGGGGATGAGGAGAATTTTATTTTCCTGCTAAGGTGTCGCCTAGCAGAGGAGTTAGTGGGTGAGCGGAGTTGGGGATGAGGAGAATTTTTATTTTCCTGCTAAGGTGTCACCTAGCGGAGGAGTTAGAGGGTGGGGGTGTTGAATTTTCATTTTCCTACTAAGGCATCGCCTAGTAGAGGAGCAGCGTGAAAAATTTTAATTTTCCTGCAAAGGTATCACCTAGCAGAGGAGTTAGAGGGTGAGGATGTTGAATATTTATTTTCCTGCTAAAGTATCACCTAGCAAAGAAGTTAGAGGGCAGGAGTGATGAATTTTAATTTTCCTGCTAAGGTATCACCTAGCAGAGGAGTTAGAGGTGGAGACGTTGAATCTTTATTTTCCTGCTAAGGTGTCACCTAGCAGAGGAGTTAGAGGGTGGAGGTGTTGAATATTTATTTTCCTGCTAAGGTCTCACCTAGCAGAGGAGTTAGAGGGAGGAGGTGTTGAATCTTTATTTTTATGCTAGGGTATCACCTAGCAGAGGAGTTAGAGGGTGGAGGTGTTGAATCTTTATTTTCCTGCTAAGGTGTCACCTAGCAGAGGAGTTAGAGGGTGGAGACGTTGAATCTTTATTTTTCTGCTAAGGTGTCACCTAGCAGAGGAGTTAGAGGGTGGAGGTATTGAATATTTATTTTCCGGCTAAGGTATCACCCAGCAGAGGAGTTAGAGGATGGAGACGTTGAATCTTTATTTTCCTGTTAGAACATCGCCTAGTAGAAGAGAAGGAGAGTTGGATATTTTATTAGCCCTGGTGATTTAATAACATCAAAGATAAACTCGTGAGAAGCAGTAAATTGAAATGCAAAATACTCGAAAGATAGGACCGCAGGAACGAACAAGTGCTGAGCCCGAGGCGAGCGTGGCGCGCTCGCGCTCGGAAGGGGCACCCGACAGGGCGTGCTGTGGGCGAGGCGAGTGCTCGGCGTGGCAGAGGGCGAGGGCGAGGGCACTCGTGAAGGCTGGGCGCACAGGCAGGCGAGAGCTGGGCAGGGGGCGAGTGTGAGCGTGGGGGCAGGGGCGAAGCGGGGGCGAGGGTGAGCGTGGGAGCAGTGAGCGAGGCTATGTATATGGGCGGCAGAGATGGGTTGGGCGAGCGTAGCTGGAGGCATGGCGCGCTGTGAAGTGAGAGGGCGAGGCGTGATGTGCGAGGGCGTGGGGCGAGATAGGCTGGGCGAGCGTGAAGGGCGAGGCGAGGGCATGATGGGCGGAGGCGTGGCGCTCTGTGAAAGGAGAGGGCGAGGTGTGATGTGCGAGGGCGTGGGGCGAGATGGGCTGGGCGAGCGTGAAGGGCGAGGCGAGGGCATGATGGGCGAGCGGCGAGGCTGCGTGTGAGGGCGAGGCTAGGGCGTGGGGCGAGATGGACTGCGCGAGCGTGAAGGGCGAGGCGAGGGCGTGATGGGCGAGCGGCGAGGCTGCGGGTGAGGGCGAGGCGAGGGCATAGCGCGAGATCGGCAGGGCTAGCGAGGGGATGTGGGCGAAGCTGCGTGTGTGGGGCGAGGCTGCGTATGTGGGCGAGGGTGCTGGGCTAGCGAGGGGATGTGGGCGAGGCTGCGTGTGTGGGGCGAGGTTGCGTATGTGGGCGAGGGTGCTGGGCTGGCGAGGGTTGTGAGGCACGCGTTAGCAGGCGAGGACGGTGCTGTGCAGATGAACGCTTGGCGCGGCTGCTGTGCGAGTGGGAGCGCCGGGCGCACGGGCGGTCGAGCGGAGGAGGAGCGTGCGAATGAGGCGTAAGAGGGAGAGTTAGTGACCAGAGCAGGGAGAAATGAGAATGAAGGAAAAAAAAATTATGGGGGCGTTGCCCCCACACCCCCACGACCTGACCGGGCAGGTCGATCCCCGTAATTTTCGTAGCGGCAAACATTGTTCGTTAACGACAAACGAAATAAATTTTTCTATTACGGTACGTCCTCGTCGCCGATAAATCAAGGACAACACAACTAATCGAACTTTGAACCTACGATTCAGTTCGACTCGGGAGGGGGAGACTGGTGATACCCCAGGGATGGGCCTAGCCCAGATGGAAGACATGGATGAGCCCACTACCCTTGGGCCATCCCTAGCCCACATAGAAGACAAGCCCATCAAGGGCCCAGGTATCTTCCTATAAATACCAGGTTTGATTGTTCAGTTATGGATTCTCTTTTGTTTTCAGCAGCACCCTTAGCTGCTCCCCCCATATATCCTCAGTCGCTGACTTGAGCGTCGGAGGGGCTACGCCAGGACACCCTCCTGGCCCCCTCCTAACGATCTTATTTGTGATTTCAAGCTCAAGGTAATTTCAAAACCTGCGTCTGGACTAGTGACACTTGCCGAGAGCGGACCCTAAATTTCCCGTGAGTATCATGCTTAATTAGAAATGTCAACAGGTCTCATGTTGAACTTTCGTCATTTTTCTAATTCATCTACTTCCCAAAATAATATGAAGAGTACTGTTATTGATTTTTTCCCCATCTAAATAGATAGAGTAGGTCTCTTGTGAGATGGTCTCACGAATATTTATCTGTGAGACGTGTCAACTCTACCGATATTCACAATAAAAAAATAATACTCGTAATATAAAAAATAATATTTTTTCATGGATGACCCAAATAAATTATTTAATCCACGAAATTGATCCGTGAGACCGTCTCACAAAAGTTTTTGTGAAATAGATAATATCACCATTTATCATTTTCTCTTCTGTTTCAAATTTTCGTAACTTCCAACAGACGTGCTTCTACTAAAATCATAAGATTGATTAAAGTTGATATTAAATTTACAGACAAACAATTGATGAATTACTTAATTTTATTTAATATTTTTTTATACAGATCTACTATGCAATAAATATGAGAGTTAAAATAGCAAAATTGATCTATAAGTCGGCCTAATTCTGTTTTTAATTATAAATAGTCAAATTTGTTCTTAGTTAGATTAGTTTTTTCCCCTTAATTTTAGTCATTTATTCGTCTTGAAAGATGACATGCCGACTAATAATGTGTTCAACACAAAATTAACACTAGGAAAACCAACTCTGAGCATTAATTTTACATATTATTTCTTACCAAAAAATAGCAATTAACATTTATTATCTCCTTATTATCAAAATAACTACATTGCAAAGTTCAGTTTGTTAGTAATATGATGGTTCATACACTTGCTAGAGCGTCCAATTCTTATGTTAGTCCGTGTGTTTACCGTTATGTTCCTGATTTTATTTCTACTCTTTTGATTCAGAATTGTAATGACTTCTATTTGTCTCTGAGTCAAATTTGCTTAACTTTTGAATTTTTAAGTTATAAGCTCCTGGAAAGAAGATGTGATGTATCTTGTTGATATGAGTAATATCTTTTAAGTTTTCTTTAATTGTATAGTCACATATGTGCACAGTTTTAAAATGACTCTCAATCCAGTGTGAGATCAATTTATTCATGTTTCTTTTCGCTTAGACGCCTACCTGGAGCCACTCCTTGTTCGTGCTATCTAATGACACCGGCAATTATTCTCTGCTCTTATCAGCCCAAGATCATGTCAAAAGTGTTTTAAAGTAAATTTATGAAAACTTGGAGTTCACACAGCCAAATATTTTACGTCAATTAATGAAATAGATAAATACAAGTAGTAACATGAAAGTCGAATGTAAATGAAAGTAACTAAGGGCATGAGACGATTGATTCACTAAACTTATTGGTTTGATATATACTTATTTACATTAAGAGTAGGTTTCTTGTGAGACAGTCTCACGAATCTTTATTTGTGAGACGGGTTAATCCTTCCGATATTCACAATAAAAAGTAATATTTTTTCATGAATGACTCAAATAAAAGATCCGTCTCACAAACTACGATCCGTGTGACCGTCTCACACAATTTTTTTCCTTACATTAATCGCATCTTCTTGGTTAGGTTTATATACATTTAACTAATATTCCCAAACTAACCATAAAGATAAAAAATAAAAAAAAAATTAATTGGTTATACAATAATTTTCTAAATATTCTTAAACTTATCACAACTTCCCTCTTCTCACAACTTCGCGCCATTATAATATTTATCGTTTTTGTAGTTTTAATTGCCATTATTTTTTTTACAACATATTAAAACTAAATTATAAATATTATTTTAATTATTAAAATGTGCTATATACACGCAATGATTGTAAAAAATAATTTAACGATGTAATCTTTACGTACACGATAAACGTACAACCTTCACGCACGTTAATACTAATTAGTATCAGCAGATTCGACCAATATTTTTTTCCTATCTACCCTCTCGAATTTTTGAAAAAAATCTACATTCCTAAGAAAATAGTAATAATAATAATAATAATAATAATAACAATAATAATAACAATAATAATAATTTAGCCCAATAATATTTAATTTTTTTTTAAAATATAAGATAACTTAGCCCAATAAAAGTTTCGGAAACTTATTTCAGTTAAGATGTGAATATGCATCCAAAAATTTCAGAAATAAAATAAAAGATTAGACAATTAAAATTTTAACTCGATCTCGCGTATATGTGTTGTTTCTCGAGTTTGTCAAAAGATGCTAATATTTGGTTGTATTTTCAAGACTACACGAAACAATAATATGCTTAGTTACAATTTTTGTTTAATAAAAATCCTTCCATACTATGTAAAATATTAAAGCAATATTGATTTATATTTATTTGTAATATTATTTAGGCAAAAATTTGTGTGAGACGATCTCACGAGTCGTATTTTGTAAGACGGATCTCTTATTTGGGTCATCCATGAAAAAATATTATTTTATATGTTAAGACTATTACTTTTTATTGTGAATATCGGTAGAGTTGACTCGTCTCACATATAAAGATTTGTGAGATCGTCTCAAAATAAAATAAAATAATTGTTTAACAT
The DNA here is from genome assembly GCF_025594145.1 of Primulina tabacum. NCBI lineage: Eukaryota > Viridiplantae > Streptophyta > Magnoliopsida > Lamiales > Gesneriaceae > Primulina > Primulina tabacum. The sequence continues at coordinate 32,254,415 of NC_134563.1, forward strand.
TTGCTCGGGAGGACGTCGAAGCCGATGAGAAAGAGCATTGCTTTGTGATCATTTACAACCAAAAATATGTTTCAAATTTTATTAAAATCTAACTCCATACTAAAAAAAAACTTCGTTGATATCTACGGCGCCGAATTTTTTTGTCTCTATCTTCCCACAAAGCCCATCCCTTGTTTAATTGTCTTGAACTTTTACTTCTACACCATCCCTTTATCGGCATCATTTTACGTTAAATGGCAACAATGCTTCCATGGATGTCGAGGTGAGGTTTATGTCCTTGATTCGGCTTCGAAACTAGGCTAAAAAATCTCGAAACACCGACAAGAAGGAACAAATTATGTCTAGAAACGAAGATGATTCTTGGGTGATTCGGGCATTTGAGAAGGACACGGCAGGGAACATGTTGGGCTGCACATGGCCGCCACGGTTCTATACGTGCACGTTTTGCAGGAGAGAGTTCCGTTCTGCTCAGGCGCTCGGGGGTCACATGAACGTGCATCGTCGAGACCGTGTCAAGTTACTTGAAGGGTCACCAATTATACCTCATTCCTCAACAATGGCTAAAGCTCATCCGTCCCCAATCTTTTTACCTGCACAAGAATTCGTAACAAATGGATTGTGCCTTGTTTATCCCATGTCAAAGCCTACTAGTGTCCTTGTTGGCAGGGAAATGAACGCTTCCATGGATTCATCTTCTCCTCTCACTTCTGACTCGCCGCCTAACTTCGCGACAGATTATAAATCGAGCAACGCCACGAGTCCATTGGTTTTAGATGGCAGTGAAATTACGGAGAGTGTGACAGATTCCACCCCGAATGAACAGATCGATCTCGAGCTTCGTTTAGGACGAAAGTCACCACCTCAATGGGATGATAGTACGTAGAAGTATGCCATTTCTATTTGGTCATCATGTATGCATACTCGATCATCATGAGAAGCTAAATTATCGTTATATTTTCAAAATTTGAGACTTCATGCAATAATACTGTTTGATTGATTGATTTATCAGTCTTGTTCACTCTAGTTTGATTTATGGGATCGGAAGACAGGTTTCAACATTTTCATAATATTAATCTTAATTTGCTGGATCTAATATCTGATAAACAAACATTCTCCGGCGCTCGTCGTCGTCGTCGTCGTCGTCGTCGTCGAAGATACATGGATAAGTTGTTTTTAAATATAAAAAAAATTCAAATTTTAGTTTATCCTATATATAAATAGATATATAGAAGCACTTCCAAAAAATGTATCCGAGTATTTACTAGCTAGCTAGATATGATACAAAGGGTGCAGTGCAGTGTCACTTTCAATCCTTGAATTCTGAGAAAATTAATGTAATGGGGACATATATTTCCGTGGGGATTATTGCTCTGACTTTTTTTGTCGCCCAACAATTCCATTTGGCTTTTTTCTGTCACTAACAAACTTCATTAATACTAGCTCGCTCTATACAGCAAGAGATAGATCGAGTAGCTCGTATAATTAGAAGTAAAAGATGAAGTACAATTTCATGTCGACTTTCCGAGTGTTTGGTTCCTTGTTAATTTTCATTTTTTTTTTTATTTTAGTCATTTTTCATCGGAGTGCTAACATGCCAACAAAACATAATACGTGACACCGGAAAATAATGACGACTATATTATCAGAAAATGATGACATGACACTACACGGAAAAATGACTAAAAATTGAAATGAATTGCAAGTTACTAAAATTGTGAATTAACCGACAACAAGATCAAAAATGAATTGCATAACTAAAAATGTAATTTTTTTCAATATAAATAACGAATGAAAAATCTGTTCGCTATTCGTTTAACAGCCGAATAGAGACGGATTTCGCGCTATCAAAAAAACATTTGTACACTCAGACAATCACAAATAAAACACATCAATACCAATAGTTTAGAGATATTTTAAAATAAAAACCAATTTGTTCGAAAACGAAACTGAATAAGGGGTGGTTTGAATATCTATTCAAGTTGAATTTTTAGCTTCTTTAAATTTTGATGGAAGAATTGAAACGTCAAAAATAGTGATATTTTTGTGTAAAGGATGCACCACCCACGAAAAATTATAGACCCTTAAAATTAAAATTTGATGTGTATATATTTTCTTGAATTGGATATATTACATTAATTCAATGACATCTTGGCTAAATTAAATTTCGTGGAAATCGTGTTTCTCTTTAGTGAAAAGATCTGATCCTCTGTGATAATAAGACAAGTTTGTCTGTTTCAATTTTTTTTTTAATGTTTCGATGGTTTTTAGCCATTCACTTTGGCGAGTGTTCGAACTATTATACTAGAAATTATTTCGTTAATGAGATAAGATGGAAAATAAGATAGAGAATGATTATCCGGGTGAATCGGGTAAGAGATACGTGTGTAATCCACCGGATGATAAAGATAATTTTGTATTTAGGAAATTTGAGTAAGGATAATGGCTTCAACTTAGACCTGCAAACAAGGAGAGAAACTCGTGAATGGACGCCGGAGGGGTGTCCGGCGTGACCACTCCGATGCTTAAGTCAGCAGGTGAAGAAAAAAAGCAAAGTAGCTCTATATGTGATTATATACGTGAAATGCTTAAGAATTCCAAGTTCCAACTTTTGTAAATGAAAGTAATATCTGCCATTTATATGAGAAAATATCATGATTACTTTGTTTTCAGTGCCTACCTGTTAAATATGGCAAGTCAGTTGCCCATACTTTTGCTTCTGATGACTTCTAAAACACGCCAAACTCATATTATTCTGACATATTAGATAGTCAATACCGATACACTCGAGTGTGATGCGCTTCTCGAGGAGCCGGGGTAGAAAGTACCCGGGAGCTTGCACAATAATCCGGGCTCTTAATTACCCGAGAAGAGAATAAATGCCTGGCTGATGAGGAGAGTGTCCGGCATATTGACTATGATTTTTGGACTATCCGTTTAATACCACAGGTCATCCATGACTTGGTCTCTTATGAGGTATCACCAGAGAAGAATGTATGATATATCACATGAGATAATAAGTCAATATATATAAAAAAATATAATGATTTATAACTATAATATTTTGTAAAACTTAAATCAAACGTAAGATAGATGACTCATTATTCTCATGGAACAGTAAGAATACCGTATCTACCAATAGTAAGACACTTCAGTGTTTAGGGGTACTAAAAATGATTAAAGTTTTGGCAAGGGTGATATTTGATTTTTTTAAAATTAAATATAACATTTTGATTTCCTATGTATAGATATATATGTTGGGTTAAGATGCATGAATAATAGTAGTGAGCTTTCGTGTATCAAGCTATTGAGGTTACGTCGTTTGATATAGTTGGTAAGGTTTGTCATAAAAGAGTGACGTCAGATCTTAACGAGTAATATTGTATCTAAAAATGACTGATTTTTAAGGGATATGAAACATCATTAGTAAATAAACATGCATCTCTTCGAACTTATGAGATTAACAGCTCGATCAACTAGCATCGAAGTAGTTCTACGCTGAGCTGTTACAGTAAAATAAAATAAAATTACATCTTAACCTAACGACCGTAGGTTGGATCTATCGATAATCATTTGAGCTTAAAATATATTATAATTATTATCTTTATATATCTGATTCATTTACCGAGGATGGACCGCCAGAGTTTTCTCATGGGTTAAGGCCAGCTAAGAGATGCATGTCTTTTCTTTTCTTTTGAAATAACTGATTATTGCCTTCATTTGGTCCCCCTCTGCACTCTCATTAATACCACAATACTCCATTTATGCATGCATATATATATATATATATATACACACACACATATATATATATATATCAGTGATTGATTGTCTGAAAAAAGTTTAGTTGTTTGTAGTTTGTCTTCACTGGGATATTGCCCAATTAACATTGCTGGCTTCCTAGGGTACCACGAAGTTGAGGTTTAGTACACTAAATCTTCTTGATTTTACAGCTTAATAAACGTTAGTTAGAAAATAAATTATAAACTTTTAAGTTCCACAGTTGCTAAAAATAAAGAAATAGATTAGTTAAATAAGTTGGGGAGCCATCTTATTTTAAAAAAAAATCGGAATTGATATTATAGAAAACGAGCAGGAAGGTTAATTTTAGGATAAAGTTTACCTCGTGATTTTCATGGTATTGTGCTTAATCCATAAAAAAAATTTACGGGATTGCTCTTTACATGGATTCACTTTTTTTGTAAAATATAAAGTTACATATTTTAATAACAATAATTTGAAGCATACATGTTGAGGATATCTGGCTGAGATCTCTATTTTCTAACAAACATCCGGAGGATATAGTTTCATAATGTGTCATTATATGTTAGGTTTGATATGCTGAATACTCATCTTGCATATTTATATGAGCATCGATGATGTGACATTCACTTATTCGGATAGTTCAGATTGTGTACCTGATTTTGTCGGGTTATTATTTCATACTATCCGACAAGTTAGGTACCGATAATTGGGTTCTAGTAGTTCAGATTCGGGTTTTGTGTATATATAAAAAAAAAAAAAAACCTTCTTCAAAATGGGTAGTGATCAAAACCTAGATTGTAGACAGAAAAAACTTAACCTATTTTGACCAAAGCTTTTATGCAAGTTGACGTTAATGGGTACTTTTTTCCTAGATTATTTCGTTTCATGTTGGTTTATTCTCTGTATTTGAGTTACATATTAATTTGAGAGCTATTAAAAAATATTTTTGAAAAAAAAAATCAAAGATTTTTTAAAAATTTATAATATTTAATATTATATATGTTTACATATATATAATATAAGATTTTAAAACTAAGAATACCGACTAAAAGTTAATACCATACTAATTTACTGCATCGTTATTGTTGATTTGCTTTATTTTATATTTGAATTTCCTGTCATTGATCCATATTAGTACATAATATTTCAAATAATTTTTAACAATGAATTTTTTATTTTAAAAAAAAATATTACAATAAAATCTCATAACATAGAAAATATTGTTTGAGATCAGATTCTGTACAGATGAATGCTTCATATGAGTCTTTAATATATTCAACACAAAAATCATGTGAGACGATCTCACATATCAATTTTATGAGATAAATATTCTATTTTCGGTCACTCGTCAAAAAATATTATTTTTTATTAGTAAATATGAACAGAGTTGATCCGTATCACAAATAAAGATTTGAGACCGTCTCACAAAATACCTTACTATGTAATCAATTATCCAATTTTATCTTCTTCTTTATATCTCATTATTGGAGTTTATCTTAGATCCATAAACTAATCTCCAAAATCCACTAATAAAGTTGAATTTTAAACAAAAGTTTCATGTTACCATAATTTTTCATATCAATTTTTTTTAAAAAAATCTCAATATCATAGGTTGCAAATTTTTTTTTTTTTTTGAAGATATCATAGTTTGAATTTCAATTGCGAAAAAATATTCAAGAAAGCAATATATATATATAACTTATAAACTGAAAGAGAGAATAATTACAGTTCATGAGGGCATAATAACCATCTTCATTAGAAATTCCATCGATATCATTTGAAATCACTAATTTAATTTTTTGATCATATTTATCAATAATAATTAAAGTTTGAATGGAATGACTAGTGGGGTTGAAATGACATTTTGGTCCGATAAAAAGTGAAAAGTAATTAAATGAGCAGACGGTATAATAATTAATAAAAAAAATGGAGTTTGAGAATCAATTTTTAGAGTGAAAATAACAATTTCTTTAAAATATATACCACTATTTTAGATTTTTTTTTCCAAATATTTATCATTATTTCCGACAACCTATGATATTTTTCATTTTTTTTTGCATCTTAATAATTTTGTTTTATTTTTAAATATACAATACGAACATTTTTTCAATGCTTTTTAAAATATATACAATGAAAAACAAATTTGACGATTCATAATGATAACTTTATCCATCTACCAAACTTTATATTTTATATAATACTAATAGATCTGGCACACGCGATGTGATTTTTTCGTAAAACATAATAAATGAAGTAGTTGTTTAAAATTTTAGAAAAAAAATTATAAATTTTTGAAATTGAAATGGTAATATATAAAATAAAATATAAAAAAATGTTATTATATTATACGAAAACTAACTAGTTAGTTTGATATGATGAAGTGTGTTTTAGACAAATAATAAATTACAACATGACTTCATATAGCTAGAATAGGGTGCTCATATATTATGTATAGTAATAGATAATTATAATAAATATTATTTAATTTTAATTATTGTATAAAATTTATCTAATAGATGATTTGACATTAAATATATGTAGCAGAGTGATATTTTTATTTTAAAAATATTAAATAAATTTATGATTTATACTCCAAATTACGAAATGTTAGGATCAAAAATAGAGTTTAGATATGGTTAATAAACTCTTTCAAATTTTATTTTAAATTTAATATGACCTTGACACTAGTTAGTTGTTAATGTCTATTTCTTGACTAGCTAGATTCAACCTAGACAACTGAAAATGGTTTTCTAAGTGTGGAAGGATCCGACTGAAGGTAACAAACACAAGATATATGGAAGTTCCGAAACAATACCGTTTTATGTCTGTCATTCTTCTAATTAAAGAATGAATCAAAAAAAAAACTTTAATTTATATAACTTTTTTTACAAACCCACTTTGATTAAAACTTATCCAATACATATTTTGAAACTATTAGTATCTTCTGCACAAACATGAAAACACCAATGTCTATTGAACCCTAGGTCCAGAGATATACAAACACAACTAGGGGTGGGAAAAAATATCGAAATACCGAAATACCGAAATATCGTACCGAAAAAAATACCGAACTTACCGAAAAAATCGGTATACTGAACATTTCGATACGGTATCATACCGTATCGAAATGTTCAGTATCGGTATGAAATATTTTTTTTCGGTATTTCGGTAATACCGAAATACCGAAAATAATTTTTTATTATTATTTTTTTAAAATTTAAGTTCGGTATACCGCAAAAATGTCGGTATACCGAAAACATTTTCGGTGTCGGTACGGTACCGGTATGAACTTTTTCCATACCGAAAATTCGGTATACCGAATGTGCGGTATCCGAAATTTCGGTATCGGTATCGGTATGGAATTTAATTCCATACCGATATTTTCGGTACGGTATACGATACCGTAGTTCGGTACGGTATACCGTACCGTACCCACCCCTAAACACAACTCTTTAACAGATAGCTTGAATAGCTAGAACTGCTAATGCATTACGAGTTGATCCTTGATGATATGATAAAAACAGTATGTGTGTGCTATGCATCTTTAAGATAGAACAGTAAAGAGTCCTCAAAATCGTTGATTAGGAAGATAATGAAAATGCATTAGTAGTCTCTTTTAGTATTGAATCATGCCTGTATATAGATGAACTCCTTCAACGATCAGATCTTCAACAAACGTATATTTGTACCGATATCTAACATAAAAACAAGATGTCATTTGTCTCATTTCCCTTCATAGTATGCAACAATTAATGTTCATTGGCATGTATCTAAATATGGCAATGAATGGCTTCTGAAAGTTAATACATGAGAGAGAAAAACATGCTTGTGTCTTTGTCTTATTAGAAAAATTCTTGAACAACTTAAGATGTTGATAATGTGCATTGATTGGTCACACAATATTCTAAATTGTCGGACCGGTGTGTACCCAGGACTTACTTGGTGCGCAAGTATACATGCTAGAGACCAATATGAAGCTTGAGCTTCTTATGTAGTCTAGTTTGAGTCTTGGAAGCAGCTTATTCTAGAAGAAATATGTTCAGCCTGGCTTTAGAATATCTAGTTGGAGTATTGTGCAGACCAAACAGATCCATATGCAGATCCTTGTGACCAAATAGAACCATACTGTAGGAAATTTGAGCATTTAATTGAAGAGTTATACCTTCTATTTTTTAAAGTAAATCTAACTTTCTTACCGAGCTAAGATGAAATACAGATATTATCTTTAGTAAAATCAACCTTAAACAATCCAATCATCATTTCTTGCTTACTCAGAAAGGAAATAGAATGAAGTTCAGCTTTCAATCGTTTGTGCCATAGCATATTCTTATTATCATTCAAAACAATAAAACTTGTAGGAGCAACAAGTCGGTGTTTTGTTCTCTTAATCTAAGTAGCATGATATCACCATTAGAAGATATTACAGTGCAAGTGTATTTATGAAACTCAACAGAATATTCATTATCACATAACTTGCTGATACTAATCAAGTTGTAGCAAATATTTTCATCTAGTAGCACATATCCAATGATAACTTTGTCATAGATAATATTACTCTTACCCACAACCTTATCCTTGGAATCATTTCAAATATTTATTTTTCCAATATTTATTCTTTGTCATTTGCATTCAATGGCTTCTGAAATCAACTTCACATTTTCAGTCGTATGCTTATAACTGTCATTTTCCATATACCAAATAGATTCTTTGACTAGTTTTTTTATTTTGTATTTACAATCATTGAAATAAACATTTGGTACCCAAAGCTAATTGGGTCCTGATCGGATTAATTCTTTCAATACCCACACTTGAATTAATCTAATTGGCCTACCCATGTGTATCCAATAGATTGTGAGATTTTGCATAATCTTGTATATTGTGGTAATGTGCTCTATGTCTCACTAGATGTTTTTATGCCTTTCATTCTTACCATTCATTCTATATCTCTTTCGAATAGTCTTGCAGTTATAATACCGGCTAGGTTTACCCATCATAAAGTTATGTCTGGTTGGACTAGGATTCTTGCGATACCTTTGAGATATGTGCAACTAGACATAGAGGACACTGGTTCAAGATAGCTAAGTCTTCTATGCTTTGCCTTGTTCTCATAAGATAAAGTCCAACTGGTTTGGACTTCTGGCTGGTCATGTTTATATATCGTGCTGGACCAAAGCTAGTTCTGTCACCGACTGGTTTTTGCATCTCATGCATTTTCCAAATAGAAGCGGAATATTTGTTCCAAGAATTGACTAGCTTTAAAAATAATTTATTCTCATTTATAGTTACTTGGAACATTCTTTGCAGATCATCATTCTCAGTAACTAGCAGATTGAATTTTACCTTTGGACTGTCAAATTCATTTTCGCCGCATTCAGCTAGAGTCACTATACTTGTTTGTTAGGATTTTATTTTTGCCTTTACTTTTTCAAATGATAGGGAAAGTCTTTTGAACTTATTTATCATGTCATGTAGTTTAGTGATAAAATTTTCTTTGGTGAATTCATTATAACTAAAATCAAATATCATGTCATTGGTAGTTTTCATGTCAAATTCTGCAATTTTTAGCTCAACATTAGCCTTCGGGCACTGGATGAATTCTCTCAATTGAATGGCTCTGAATTTGAATCTTCCAACTTACTTTTACTTTCCTCAACAATAAGTAACTTTTGGTCCCTCTTTTTCTTGAATGACCTCTTGTCATCCCTAGACCATCTCTTCTCAAAGGGCTTTTTTCATCTTTATTTGGCCTACTACAATATACAATGAGGTTACCCTTCTTTCTGTAGTTAAAACAAGCTCGAGTATCATCGATTTGATCTTTTTTACGATAAGAAATAAATTTAGGTCGATTCTTTCTCATAAATTAGCTGAATTTCTTGATGAAAAAAGATATAGCCTCATTGCTTATCTGATCAGCAGATTTTCTGCTAGATGACTCTTCACCAGGTAATTGATGTTGGGGTAGTAGCAGCCAAAGCTTTGATTAACTGAGGAGTTGAATGTTCTTCTTCTATGTGAATCCCCAGCTCGAACTCATAAGCTTCAAGGTCTGCAAATAGATCATGAATCTCGAGTTTGTTGGGACCTTTGGACTCCTTCATAACCACTTTTTTCACATCTCATTCCCTAAGCAATGGTTTCATAACCTTTAAAGCAAGTTCACGGTTAGGGTATTTTTTGTCAAGATAAGCAAGTTCAATAATAATGCAACTGAAACGTTCATCAAATTCATTTAATGTTTTGCCAAGTTTCATCTTGGCATTATCAAACTTTTGAATTGCAGCAGTAATCTTGTTCTCTTTAGCTGGTCATTTACTTCACATAATTGAGTTAATTTTTTTAATCTTACTGAACATATTCTTATCAAGATTTTTATAAAGAATATCATTAGCCATATTTTTTAGATTGGCTTTTTTTTCTTATCCTCAGTGGTCTAATCTGATCGGGGACTTTCAACCATTTGAGGTGCACTCACAGAGATAGCTATAGCAATGATGGCTATCAAGACCTTATAAGACCATCGGTGATGACATATCATATATCATCATAGGCAGTCAGATGTACCTTCATACGAATTTTTCAATCAGCATAATTTTTTTTGGAAAACATTGGAATCTTGTTAAATAATGTCATTTAATATATATATGTCAGAGTTCAAGTAAAAGTGTCTCTAATTCATTTTCTAAGATCAAAGATAGAGTTTAGAGGAGTGAATAAACTCTTTAAAATTTAATTTTAAACTTGAAATTACCTTAACAATTGTTGTTAGTGTATGTTTCTTGATGACTGGACTAGTGATACAAATATATATATGTGTGTGTGTATATATAAACAGATACTTGTACTGATCCGACATAAAAGCAAGGTGTTTTTTCTCTCATTTCCTTTCATAGTACGCAACAATTAATGTTCCTTGATTTATATTTAAATATGACAATTAACGACTTCTGAAAAGTTGATACTTGATAGAGAAAATCGTGTGTGTTTTTTTCTTATTAGAAGACATCTTGAACAACTAAAGATGTTAGATAATGTATATTGATTGATCACACGATATTATGAATTATTGGGTTGATATATACACAGACTGACTTGGTGGCAAGTATAATAGCTAGAGATCAATCTGCAGCTTGAGCTTCTTATGCAGTCTAGTTTGAGTCTTGGAAGCACCTTTTGAGGTGCAATCTGACGTTAGAATATCTAGATGAAAAATTGTGCAGACCAACTGAGATCTTGATGATTAGGTTGTCTGGCTTGACTTCATAATGTCCAGCTTGAAACCTGTTAATACAAAGAATATCAGTTAGATCCTGAGACAGCTCGATATTGTTTGCTATTACCAAAACGAACATATTTTTAATCTAACAAGATACATTTAATTTATAACTTTTCAAATTTATAATGCAAATTCAAGATACATTAAAAATTTGAAAATTGAAAAAATAACTAAAATTTTTATGATTTTAAATTAGAAAATATAGTTTTAAATTTTAATAATAATTATTGCATAAATGTATATGGTAGATGTTCACTCAAAGTTTGAATCATTATGATAACATTATGTTTTCCTATTTTGTCATTTCCATGATAATTTAGTTTACAAAAATATAACCACCTATTTTTAGGTTCCTTCATAATATATACAAACCAATTACAACATTGACAATTCATAATATAAAAATTTGTTCCTTAAAAAAAAATTATAATAATGATGTAAAACTTTGCTTATAATCCACACTTTTATAATTAATATAAAGAGAATAAATTAAATACACTTACAAATCAAATTATTTTTACCTTGTGATTATGTTGATAAAATATTTCTTAGTTTTCACTTTATTTTTAAAAAAAAAATACTAAATAAATAATAAATGGAGATAACCCGAACCCAATTGGGACCAAGTTTTAATCCGCGACACAAATCGTTTCGAGTAAGAATGATAATAGATGGGAAGGACTTGCCATATATAGCATAGAACAGGTTAGCATGTCTGAATTTGTCAGAAAACCAGCACATCTACCAAAGGCTAAACTAAAGAACAAGAAAAACAAATATGCATCTAAAGAAAATCCAATCTAGGGTAGGAAATCCGTCCTATACTCTGTTAGCAATTACAACCAACCTCTAAATGTAATCTAGAAATCCAAATATGCATGCTGCAGAATATGTGAGGTTAATTAGGGTGCATTTTGATTGAGTTTGGCCAACCCATTGAAGAATACATCGACACGTTCTGCATTGGTTGACCAGTATTACCGAAAGGTCCTGAGCCACGATCTAGAGGACTGTCATCATTTTCCTCAGCCGACTCGCTGGAAGCACCGGGGGAAGCAGGGCTGACCCCTGCTGCTGGTGTGCCAAAATTGACCATATGTGCTTGTGGTGGAGACGACAATCCAGACTTGGATTTCTTCCCATCTGCAATGAAACTGCCTACCACAACCTGTTAAAGAAAATAGTCTGATAATAAATATGGAATAAGTTCGAGACGTGATACATAAGAGTAACTAAGACTATTTCTTACTGTTTTGGTAATCTAAAAGTCCTGATGGAAAAGAATACAGATGCATAAATACAAGTGCAAAATCGTCATCATCGCATAAGTCTAAGATCCAAGCTAGTTGGGTCCAGATAAAACATATAAAACTATGGATTTAAATAAAGTTTGGAACTTAAATGTCTGATACTAATAGATCTTAAGGTATCACACGGTATCATAAGATTTTTAATGTGAAAAAACTTGTCCAAACATTACCTGAACTGATGATGCAGCTTTGAGCATTCCTGCTACTCCACCACCCAATACCCTGCCGTCTGAACCAGCCAGTGACACACTCAGACCACCAGTTTGATTGCGGTTACCAGAAGTATCTGATAGCATGAAAGAACCTGACAATGAGATTATCTCAAATCGACCCTGCAAACAGATGAAGGCACCATTATGCATAGTCGCGTACCACTCTCAAGATGAACCGAAAAGAAACTACACCATCTTTACATTGAGCCCTTTATAGTAGTTGCACTTTTGATTTTTTTATAAGAAAGTATATTCACCACTACAAATGAAAAGGACAAACAAAAGATATTTGACATTGAAAAACTGTAGTTCAACTTGAGATGTTATCGGGAACCAAAGAAAGCAAAACAAATCGGTTGGGAGCTTCGTACAGAACACCAACGATGAAAGATTAAGAATGTCTATTTTATGAAGAATACCCAGTAGCCACCCATTTCATCTCTTCTTGGAATGGTCTTTCGAGATTTTATTGCTAGTGATAGTTGAGGTTCAGATGACTTCTGTACAAGTGGAACAAGACTCAAATGGATGGGATTAGAAAGGTCAGAAACAGAAAAGGCTTCCTGTGGATGTTCTCGATGACAAGCAAGCAACTGCTTCCACCGGTTGAGCACACATTTTCAAGTCTGTTGGAAGGATTCTCCATTGACTGAAGATACTTTGGATCGATAAAAATGCATTTCGGCAGCTTGATCCAGAACTACTGGAGTTTTACGTACAATAAACCACAACGAAGCTGAATAAGTTTCCACCAGGGAGAATGTGCGTTAAATGGGTCAAAAAACATCAAAACCTGATAATTAATTAAAATATTTGATAGAACATAATGGGAAAGGAGGATCCATATAGCCGACCCCACTTAGCGGGATAAAGGCCTATTGTAGTCGATTAGATGTGAATAAAAATAATTATTCTTCTATTGACAAATATAAAAAACTATAAATTAACTTCCATGTACATCTCTCAATCGATATCATTATTAACAAGTGTTCTAAATTGCGTCTAGGCGGCGGCGGCCAACCGCACCGAAATGGTGCTAGTCGGCCAGCCTAGGCAGCCTTAGGGTAGTAGGACTCCGGCTGTAGCTTCAACTACGCCGGTCGAGTTTTTTTTTTTAATCAGAAACTATGATTTTATTATAATAATAGTTAGAATTACAAAGCTAGTGGATGAGCGATCCACAAGACACCACAGCAATCAGTAAACTACAATCTCTTTAGTAACAAATAAAACTACAATCCCTAACTAGGTCCGATATGAGCAGATGCTGAAACTGTGGTATGTTAATCGTCCAACTCGCTACTCTGAATTTGATCTTTTCCATAAATCCTCCCACGAGTCCTCTTTGTCAGTGAAAATTCTACTGTTGCGCTCCATCCATATTGACCAAAAAATACAATGAACAATGATGAACCAAAAAATTTCTAAGGCCCATCCCATTGAGAAATCCCGGCTCCATGAGAAACATGTCTTTCAATCTGCTTGGAAAAGTCCACTAAAAGCCCAATTGTTGTATAACTTTGATCCAAATACGAGTCGTAAAATAACAATGTAACAAAAAATGATCTTGATTTTCCTCGTTTTCCTTGCATAAGCTACACCATTGAGGACTTAAATTATGACCCGGCCGTCGTTTCTGCAAATTATCACAAGTCTGCAATTTTCCCAAAGCCACTATCCAATAAAAATCCTGAACCTTATGTGGGATTGGTACTTGCCAGATGTTAGAGAAGCAGGGGAAAAAAGGAAAATTATTAATCGGAAAGAAGGAAGAATAAAGAGAATTAACAGAAAAAACACCGGAGGACTCCCGTAACCAAACCCGAACGTCCCCAGTCCCCACACACAACCTAACTGTGTCTAATACCCCTAAAAGAGTGATGGACTCTCCCAACTCGATGTTATTTAACCCTCTTCTGAACCGCACATCCCACTGAATGGTTGAACTACCTTGAATATCACTGACGGAATAGAAATGGTAAATCGGTTTATTAATAGACGAAAAAGATGAGGAAAACACTCTTGGAAAGACAACTCACCCACCTACCTATCCTCCCAAAATCGAATGAGATTCCCCCCCTTGAGCACCGTACCAATCAAGTGATGACAAGTCGTTTGAGACCGAGAAATAAACTTCCAAGGACTTTTGCAGGTCGAGTTCCTCGCCAACCTGACATCCCACCCATTATCTTGCATTCCATAAATGCTTCCCAAAACCTTTTTCCACAAAGAATTTTTTTTACCGCGCATCTCCACCACTATTTCCCTAATAGAGCCATATTCCTCAGACGTCTACTACCCAATCCTAGACCTCCCATATCTTTCGGTTTGCTCACTTGTTCCCAATTAACAACATGGCAATGCGTCTCCCCACTGCGCCGGTCGAGTTGACAGAGAACGGCGAAGATTTCGGCGGCGACGGCTTTCCGGAATTTATATAGCCGATGAGATTCTAGGCATGATGAACGATGGAAACAGAGAAAAGAAGGAGAAGGAGAGAATGAATGAGTATGGCAGCAATCAGTGGCGTCTAGGGCAAGAGAAAAAAGAAATATATCAATTTTTTTAATTCTAGACCAATTAATAGACAAGCTCATTAATTCCCCAATGACTAAAATATTAAACATATTTCTTGTTCTTTATTAATAACAGATCTATTATTTGTTTTCATGAAACCGACTAATCCCTGCTTAGACGGCCTAAGCGCTGATCTAGAGTCCGACTAGCGTCTAGTGAATTTTAGAACCTTGATTATTAAGGAACATGTCTTCACATCGGTTTGTCGTTTCTCGTAGTTATCATATGCCAATATAACTAGCAAAATCTTTTAAAGAGACTAGCATTGTAACTAGTGTAAATTACTCATAGTCAACACTTTACCTTTAAAATAACCATCCGCTACCAATCTATTTTTATCTAGCAACCCTTACACCTGCTACAACCTTTCGCTAACAGATCCAATTGTATCAAATTGGAACAATTCCCTAATGTGGATCTATCAAAGTTCATAATTTGTTAAGATATATGAATTTCCATTTCGGATCCATGATATTGAGCCATAATGCTTCCCTGAAAGTCTTAGGATCATATAGATGGTTGAGTTCATCCCGGCTATTTTAAGGCGTAGACCATAACATTACCGCAGTCTCAAAACCCTTTCATATCTCCTCGGGACCAAAATGCCCAACTGGCTAGTAGGAACAATCATTGTGGTTGTGGTTAGTGACTTGAATCTCTTGAAGTCCATTGCACTACCAACACTACTGAATAAAACTTATTTCTACAATAATGTGGCATTTCATGAACCAAGGACTTTTTTCACCGAAGATGAGATAAGTAATAGCCAATAGACTCCAAATATTCCATAAAGAAACAGAAATATCTATTTGTCTCTCCCACTATCCACTTCATGTAGGTAACACTACCCCAAACACTAAAGTAATCATAAGTGCATAGCTTCCAAAGCATTCTCATATGAAGCACACTTTCGTGTTTCCAAAGGTGCTGAATTCATCAAACGAGTTGTTTCAAACACATAACCCCCAAAATGAGCCTGGGAGTGCAATAAAACTCATCAGAGCACAGGGTTCATTTCCTTCTCTCAAGTCTCAACAACCTTATTCAACTAGAGCGTCAAACAGAGATAATATCATTCTCTTTTAAGATAATCTGAAAAGAACGTAATTGAGTATTTACTTAATCCATTAGGCATAAATAAATGACATAATACTTCTTCCCAACTAATTATCCCCTTCAATTTTCAAAGGTCTCAAACTTGTACTTCACCAAACATACATCCCAAAACCTCTGGTAGTCATCCGCAAAGGTAGTGAAATAGGTGTATCCTCCCCAAATCCCAACACATTACAAGATTTTTGTACTAAAATTGTTTAGCTAAAAAAACTGCAATTAAACAATAAATTTATCGTCTCTTAGACCAAGACAACAATTGATCATGGTAAAGAACATGAGTAATTCATTATGATTCAATTTTTGGTATTACGAGAAATAAATTAAGGTACAAATTTCATCTCAAAGAGTTCATGAGATTAATAAAACAATTTTTGGCCAAGACAAGACTTGGTGTTTGCTTTATTCTTCTCAACTTAGTCAGAGAAAATGATAGAAGCATTCTGTTTTTCAACATTTGTTTTTCAAAGGTGAGCTAGAACTTTAATTGTAGACAAGAAAACTCACACTTCAATTTCTCTTGATGTCTAAGAGTTGCTTATCAATATTCAGAATCCGCACAACATAATTCACTTGAGATACAAGTATAAAGAAGGAAGAAAAATCTCCAAAATAGAATGGGCACCAGCAGAACTTAAAACAATGATTAAGGTAGTTTTTTAATATCAAGTTTTAGGTTTTCGCATGAATGAAGAAATCTCTGGCACATTATTTAGTGGCCATGAGTTACGGCGTAAAGGCAGATAGTTTTCTTTATATTGTGATCCCCTTAGATGTATTCATTCCAGATTCCTTTGATTATTTTCGCCTCCTAGAAGAATTAGGACTCTTTGTCAAAAAACTTCCAAACCCTAGCAAGTTCTCTCGATGTATGGACCTTGAAAGTCCAAATTATCGGTAGTGGTTAGAGAACACAATTCTTTGTGGCTCATCACATGACCCTCGAGTGGTGAAGGATAAATTTTTGTGAAAATTACCCAAAAAACCCATTCAAAAATTTCATATCCAACAAACCTAAATATAGTAAAAAAATTATCATTTAAAAAATATCAATCTTCTATTTTCCATACAAAAATACCCAAATTTGTCCAAATATTATTTTTCCACAAAACACAATGCATTGATCTAACACCGCAATCTTTTTGGTACAATTATATGTTACACCAAGAAAAAATAAATGTCACTCACCTCATATGTTACTGTGCCGCCAGACATTGCTGGTTGGCGAAGCGTCACATTGCTGATGGATCCATTAGCAGATAGAATGCAAACTGTACGTGGTCCCTGCTGAGAGAATGCCATGATTTTTGAAGCTATATCCTGAGAACACCAAAAAAAATGGAAATTATAACTTCTTCCTCAATGCATAAGGTTCGCATGGAATTGGACAGCACTGCAGATACAAAAGGTTGAAAGATGTCTTAGCACGGCTTCTTGCACTTACACAAATCTTATTCCATGCAATGTAAATTCATTGTATAAATCATGCTTATTTCTTGGATTATGTTGTGTTCCTTTGAACAAAGAAGGCTTTTTTTCCCCTAGGACGCCTCTTCTTAAAAGGCTGCTTAATTAAAGGACCCAATGGTATTTAGGAAACAAACATATTCGGGACCATTTATGAACTCAGTTGAACTCGAAATCGGTATTGTCAATGTCATTACTTACCACAAGACTCTTAACAATTTAAAAACCAAATCAACTTTGAGCAAACATTTTTGCTCAAAATGAAATTCAATATAAAGTACACGAGCAGGCTTTGACAATTGACTCATTATTTAACGATAATATCATCGATATATAAACAAATATTAAATTTTGGAGAACAATAGTTGAATTTTAAAAAAAAATAAAGAGTCGTGCACTTCTCAATCCTACAAAGTTCATTCCTTCTTTCATAATTTTCTTATAATTCTTTCAATGTGACAGGACGTGCGCTTTGCACATTCTACTGGTGTTTTAACACAATGGATGTGATGCTTGCTCTGACTAAAAAAACACACTAAAGCATGGATATTGACTTCCATATGACCTTCTCTTTATTCATCCTATCGATTGAAGACGTCTTGATTTGGTTGTAATTATCCAACTATGGATCTTCAATAACATCTCAAGAGATATAATTTGTTTCATAGACAACATATGAAATCTCTATATGACTTTTCAGAAGCTTCCATTTCTGTAATTGCTACCTTAAGCATATGTTACTTTTTTATGGACTAGACTGGATATTCAGATTCTGTAGAACAAGGAGTTTGAGCAGCTATTGATTTCTAGATGGTCCATAACACTACAAAGGGAAAAAGAAACACACTTGTAGCACATAGGTCAAAATCATTAACTGTATTACCATCTTGACTAAAACCTATCACTATAGTCACATAATAGACCCTTTTACAAAATTAATCATTTTTTAAGATGACCTACGTGTAGGATTGAAATTTTACTAAAAAAGATATAACCTTACAGCAATTTTTTAATTTAATGAAAGCTAGCATAGCAATGAGTGCAGGGAAATCTAATTCACTCACAACGACAAATAGAATAAGGTTAGGAGTGCTTCGTATAGAAATAGTGACTGATCGCAACCAAGAAAGGTTTATTTACAATAATAGAAATTTCGGTGAAGCAAATTTCTGTGACCATATAAGTCAAAATCTTTCGTAAATTTTAATCAGTCCAATGACTTTCTGCAAGATACACTAATTAATTATGACTTACCGTTTTCTTTAATACACATTGTGAACATATAAATTCCATCACAGTCCAAAGGTTCTTTCAAATTTTTTCAAATACTTCCACTTTTTGTAAGATTTTGTCCTCGATATTTTTTGACATGTTCTTCCCTTCCAACGACAGCCATACCCAAAACATTCGTGCTTCCATTTTTTTGTGAGATTTGGTCCTCAATATTTTTTTCCATGTTCTTCTATTCCAGCACATGTTTGTTAAGAGGATCTCAGATCACTTTTATGTTTCTAAAATAGAAGGAGAACAAGAGGGGACAAGTTTAACCGATTCGCCTCTCATACATGGCACCGTCATTGCAAAAGGAGTAATACAATAACATGGATTTGACAAGAGGTTACATAACTCGAAACTTTAGATATTCCAAACCTCTCCAAGTTCAAGAATCCAGTCATGATTTATTTGGTCTTTTTAAATCTTTAACATTCGGTTTACACAGAGTTGTCCAAAGCGCATGAAGTGCGAGCAAAAGCACACCACTTCAGTGAATCGCGTGCTTCAAAGAGAAGGCAAGCTTTTTTGTTAATTTCTGGCAGAGTTTTTCTCCTCTGTTTATTATTTAAAAAAAAAAAACTGGTCAACCCCTAACAAAATTTTCTCTTCCCTCCCCTGTACCATCGCGTCGCCTCTGCCAGCGCATTAAGAAATGGTGATGTAGATTTGGAAGACGAAGATGTTGATGATTTTAATATTTGAAATTTAAAATAATTTTGATTTCATTTTAATTTTTTGTTGTGCTTTATTTATGTATGGCGTGCACTTTGCTTTGCTCTTAAAGCTATGGGACATTTGAGCACTTTAACGAGATTGCGTTTTAATTACTACGAGTTTACCATTAATTGCTTTATTTTCTTAGCATATATAAATTACAATGCGTAAGAAATATTCATCACCATAATAGAAATCTAAGAAACATATCATCGTCTCTAAATATGTAAAATAAGAGAAACTATGCCATTTGCTCAGGCAATTTAACAAATTATCATCCATCCAAGGAAAATTGCAGCAAACAAGCAGGTGAAATCAAACAGAAAACAATAGATTTAACCTTTGCTGATTGTAGCCAGGGACCCACCCCGGACCCGCTTGTGACCCAATTAGGCGGGTTTATTAAAGGGCCGGGTCAAACGTCATCCCTAGTTCCATAATACCAAGATACCCCATGATCTACTATAGCACGTAGTAATAACCATTCAACAAACCTAGACTTCCACAAACTTGCAATAAATCTCATACCCACCGACTCTCTCTTAATTTCTTGAAAAGCGACTATATCCGGTTATTCCCAGTGTTCTAAATGGCGGTCGAGGCGGCCGCCTAGGCAGCGGCCCTCGACCGCACCACCTACGCATGAGGCGGGTGTTTTAGGCGGCCCAAGCTATACGGCGTTGGGGAGGCGAGTCGAGGCGGTGAGCAGGCGGCGAGGAGGCGGTCAAGGCGGCGAGGATGCGGTTGAGGCGGAGGAGGCGGGCAGTCAAGATTTTTAAGTTGTAGTCAACAATTTAAAAACCTAGTCAACAATTTTAAAAACATAGTCAAAGTCAACTAATTTTAAATATCAAAACCCTAGCACATGTAGATGATTTGGAAGATTAGTTATGTTTAGTATAATACTTATTCTAATGATGGATAATGGATTGAAACTTTGAAATTTAAACTTAGTTTTATGGTAAAAGTAATTATATTACTTTGTTAGCATATAGCACTAATATGATGATGAATCTTTATTAATTATCTTGTTAGTTTGCATATATATATTTATTTGCACACTATTTAGATGATATTATATTGTATGAAGATTCTTTGTGCTTAAACATTATTTAATTACACATCTTACATAAAAAATGATGACTATTTGTGATTATATTGCATGATTATATATGATTATCTATACAAAATTACTCAAAAAATTCAACCGCCTAGGCACCGCCTCGGCACCGCCTAGGCGGCCGAGGCGGTAGGTGGTCACCGACCGCCCCGCCACCGCCTCCCGTCATTTACAACCTTGGTTATTCCTTACGCAGAATTACTCAAACTAGACCCCTATGTGTACCCGACCCTCCTCCCCTAATATTCCAAGAGCAAATCTTAATTCAACCATTGCAGGGCCCCTATGAGACGATCTTTTCTCATAACTGATCCCAATACTCAATATCTTTTAACTCCCTGGAACTTTTAATTCTCGACGTATTTCCTACTTCATTCATTTCAAGCAGTTTCTCAACCCCCAGTCTAGACAGGCAATCCTCACTATCAGCCCATCCTGTAGAACTCTTTGTTGATCCCTCTACATTCCCTTGAATCATCCTCCAATTCTCATCCCCAGACAGGCAAACCACCAGCTTGTACGGCTTTTCACCCATCAATGATTGCACACTATCTCATGATATCCCCCCCTTAGAAAGACCCATAACAAAAAAAGACAAGGAAATAAGGCTTTAAGAAATAAGGATTGTTTTAGAGGTGAATTATGACAAGAAGGGAGAGTCTCTCCCACTTTGGGATCCGAATAATATGTGTGGTGATAAGCCCAAATCGTATAGAGATTTTAGGGATTTTATTTTATAATATTTGTGCTTATCTAGAATTATTATCCCTAATTTTGTGCTTATCTTAATTAATTTTATAATGATTGTAGATTTGAACAGAAGAGGAAAAAATGCCTAAATTGGGAGATAAGATGATTTTATAAGATTTCAAAGGAAACGAAATATCAAAAGAAAGAAATAAAATATTCTCATTCCTTGATGATATTGAAAATTTAGAAAAATCTATATAAATCTTG
The DNA here is from genome assembly GCF_025594145.1 of Primulina tabacum. NCBI lineage: Eukaryota > Viridiplantae > Streptophyta > Magnoliopsida > Lamiales > Gesneriaceae > Primulina > Primulina tabacum. The sequence continues at coordinate 32,276,198 of NC_134563.1, forward strand.
ATAAATATCTTATCTACATTTTTTATACTTGACATGGGCTTAAAATATTTGAAAGAGGAGGCCCATTGAGAAGAATAAAAAGGGGCAGAAGCGTAACAGGAGAGAGAGGCACAAAACAAAAGAAAAAACCAGCGCGGAAGGGACATAACAGAGAAAAGAGGAGAGAAGAGAGAAGCGTACAGAGGGAAGAGACAGAAGAAGGCATCGCAAAATCGCAAAAAGAGAGGAAAGGAAGAGAGCAAAACAGAACAGAGCAGGAGGGCCGTAACAGGAGAGAAGAGAAAGGAAGCACAGAAGAAAAAAACTACAGTGAAGTAGCGACAACGCGGAAGAAGAACATAAGGGGAGGAAGATTGGAGGACAGAAACTGAAGGAATTCCTCACACACGTCTAAATCACAGAGAATTACTCTTATTTCCTTCTTTTTTTTGTTTTCTCTATGAACTTAAATATGACTTTTCACTTCTATTTTGAATTCATGGAATAATTTTCTTTAGGCTAAGACCACAATAGGGCCAAACAATACTTTATTTGACTATTTGTTTTATTTTCATTATATTATTTTTCTAGATTTTAATTATTGATTGATGTTAGTTTAATATTTCTTGTTAATAGCCTGATCAACTATTTACATGTATGTTGATTGATCACGAATCGGAAGATGATTGATTAAATATAGCAACAAAGACGTCATTTACACATGGTTAAACTGACTAGAAATAGTATTCGGTTTCAGTGTGCGGTTTTAGGTGAAAACTGAAATTCCACGAAGATTTAATGCATTTAGATCTAATTAAATTCAATTAGAAATAATTGGACTGTTAGATTTAAATAGGTTTATTAACTCAAGGAATCGTTTAATAAATAAATTTGAGGATTTCACCGTGATTGTCAAGAATTAAATAGTTAATTGAATTTTAACATGTGTCAACATAGTAGAGTTTGGTACCGTTGTGTTTCTTAGTTATTTATTTGAATTTGAATCCCTCCTTGATATTTGAATCCCTCGTTTTTAATTGCAATTATTTTATTTAAAGTTTAGAGTAATAATCCACATATCATCTTTTTATTTATTTTGTCTAGCTTAAGTTAATAATATAAATTCTAGTAATTAAATATTAGTTTCTGTGGGATCGATACTTGGACTCATCATCCATTTATTATAACTTGACCTAGTCCGCTTGCTAGATTTATTCCCAACCGAAATCGTCGGTCATGTGGCATTCACAATTTTTGAGGACCCAGAGAAGATGCAAAAAGACCTCGTATGTCCTCCATTCCCAAACAAATAGGTACTGAGATATCTGAACCAGCTGGGCTGCCAAACACGGATGATTCTGAGCTCTCTCCATAACTATATTCGATCGCATCGTTGTGTATTTGATCCTCGCATTCACCAAGACCTCCGCCTCCCAACGGCTGATCCCCCATCCTCAATGGATCTTCCCTTGATAAGTCATCCGCATATGAAATGTCTCCACCACCTCTTGTACGAACCTTTCTTCTATAGTGTACATTCTCAAAAGTCTACTCTGATGCCCTTCTCCCTACCCCACAACTAAGCAGTTCTGCAACTCCAACCACTAACTTGTTTATATTCTGAATGGATCGGCTTCTGGAATCATATACCTTTTGAGGAATAACTCTCTTGAGATTCTTGATATGTTTGCCTTCTAAGATCGGTTCTAATCAAAATACTTGTTTGCTGAACTTGCACCATTTCCTTTAATATTATCCGGCTGTTGGTTTTCACTAACAAACAGGTCCACGCCTTCGATGTTGTGAATATGTCCAGAGTACCAAGTCTCATTAATATTCTTAGAGATAGCCCAACCTTCAGTCACACAAGCCCCACTTTCAATTGTTGTTTCCACAACTACTTCCTCGGTTTTTGCCTACTGGTCATTATCGATATTCACGTCTACCTTATCTGAACCTTTAGATGATTCGGCTTCCTTGTGTCCCTCACAAAAACCTTCATTTTGGCCCACCCAACGTCGTCCTCGCTCCGTCAACCACAACCTGAGCGTATGATTGTCGTTCAAAGATCTCGTACATTGCTATATTAACATAACCCACCACTACTTGAATATCCAGGAGACCAACCTCCGATTGAATCTGCATCACACTCCAATTGGATATTTAGTTTGCCTATTATGACTTCAACTATTGTTGGTTTGACTAATTTATATAGCAGTTAATTATGATTAGAAAAGCATATTTGTTATTTTTTTCTCAATTTTCCAACACTTCATTTCCCTGTTTTCGAGGAAATAAAATCTAACACTAAATATTGCTAACGTTGAAAATTTAATTGTTACGTCAGAAAATATAAAATAATAGAAAATGTTTGAATTATAATTTCATAATTTAAGCCACTTTCAATAGATGCAAATCGAGTAGGGGAGGGGAGATTTTTGAGGGGCAAAGTTGGATTTTGACAATTGGGATTATTTATCACACGTATAGAAAGGAATTAAAAATCAAAGAAAAACAGTACATAGAGCAGGGCCCAAGGGAAAAAATAGGTAGGGTATTTTTAAACCAAACAGGTGATGGGCTTCGACCAATAGTTTAATCCTTCTATTATTACTTCCAAGTAAACATTGCATAAAAGTTATAAGTGGTTATTATTTTTTATTGACACTTGAACCTTTCAAGTCAAAATATGCCAACCAAATAAACCACGATTTCCACGTTTACAAGAAATTTGCATCTTATATTGGTATAGTGGTGGCCTCATGATTAATTGTGAAATCACATTGATTATTTACGAGATTTTTGCACCAAAACCCTTACGAAAATTAAATAGATGTCTCTGCCCTTTACTTTTTATAAAAATTGCACGATTTACCCTTGCTAATGCTATTTTTTGAACACGCACGGGTGTTGTAACCAAGAAACAAATTTTTGAACAATATTACATTGAATGTATCGCATGAAACCCAATATTGAGTTGAGATTTCCCCGTACAAATCATGGAATCTTTAAGAAAGATTTCATGGTATCTTGCTCAACCTTGCTATTTAGATCTTGAAAATGTATATTCCAATAGATATATTTAGTGGAACTGAACAATATTATACAATAATAAAATGTCATTTTTTAAATTTCGACATAATATTGTTCAAGACTTGGTTTCCTACCTGAAGCATGACCGCGTGTTCAAAAAATAATGTCACCAAGGATAAATCATGTAATTTTTATGAAAATTCAAGGTCTAATACGCCTATTTAATTTTCATGGTAGTGAAGTACGTATTTTCGATATTTCACATAGGATTTTTGTGCAAAAAAACTCCATCATTTACTTATCATTACATCCAGATCGTTACTTCAAAAGAATCCTTCTTAGATCATTTTTTGTTGCATAGAAACTTATTTAAGCTCAAATCAAAAGTTTATAACTTTGCATGTGTCATAATTAAAAAGGTAAGAGGGGTGTCAAAATAACATATACAGTTCAAATTAGGAGAATGCCATATCCTCCTAATGTAACATTGTTTCTTAGAGAAACTAATAATATCGTTTTTACCCTACACCTTAGCCCTTACTAAGATTTAGACAAATGCCAGAAAATCCTGATATTAAAAGTAATCCCATCAACTTCTGAATGGTAATTTCCCAAAATGGGACAAGAATTAAAAACACTTAACATGAATTTCAGTTTCTCTTTTTTTTTTCCTACAACAATAATGAAAAGAACAATTAATTTACCTCGCCCACTGCTACCATAATCACATGAGGCGTAAAACCAACTCCAGGTGATCCTGCCAATCAAAAGTTGAACTTGAGAATCACCCTCTTAATCACGCTTGACAGCAAAACAATGCAATGGTATGGTAAAGGAGCCAGGAAACTGGTTTACTGGATAATCTAAAAGTATTTGAATGCAACGCATTTCTAGATAACATTAAAAAAAACAATTTTGAGAAAAATCTGCTGCTCGTCTCCCTCCGCCACCACATGAGCAAGTTGCAATCTTAAAGATATTTTTTTTACCCTAAAAATAATCACAGAATAACACTACATATAAATAAACGTGTCAAAAGAGCGGGTCAGGTAGTACCTAGAGCATCCAACTGTTTTTTCACAGAACCCGGAGGCCTTCCGCGGTTTCGTTTGGCCGCTGTCTCCGAGGACTGAGCCCCCCCACCACCGCTAGAGTCCACGTGGCCCACGGTCGAGGAAATCTGGTTAGCTGGTGCCGGGGACAGACCCAATCCAATGCTGTTATCAGGTGAATACTTCCTAGGCCGACCCCTTTTCTTTCTAGCCGGCTCAATGCTGAACCCACCACCGCCGCTGCCGCCGCCAGCAGAAGGAGACCCATCAGAGTAATTGTGATCTAGTGGCTTCGGCGCGGGCGCAGCAGCCATAGAATTGAACGGAAATCGAGGGTTTTGCTGTTGGTGGCCCACAGCACCAGAATTGTTGGTATTGTGAAGTGGGTACGAGTTGTTGGGCGGATGTTGGCCCAAGAAAACGGCAGGTGGCGGTGGTTGAGGATGGTGGTGGAGGTGGCGAGGCGGCGGCGCAGAAGAATCTTGTGAATCCATTCGGAATCGAACACTCAGATGTGAACTGGACAATCGAATCAATTACACATTTCAAAATAAAAATCAGGGGTTGATTAGTTTGGAATCTAATTATCATGCATGTGTACGGAATTGTAATGAGGGAGGGGTTAAGAATTAGGGTTTTACGAATATATTTTATTAAAATACTATTTAGCTCAAAATAATATACACATAATAATAGTTTTTTAAAAAAAACATATTATATTTTTATGAAATTATTTAATTTTATAAAATCGAACTATATATATAACACATGTTTCTTACATTTTATTGTAGAATCCAAGTAAATTAATTTAAAATAATAATTTACAATATCAGTGTATATGTTTTATTTTTCGAACATGGTATTTTAGAAAATGAATTAAATTCATATTCTATGCACAAAAATAATTTAACTTTATCTAACTTCTTGTTTACAAATACTAATATACGTTAAGAGTAATCTCATTGAATTAATCAAAGACGTGGTTACCTAATATATTATTATTTAACACATGTGATATGTGTATAAAATAATTGATGAAATATAAATTTACATAATCAAGATATAATATTTTTTATTAAAAATTATTAATATTCACTCCTGTTTTGGAAAGAGAGGTGCTAAATATACCGAAATTAGTTTGTCTGAAGCATGGTTGTTTTCACAAGACATACCACGTACTCAATCTAGTAAGCATTGTCTTTTCATTTCTTTAATTTTACTTGCTCAACTGTCACAATTTTTATTTCAACTATAATAAAACAACAAAAGGCTACGAAATCATGACTACGGTTCATTTTTGGCTTTCATTTCATGCTCACGTTTAGAATACTCTTCACACCTGTAATCTGAATCCAGAGACTTGCCTATAAATTTTCAACATTTTCGAGTAGCAGAAAATTGTGCGTCGATCCGGCTAAGAGATTCTTGATCCACATCAACAGGACTTACCCACTTCGGCAGAGAATAGAGAGGATGCTGGTCTTTAGATGAATCAGATTTCTCATCCTGTTCCACAAGAACAGGAAAATCACCAGATTCTATTAGGCCAGACTTATTAGACCACCCGAACATCTGAGATGCGGTCTCCCAACATGCTTTCAGATCTTCTTCATTTCGCACTTGATTCATTTTATCAACAAGATCACTTGAAGCAGGAAACTGATCAATTTCACAAGAGTCGATGTCTTTAGAAATTTCAAGGTCACCACTACCGGCATTTAACTCAGGCTTTCCAATTTTTTTCAAGCCTTGATCAACGATGTAATGAATCTTCTTTCTGAAGTTATCAGTTCTCACTGGATTTGATCTGAGCTTCGATTTCAAACCGTTCACTGTCCTACTAATATTATCATCAGAACTTGGGCATACTTCAGATTGCTGCTCTTCCTGAAACTGGTCATCATGTTCAGAATTGACTGAGAAAACCTCTCCTAACAGACACGCATTTTGTGTGTAGCGGTCAAAAGCTTCATTTTCTGTCTCAATACCTCGGTCTTTGAACTCTTTCAACTTTGAGAACCTCCATTCATTTATGACTTGAGCATCCTGAAAATTTTATTGTTAGGAAATAATTTTTCAGCCATATAAGTTGCACACTAGTTGCAAATGTACATCCTAGAAAATTTTATTACGGTATAAATTATTTAATTAAACTAACTGAACTATATCTACGGTGAGAACAAAATGAATATGCAGACAGAGATTTGGAAGGCTGTATGGTAAGACTTCGGCTAGCCCCAACACGTTCATGCAATCGGTTTTTCCATTATTAAAGACCAAAAAATGAGGGAAGTCAGTCAGATGACACTTTGATGGAAATTTTGTAACTGTTATTTTCAAGGAAACAATGAAAATTTTTACTATTTATATAGGGTCATTTTTTTTGATGCTATATTTGCCCATGCCAAGAAATCAACATTGGTTTTCAGTGCCCACTCAGGCTTATTAATTAGCAGATATTTAATGTGAAAAACATATGGAACACAGAGTTAGGATAATCTCCACCTTCCGAGTCAATGGCTTCCTAGATCGAAATGGAGTTAAATTACTGAACTGCGCAAAATTGTTAGAAAGATGGCGAAGTCTCCTGCAAAATAAATTGCATATATCAGAATGTTACACCCTCAACATTGAAGACCTTACTGTGCATGGCGTTCTCAGCATGGCAATGTATTAAATAGAAATTAAAGTCAAGCACATGAAATCAAGCCCTGGAAGGATATATGAGAAACTACGGGTACCGGGACTAAAGTGATGGCAGCAGCTAAAATTTGCTCAAAATGGCACAAAATTCGTTATGAGACAAGGGAACTAACTGGGGGAAAAGAAATTATCCTCTTTTTATTACATCTACACCAAAGCAACTATAGGAACTGATACAAGTACACCTATTCATCTGTACCAAACTGAAGACCTGCTGGAAATGTAATTTTTTTATAAACAAATATTCCGGCACGGTATATATTATTTTCCACGTGAAAAACCGCGACGATAAAATGAAGTTCTGGGTACACAAGGAAATAAAAGAAACTGATTATGAAAGCAATTATTTTTTTCCTTGATCATGAAAAAATAACTTCAAAATAAGAAGGAAAAGGCCACTGAAATATCATAAATTAAAAGTTTCAGCAGTTAAATTCATGACGAGCTTTAAAAAATGTTACTCAGTCTCATCTCATCAAATGGATTGCGTGTAAAAAATTGAATCGTCGCAATATCAGACTATGTAGTGTTGAGATTCATTATTTTATAACTAATTCTTCAAAACATCATCCAGCGAGCAGACACCTGCAGGTGGTCAGATTCGGTTTCTGTTTAATCATCAAGTTAAATGTGGATAAAGAACAACTTTATTCCATTCCGAAACATTTCTTGTAATAACAGCTTTGGAACCTATAAGGGAAAAGAATAACAGAAGTATACCAAGTTCATTGAGAGCAGAACGCACCAAAAGCTTACCCTGAATGAGATGCTTCAGTTGATTGCTGGTCTAATATGGGGGAGATGGATGAAGGTACCTTGTCCGGGAATGATGAATTGCCTTTTAAAACTGCACCAACCACAATTGCATGTGTAATTTTGCCAAGAAGGGATCAATAGAACATAAGCTCATCTTTCAGAAGTGATTTTACATGCAAAGTACGATAAAATATTTTTTCTGGAAGAGAATGCAGCTATAGAAGAGGTTTTATACATGGGCCACAATCAAAAAGTAATCTCAATCATTCTGCCCAACGAACCTTTCTCACACCTGCTTTGCTACCTTATGAACTTTCATAAATGACTATATCGGCTTCTCTAAGGTGGATGTAGTTGCAAGAGCCTTAAAACATAATCTAGCATCTAATTTGCATTTATTTTCTTCAGTCACAAGCACAAAATATCATGCTCATGCACAAGGCTCTAAATTTCGTTAGACACTAGTTGGGCGCTAGACCAGCGCCTAGATGCCGCTAGGCGGATTCCATGTTATCAGCATAATAAGATGAAGCTTGGTCTCTTAGGGTAAGCCAACAAATCGTAATTTTTATTGGACTTTGGTTTAGAACCTATGAAAAAATAATTTTCGTTTTTTTATTGGGATGTGCTTTCAATTAAATTAAAAGTCAAAAAAACTTTTCAAAAATCCAAAAAAAAATAATAACTTTCGGCCGCCTAGAACCGCCTAAGTCCGCCTAGCCACCTAGGCTGGCAGACTAGCACTTTTCAGTTACCAATATCTATTCTTTATTCATGAGCATCATCTAAAATATGAAACTTCCCACAATTTGCATGTTGCTGGAATGGATCAAATTTCTGTCATCACATGAGTAAACATGCAGGAAAACTTCCATCTCATACGAAGAGCCGTTTTCCCCTTATCACTCACAATCATATATGCTTGCCCCAAAATGGAGCTTAACACATTGTAAAAAAAAGAGGACGATTCAGGCTTTGAGAATTCAGATTGCACCAGTGCTGAAGATGCTGAAAAATATATATGCACAGCCAACAAAGAACAGAAATTGGGAACTCCACTTTGATATCTTAAATTCAATAATAGTGATTACAAGTAGAAAGGCAACGAAATCAGAATGGTCAGAATGCAATGCCTCAATTTACTCTTTAGTGTAAAATATTTGAGGAAATATAAAATAATAATGCCACTGATACTATAGTAACCGCACCGTGTATGTGACAGGGATTTTGAGCTTTTGCACAGCAGCTTTTACATGACTGGTATGGACACCTGTTATTAATTGAACTCGTCATAAATGACATTCATGCACTAAATTCCAGTATGTCAAGCACACCAAGAATGTTAAAGTGGACATATAAACCAGTCCAATTAATACATGAATTCAAGCAGAATGAATGATGAGAGGAAATTCTGACCCACTACAAGCACCAATACAAAGCATAGTAGGATGTTTTAAACAACTTCCCTTTAATTGAAGAACCTCTAATTTTCAACAAGGAAAAAAACATTCCAGGCAATTCCATGAAACACATATGAATGGCATTCAAAAATTCGAGTACAAACAAAATCGGGTCTGTAGTTAAGCCCTTGGACTCCATACTGTAACATATATTTCAACAAATACAAACTTTACTGTTTACTTTCAGAGTTGTGCATTGACAACTTGTCCAGTGAGATGAAAATTAGGTTAGTTGCAGTTGATTAGAGCAGAGTCGCAAAAGAACAAAAAGATCATTGGATATAATAAACATGGAAGATAATTAAACCCAGTGTTCCATGGAATCTCAGAGCATGCACCCCCTGAAAAAAGTAGAGTTTTGAGAAAAATCTTTAGAACAGGTCAGCTGGACTTCATCAATATATGCAATAAATTCAAAGCCAACTCCAAGCCTAATTCAGAATTGCGTTTTTTTGTGAGTGACAGACATTAGAATTTCAAGACACTAGTGACAATTTTAACAAAGTGAGGTTCATCCCCACATCTTGCCCTCAAAAGGAGCAATGATCGGTCAAGCTACACGAGCAACAATCACGTTACTAGAAGCGCGAGGCATGAGAGAAAGAGTGTGCTTTGTTAAAGCTGAGGCATATAGAGGCACTACCGTATTGCAGTTCATTTTCTACTCGACTATTCTTAACATTTAAGTTGAGCTTAAACACGTGTTGAGAATGAAAAGTGCACCAAAAATAGGGCTTCATGATTAACATGTGCCCTTCACCACAGTGAAGCACCTTTGCCTGTGTCAAGGCGCAAGGGATTAAGCATCAAAGGGCGTTGAGCAGAGATGCATGCTTTATTGGCTTCGAAATATACCTCTACCAACTGGAAAAAGCTTTCGCCAACCCATGAAGCAACAATTAACATTCAAGAAAGCCGGTTAATTAGCCCCTTGGATGTTTTTTTGAGATAGGGTTTGGAGTGGGCTGGCAACCGTGGTCTTATCTCCAATAACAACTTTCATGCAGAATTGATCCAGAAAAGCAACTTCCCCAAACAATTTATTTTACTGAATTATATTCATATAACACTCTTCCCATGCCTAAATCCTATTTATGTGTATCTATTTTAAACTGTTAAACATCTCAATGGTCAAAATCTTAAAAATAAAAATAAAAAAATGCAGTAACATTATTTGCCTCCTACAATTTGGGTGATACAAGTATAAACAACTCACAAATTCTTGGTTACGATAGGAATTAGGGTTCAGGTTTGGAAATTAAACCGGCTAACAAACTATCCACAAAAGACATCAGAAAAACAACCAATCAAACGGAATAAATCCAATGGCGTAGAGAAAAAAAACGAAAACTAGCAATAGCAAAACGCAAGTAAATTAAGAGATTAAAAAACAAACCTGGAGCGAGCGACGTTGCCGCACTTGATGCACTTAGGTTTGTTGAGGCCCCGGAGGTTTTTCGAAGAGTTGGCGCTCAAAGAAGTCAACGCCGCCACAGAGACGTCGGCACTGACGGTTTTGGCCGGGGATGAAGCCGCCATTATTATTATGTAAGATCCAATTGGCTGGTCTCGGACGAAGTCTTGTTGTTTTAAAGCTAATTTTTTCACTGATATAATACAGGGGCATTTTTTTATTTTTTAAAAAAAGGTCCTCCTGAAAACTACATAACGAATTTTGATATTAAAGAAAATTAATTTTAAAAATTAGTTTTTTCTAATATTTAGATTCCAAATACACTTTTTGATATGAGCATGAGCACTCAAACATGTTGATCAGAAAGCAATTTTTGTGCAGCTCAGGTTTAGCCAAATTCAAGATCAAGATCCAGCTGATTGAGCCATTTTGAGTAATTAGATGTATTTGGGCCATGTACTCTTTTTTATTATTATTGTTTTGGCTTATTGTAATATTTATATATTTTTTAATGGGTTTGTTAATTTTTTATGTTAAACTTATTTTTGTATGCTAGAGAATAGTGGGCCATTTAGAATAGGGTCTTGTATAAACTATGTGCCTATCATTTTTGTGAAGCTCGGGGTCGAATAAGGTGGGGTGATCGTCGGTGCCATAAAGTTGCACTGACAATGAGCAGCTCCTGGCAGGCTTCTAAGCGAAGGAAACATGAATGAACCGATTTTACACCGGAAAGAAGGGGATTCCAAAACTGTTCAGGTATAGGACTGTGCGGTTGATGAGTGCTTAAAAAGATTTTATAGATATTACTCATATCAAGAAAGTACATCTTCTTTTCGGGAGTTCATCACATAAGAACTTCAAAGTTAAGCGTGATTGACTTGGGTAATTCTGGGATGGGTGACCCGCGTGTGAATGAGGACATAAACACGCCGGAAAGATTCGTCTTGGTACAATGAGGACCGTCGTCGAATCTGGAGCGTTACAATTTTATGGAGGAAAAAAATTGCATTTTAAGTGATATTCACCCCTATATGTGAGGGCTTCAAATTCATATGGGATTTGCATCCTATTTTGTTCTCGTGACCAAATGTTTGGAACTTATCAAGGATTCATACCTTGTGGGGTTCAATCTTTGATACTGGACTTCCTAGCTTTCTAAGTAGCGGATCGAGTTCCTTTAACGGATACTTTTGGTTCTTGCTTCTTTATAGGTAATGGATATCAAGGTTCTTTTCGTATTTGTTGCAATAGATCAAGGTCGAATCGCATACCGAGGTTTTTCTTCGCTAAGCAACAGATCTAGGTTTCATCTCAATGTTTCCTGTTTTTGTTTTTGTCTTTGTGTTATTTTTATGTCGGGTAACATTGTTTCTTCTATAAGTTGTTTTGACTTTGTTGTGTCGTTTTTCTATTCCACGCATGTTGTTGTTATCTTTGATTTTTAAAACGTTCTTGGGTCGTAAACATGTGTCGATTGTGATTCTCATGGTTCACACCAAGACTTTCCCATGTTGTCGTATGTGCCCAAAATGTTATTGGGTAGTAAACACGTGAATATTTGTTTTGATTCTTTAGCCATACAACTATATCTCATTGCATGGTCCAAAAAATCATGAGAAAAATGTTAGAGTAGGTGCCCGGCAAGCCAACTTGTGGCTTGGGCTTTATTGACTCTAATGTAAAACAATCTTTATTTTAATAATATTTTACGATTTTATTCGATTATGACATTATACTTTATCTGTATACCCATGCAAGCTGCATAGATAAAGTTCTTGAATATACAATAGGTACCATGAGGTCTGCGTCTCAACGTAAGATCATGAAACTCATTAGGAAGCGTACCGTATATTCTAAACAGTTTCCTAGTCGATTCAGCCGCCTAAAACAAGGATAAAGGTCGCTCGAGCTCGAGACTAGCATCTGTGGTGTAAACGCCATGTTTCATCGGCAAGGGCATGGAGATGTCCATTCACACAGATGGGTGATCATATGATGATGCACTGAACAACCCTCCATCGGACTATCCAAGTGGTTCCCACTTATTGAGTGGAATAGTTCGTAGTTATGGTTGTACATCATTAGTTCTTTGACCCGGGACAATGTAGGGGCTATACGTACTAGCATGCACTTTGATCCGCTTACCGACTCCATCGAGGGTCATCAGGTGGCGAGGTTGGGTGTAGTTTCAAAATACGTAGGAGCAAATGCATTGTAGTCGGGGATTCACCGTTCGCCAACGGGTGAAGATATACCATGTGATCTGATGAGTTAATAGTGCAAGGAGTCTCTGGCCAGAGCAAGAAATGTGCTTTAGGGAAAGGTGTTTTCCTAGTTGCACATGCCATGACACTATTAGTACTCAAAGACAAATCACATCGTTATCGAATTCATATGCAACTCTCGATATACCAATGGTTGCAGATTCGATCGAGATATATGTGTTGAAGGGACCGTACTGTACGCTAACCATGACTAAAGGTTCTTGCAGGCACTATCAGTGATACCTAGGGGATCATGGGGCGATGCTACTAGACGCTCTTACCATGATCCGATGGGTGCAATCAGAAACGAGTTCTGACATTCTTGATCAAGGAGTTGATGAAAAGAATGGGGTTAACTAGGGTAAACCCAAATAAGAATAAATGTTATTCTGAATCACATGGAGATGTGAACCCATGGCTAGCTGTATCCCTGAACCATTGAGGGTCACACAAGTATCGGATTTTGTGTTCCCGTTGAGATAGTCAAATTTCAAGGAGTTGGAATTTGGCGACTATAGTTTGATGGAGATCAAACAAGAAGCTTATAAAGGAGTTTATGAGCTGATTTCATAGGATGAAAGAAGTGGAAGTTAGCATGATTGCTAAATAAGGAAGGAGAGTGGAACTGCCTGTTTTGTGAAGGAGTTCACTAAAACTTGCAGCTGCCATATATGGTAAGTTCTAAATTTGGTAAATGAAAATTTTGATTTTCGAAATTTTTGATTTTCATTATATGAACAAGATTTGTATCATTGGTACATCGGCGCTCTCGGATCGTCGATCGGGATTATAATGAGTTCGGAATTATTTTTTTAGTGAATTTGGAATTTACTAATTAAATGATTGTGCTAGTAGTGGTGACTACTAATATGCACAAATTCTCATAAATATTCTAGAGGAGTCTAGAATTAAATTAACTAAGGAGTTAGTTTATAAATTAAATAATTGTTATTTAATTTAATATACATATACATGTAGATATTTTATATGGTGATATAAAATATGTGTATATAATATTATTATATCATGTATTATTAAAGGTTAATAAATACATTATATATTAAACATATGAGAGTTTAAATATAATGAAATTATTAGAGTCCTTGTGGGAGAGGAACTCCTAATTAGATTAGGAGTCTCACTCTATATAAACACCACTATGACTCATAATTAAAAACCCTAATTTTGCACACAAAATTGAAAAACACTTTCCTCCCTTTGCCATAAAGCTCTCGGCCACCTTAAACAAAAGTTGGAAGAATTTTTGACCAAAAGCAAATTGGATTTGCTTAATGATTGATTAAGAATAATAATTATTGGTTAATGATTGATTAAGAATCAATTAGCACAAAATCCATTACTATGAATCATGGAACACACGGCCATACCATAGAATTTTTGAGAAAATAATTCGGCCACTTTGTGTTCTTCCAACGTTGCACCGACTCCGGATTTTGGAAATTCGGAGGTTACAATCTCAACGCACAAATCGTTTGTGATTTCTAGTGCAATCCAAGCGAGGAACAAAGTTTCTGATCGTGGACCTAATTAGGAGATAAAAGGAGAAGAGCCGTTCGTAGGGATTTACAAGAAGGACTATCTCCGCGTAAAAATCGGAATAGTTTGGAGTCCAAGCGTCAAGAACGCAAATGTATAATTCTGAACACCCTATGGATGTTTTGAACACACGACGCCCAAGAACAAAATTTTTAAACTTCCGCTGCGTCTTGGGTGCGAGAATTCGATGTCCCACAAAAAAACCCTAATATATCGATATATTGAGGATTATCTGCTGGACATATAGAAAAGTTCTTAATAAATTTTGACATATGAACCATAAAACATTATCTAATATATAAAGTTGACAATCCCCGTAGAACTTACGGAAAACCGGATGGAGATGCAATTAATTCTTTTTGAATAAATAAAAGAATAATTACAGAAACTCAAGTCAAAAGCAGCATGAACCATGTCCTGGATTCATTCTTCAATAGTCCAGATCATGATAAAAGTTGTTTTTAAAGAATGAATAGATTTATCCATTGATATTGTTAGATGCAATAAACGAATGTGAAATATTAAATATTCGATACTAAGAACTATGTCATATAATTTTTGTGCAGGAAAATTGTACGAGTAATTTATCCAATAATTGTCTACAACCTCGCAAATCGAGGTTTCATTCGGGCTTTGATGTTGCTTGTTGATAAAAGAAGATAATAAATCATATTCTATTATCTATCGGGTTTTATATGTTCTCTCTAATACACATCATTCAAAATTATTTATTATAAATGAGTTCATTGAAATACAAAAAACATTTGAAAAAATTGCTCAGACAATTTATCTAGAAAAATTCGAATTTTTCTTAATATAAGAAATAAGTATTCAGATTCAAAACAAACCGATTTTATAAAGAAATTAGGGTCTGAGAATGGAGCCAAAAAAAACTATATTTCCAAATAGATAAGATAACAAGTCAAACACGGGAAAAAAAAATTGTCCAAGAAACTCAACTGATAATAAAGTTTTTCAACAATAGGAAAGATTAGATGTCCAGAAAGATCGAAAGATGTCAAAATAGTATTTGATATTACAAGACAAAGAAATCAATCAACTTGTAATATCATATACTATTTAGAACATTATACGATAGGAATCTACCATAGAATGATAATCATTAGAGAATTGGAGGTTCATATCAAATGAATTCAAGTAAACGACCTCGGCCAATTGGTTAATGGACTAGAGTTTCTATAGGAACACAAACCTTGTAAAAAACTCGAAAACTAAATGGACTTCATGGCATAAGATCATATGTGAAAAATCTAATGAGTACGAGTTCAATCTCAATATACATCATAGTAGGGATATCATATGAACAATATAAAGCAGAATATTTTGTTATTTATATTGATTTAGGGGCTGAACTTTGTACCACAAAACGAGAAGTCTTTCCAAAAGAATTAGCTGAAGAATTACCTCAAATAGTTGCACGAGACTTCTCAACACAAATCATAATCTTATGCAAATAGATTTAAAAAGCAGAAATTCAAATCGGAGGTGCATGATAAACACATTGGTACAAGATGAAAACATCATCGATTTAATATCATGATACGAGAGAGGACACCTTGTTAGGAAATAATTTACTACAAATGTTTAAATCTTATACACAAGAAAATGATGCTAGATATTTAGTGTTCATAACATCATGTAATCACAAGGTAATAGTCTAGAGACCAAGATAGACATTTTATAGAATAATGTCGATCCAGTTTCGCGGCAAATGTATGGATAAAGGAAAATTTTAACACCAAAAAATGAAAGATTCTAGAAGGTTTGAAGAAATAATAATCCAAATAAAAATATAGCAAAACTTCCAACTAGAGGAAATGAAATTACTCAAAATAGTTTTACACCGGAAAGATGTAGAACTTGAATCAAAAGTATCCATATATTATGTCAAATGAATGATCAAATAAAACTAAAACGAAGATCATTTGTCATGGTGTGGAAAAAAACAACTTCAAGTTAGCCAAAAAATTAACGAAGACATGGAATATGAGTTCGTCATATACAAGCATATCCCGATGAACATATTTGATAAAAAAATATGGAGATTATTATTATCAATAAATATTTGGACATTGGTTTAATCAAAGCAGAAATATCATCATACAGTAGTACATGTTTTCTAATAATAAATCATAGTGAAATTGAAAGAAACAAACAAAAGTTAATAATTAATTATCAAAAAATTAATAAATCCTGGAATTTGATATATATTTTATGCTTAGTACAGATCATTTAATTAGTTGTATTCACAATGCAAAAAATGTTCTCTAAATTTAATTGTAAGTCCAGATTCTATTAGATTTGGATGAAAGGAAAAAGCAAGAAATTTACTGATTTCTTCATATCACATGATCATTATATTTGGCAAATATTACCAATGAGATTTACTAATGCACCTCATTTATTTTAAAGAAAGATTGATAATCTATTTAAAGATTATCTTGAATTTATTTTTATTAATATTGATGATATTTTAATAGTATCTAAAAATATGGAAGAAAATGTTAAAAATTAGAAATTTTCTTTATAGTTCGTAAACAGAAAAGACTAGTTATATCTTAAAAAAGAATGTCATTGCTACAAAGAAAATTAAATTCATTGGCGTAGAAATAGATAAGTCATAAATAGTTAGCAAGAACACATTATGGAAAATGGCACATAATTTTCCAGAAATACTTGAAGACAAGAGACAACTCCAAAGTTTATTAGAAGTTCTTAACTTTGTTGAAATATTCATCAAGAATCTAACAAAACAATAAAAATATTTAGTCAATTACTGAAGAAATATGCAAGATTCACATGGACAGAAAACACACTAATGAACTTAGCCAACTGAAAGATATTTGAAAAAAGCTCCCATAAATTGGTATTCCGAAGATAGTCTGGTATTATACAAAAATTCAAATGATCATTAGTGGGCAGAAGTTCTTACAAAGCTCATATTAAAAGGAGAAAAACCATGCAAATATATTGCAGTTGATTATTCTAATATGTAGAAGTCATATGATGACACATCAACGAAAGTCCGTTCAACGACAACGATTTTTATTTGTTGTCATTGCTAACATTTGCGACAGATTTTTTACATTAGCGACGGAAATAATGAAACAGTTGCTAATTAACCATCGCTAAAATTAGCAACGAATTTTCCATAAAGTCTGTCGCTAATTTAGCGACGGTTTGTTATGATATCCGTCGCTAATTGTTTCAGTAAAATAAAAAAAAATACTTTTAATAATTTAATAAATCTAACAACATTCATGATCTTAACTAACACTTAAAAATTTACAATAAGGTGAAGGAAAAAAATTTACCCTAAATCGAAACTAAAATCGTGTAAGAGAAAAATTTTAAGTGTTGTGAAGCAGTGTGAAGAAAATGGAGTGGGAACGTTGGTATTTATAGAGAAGTTGCGACGCTTTTTGATATAGCGACGGTAATTTTATAAATCATCGCTATTAGCGACGGTTGTTCATACACTATCGCTATTCTCGACAGTTAATTAAAAAGTGTCGCTTTTAGTGACGGTTATTAATAAACCGTCACTAATTTAAAATTTTTAGCGACAGTTTTTAATAAATCGTTGCTAATTTAAAATATATGACGGTTTAGCTTAAAACCGTTGCTAAATTTAAGGGCTTCTCCAACCCTGCGCTATCATAGCGTGAAACGCTATAATAGCGCATGGTTTCCAAAATGGTGCAGCCTCCCTCCTCTGCGCCGCAAATTTGGCGCAGAAGAGAAACCCAACGCCATTTTGGCGCTGGGTTTGGGCCTTTTTTATTTTTTTTTAACTTTTTTAATGTTTTTTAATTAATATAAATATGTATTAAATATTTTTAATAATATTATTATATAATTGATGAGTAAAATTAAATCGTGTTGATATAAAATATAATTCATAATAAAAATTAAAACACAAAAAAATTAATTATAATTATATTAGAAAATTTATAAAAATATTACTAGTTTTTTATTTTATTTTTGATATTTTTAACTCTTGTAAATATATAATTGATAAAATATCAGAAAAACTAATTTTATGTCAATTTTAATAATGAAGCATTTGTATTAATTCGTATTATAAATATTAGAGTTAATATATATAAGAATCAAATAAATAAAGTTAAATATTAATAAAAATAAAATTATAATGATAATACTAATGTTAACATTAATTATAATTATATTTTAAAATTTATAAATAAATAGTAAACAAAAAGAATATTTTAGGAATATACTTTTTAGTGTAAGATTTGAAGTAAATGAGTTGAAGATGAATGTTATATTTGGTGTAGAAACTGCACTATTTTGGTGCAGATTTATGGGTTGGAGATGGCCTAAGCAATGCGACAGTTTTAAGAAACCGTCGCTAAATTTCGCGACGGTTTTAATCTAGCAACAATTTAGTAAAATCGTTGTGTTTTGTCCAAAAAACAAGATAATGGAGAACTATTTTCTAAAATCGTTGTCGATTGTCCAAAAAAACACGCTAATAGACAACAATTTATAAATCGTTGTCGTTGACCCTAAAAAACGCTCAAAGACAACGGTTTTAAAACCGTTGTCGATTGTCCAAAAAAATCACGCTAATAGACAACAGTTTATAGAACCGTTGTCGTTGACCATAAAAAAATGCTCAAAGATAACGATTTTTAGAAAACCGTTGTTTTTGACCCCTAGAAAGACAACGATTTTCTAAAGATCGTTGTTTTTTGCTTTAAAAAATGCCATACGATAACGATTTTCAAAAAAACCGTTGTAAAAAATAAAAGAGAACGGATTTTGCGAAAAACCGTTGTCGTATGTGTGTTGTTGAATGACAAATTTGATGTAGTGTCATATTATGAATTTGAGACGTTTGCCTTGGTTCATAAAGATGGACAAACTCAAGTTTGCGTATAAATTTTATCAAAATTCAGTTAACGAATATTTTCTGTTAAATACAATGACATGAAAAACTAAATGATTTTAGAAGATATATTTGTAAGGAATTTTTTTATGTGGAATAGCAAGCTGTCGGAGAGCAAAAAGACTCGCCAAAAATTATGTAATATGACTCAAATTAGAAGATAGTCAAAAGAGATCTGTCAAGAATGTCAAAACCAGAAAATATCAAAAGTCGGGAAGGATTTTCAACCAATATCTAACTGAAAACATCTTGCAGAGACATGTCCAGACGGTGAAGGATCACACAAGGCACGTTTTCATTAGAGACCACAAAAAACTAAAAAATTCCTCGATAAATTTAAAGAAAACATGTGATCCATCACTCCATTAGTGGAAGATAGGACCAATCAATTACTACCAAGAATGGCAGACAAAAGAAAAGGTTGTTCCTCGGCTACCAGCATTAACTCGCAACAACTGAAAAACGATAATGTAAAGTTATAAAATAAGAATGAATTCTGTATTTATCAAGAATCTCTATATAAATATTAAGATAGAAGGAAGTTGAACGCCTAAATCATCCTCTTCAATTTTCTTTCAAATAATTATTGTAATATTTTATTTCAATTTATGTCTATTGTATTTACAACTACAATTAATAGCTAAACAAGTTATCTCATATTTTACACGAGGTTATTAATGTATATAATTAGTATGTCTGAATAAACTCTTGAGACTTTTACCTCTCTCGTGTTATAATTATTTCAAATTAAACATTCAACTCTACACCTTGAGGTAGAAAACAAAACAAGACTGCTAAGTGTTAGTGAAGGAATCTGTGACGTGAACCATCATTTGCGACTATGTGATTAGTCTACGAGGCGCAGTTTGTAAAATCCGACAAACACGACCCGACGATATTTTGGTCAAAATGTATGAGTTATAATTTATTTTACGAAAGCACGATGAGTTAGAAAAAGTAAATAAAGTAAAATTGGGTTAAAATTGGAATTATGGACAAAATTGGGTCATAAAAGTAAAAGAACAATTTTGGCTCACTAAAAAGATAAGGGACATAATCAGAAATCATCAAAACTAGATGGATATTTTAGTCCTCGAATATTTATTCTACCGTCTGTTGTTTGGTATGATGATTTGTGGTTCATGAAGCCTTTTATAAAGATGAAATATCTATTTTTTTCTTTACTTGTCTTGTTTGAGATATGGTTAAGAAACGAGAAGTATGATTTGAAAATTAATCTATCTAATTCTAAGTTATTTATTTTACTATCTATGACAACTTAACATATGTTTTTTTACTAGAACAAATATAAAAATTTGGGAAAATGTTTATTTTTTATCATGTATATTTGTGTTTTTTACAATTTTGATCATTTATGCTGCCAAAGTTCGATTTAGATCGCTTTTATCTTTGTTTTTTTATATTTTTTTTGGACGTAGTGTTGATGTGGCAATGACTCAACACCAACGTGCGTAGTTTCACATCAATAATCTTGATCTAAAAAATGAATGAAATTGTAAAAAAATAAAGATACATGATTAAATTTGATATTTGATAATATATAGAACAACAACAATAATAATAAAACAAATTTATAAGATCAAAATTGCAATTTTTTTAAATAAAAAATGTTTATATTTCATATCAAAAAAGTTGTTTTGGATAATATTCGACCATATTATGTTTGATAATTTTATTGCTCTCATTTTTGTTATAATGCTCCAATATATTTAGTGTACCGTGTTTTTATTAGATTGTTTTAATTTGTACATTCACATACAAAAATATCTATCTCCACCATGCATACTTTACGAAGAGCCCGTGTTTATAAAAATGTTTATGTTATATCGATAATTTATAGTTTATCTGACAAAAGATTTTAAATTTGTATGTACTATAAATATTTTTATATCTACTTATAAAATATGTCTTATCGAAGACCAAAGTGCTCTCTAATCATTTCAATAGTTGTAAGTTATTTTTCTTAACAATATAAATTTGAATTCTAAAAAAAATCATCACCCGAATATTTATTTTTAGTAGGGAATCTCATCCAAATTTGGAGCAACGTTTTTTTTATTTTTTGATGATTTAGAAACTCACAACAACTACCCTTCAGTATGGATCGAGTAAATTTTTATATTAACGTAACAATCTGTAAATATAATTATGTTAGTTATGTAAACCACACAAAACAAATCTATGTGAAAAACTCGTTCGAGAATGTGTCGGCTAAGAGAATTCAACTATTGATAGTTGGAAATGATGAGGCGGAAAGTTTGTAATAAATCAACTGTTTTAGTTCATAATTATTGACAATAGCATTATACCAAAAGGTCAGCGGGTGGCGTCGGTTGACTCGTGGTGGACCAGAGTAATCGATGGGGCAGCCAGCCCACCACTTTATGTCCACACAGACGACGTCGTTCTATTGGATAAGATAAAGCGTGCATCAATCTCCTCTCAAGTCAATCAGCTAAGCTCGCCACGTTTATTCGTTAAAATTTTGATGGCATGGAAGATCGCCAATTTATATTCACTAAAAACCATATTCTATGATTTTTTTATTATTTACAATCGTAATAACAATTTGATTATATAATTGTAATAAAAATTTGACTATAAAAACAACCTTATATTATTTCTTGATAAATTAATTTAAAATCTTATTACTGTATTTCCAAAACAATAAGCAATAAACTTCACAACAAAACATTATATTCTTTATGAATTTTATGGATGAAAATTTTAATTGACGAAAGATTTTCAGAACTCGTATAAATATTAGCGCATAAAAACAAAAAGAAAAGAAAAGTTTGGAATATCTTTAAAGTGAACATTAATATTTTTAAGATAAAAAATATTATTTTTTTTATGAATTATTTCGTATTATAAAATTGATACGTACGACTGTTCGCATGAGTTTTTTTGTTATATTATATAAGAAAAATCAAAAGTTAAATATAAATTAATAATACAAAATGTAATCATAATTTAATTTATATTTAAAAAAATTATTGAAGAATTCTACGATAAATATATTATTTGAAATTTTTATTTATAAAAATACTAGAATATAAATATAAAAATTTGTGTGAGATGATCTCACGAATCGTATTTTATGAAACATATATCTTATTCGAATCTATATAAAAATATATTATTTTTTTATTGTAAATCTCGCAGTGTATCGTATCGCAAACAAGGAAGTAAGAGAGCGGTTAAGCAATGCGATATAGGAGCTGGGGTAGGGGCTGGCTGTGTGATTGAAATTTGATCAAACCTCACCTGTTTCTTCTTCGACCTCGCCCCTCTTTTTCGTTCGATCACTGAACCCTAATTGATATAATCTAATTCGCAAATTAAGGCGCACTAAAATAAAATATAGGGGAAACGAAAGGAATATATTTGAGAATTAGTACAAAATTTTATTTACATAAGCTAATGGCTGAATCGGTGGAGCTGCCGGGCCGACTCGCTATTCTTCCCTTTAGAAACAAAGTTTTATTGCCCGGAGCAATAATTCGTATTAGCTGCACTTCGCCTAGCAGGTGTTTTGAATTTTTTTGTCTTGCTATTTTTTTTTTGTTGAATACTGTTCCCAGGCAAATTTGTATGTTTTGAATTGAAATGATTTGTTTTCTTAGAGTATGAAAAGCAATATGTTATTTTTTGCATGATAACATTGTGAAGTTAATGGAAGTTATTTTACGTTAATGAATGTGCTAGTGTGAAATTGGTGGAACAAGAGTTGTGGCAGAGAGAAGATAAAGGATTAATAGGCATTCTGCCAGTTCGTTATCTTGCGGAGGTCCCCAATGCTGGCCCCATGCCGTCGCCAGGTTAGTAGTAGCACTCGCTCACCAAATCGGATGTTATTTTTGTATGTAAAATGTGAAAACTGAAAAAGGTGAATCGAATGTAACCGCAGTAGTAATAGGAGTTGTGATGTCTGATGAGTCATTTTGGAATTGTATTTTAAGGCATTGGAACTAACTTGAGTGAGAGAAGCTCAAAAGTTCAAGAGGAAACAGCTGATATCTTCCCTAAACATGGTGGCAAGAATCAACAAGAAGTTATTCACTGGCATAACAGGTATTTATTTATATATGATGAAGCTAAATTTTGTTAGTATTCTGAGTGTCTGAATATTGGAGATTATATACCTGTGTTTGATGGTTTTCTTCCAGGGGAGTTGCTGCCCGAGCTTTACATCTGTCAAGAGGAGTGGAGAAACCAAGTGGCAGGGTCACCTACACCGTAGTGCTTGAAGGCTTGTGCAGATTTAGTGTGCAGGAGCTTAGCACAAGAGGGACATACTACACTGCTCGGATCACTTCCCTCGATGCGACAAAAGCTGGTAAACAATTAGCACACTTCGTATTTTTTGGTTAATCGTGGATATTGGTAACTTTGGACCAAAGGCAGTCAGTAAATGTTGCTCTGGCCAAACAATAATTCCTAATGATACTCACGGGAAATTTAGGGTCCGATCCACGCAAGCGTCACTAATCCAGACACGGGCTCCAAAATCACCCTGAGCCTGAAATCACAAATAAGACCGTTAGGAGGGGGCCAGGAGGGTATCCTGGCGTAGCCCCTCCGACGCTCAAGTCAGAGACTGAGGATATATGGGGGAGCAGCTAAGGGCGCTGCTGAAAATAATATAGTGAATCCAATAACTGAACACTCAAACCTGGTATTTATAGGAGAATACATGGGCCCTTGATGGGCTTGTCTTCCTTTTGAGCTAGGGATGGGCCAAGGGTAATGGGCCCATCCATGGGGTATCACCTAATGTTAGGAAGTACAATCCATGTTGTGCTGGGTATTGTGCATTAAGTATACATAAACAATCCCGTCTTAATTAATGAGGAAATTTGATGGTTTTGTTGTTTCCTTGGGCTCCCGAGATCATACTATTGGAAAAAAATTATTTAATTTATCCCACGCACCTATAAGTTTATCTCTTTTAAAACAATTTTTACGTAATTGATCGCATTCACGGGATTATATCATACCTCGCAATTCTTTAATCATGAGTCCAAAATCTTTAAAACTTTAAACTATGAACCATTGAACTTAAATCAACATGGTCCTACAAAGATCATGACCTCAATTGAGGTTCTTCTTTTGTTTCTTTATTTTTCTTCAAATTTTGGGGTATAGACACCACAAGGAATTACCATATGAACATCCATGCTAGTCAATGATTACATTTATATGATGAGGTTGCCGGAATATCGCCTTGGAAGACGTGAGGGTGGTGTGAACGAGAGGGAGCAAACATTTTGCGTGAATCTATTAAGTTTTTGCATAATTTGTTTTGGTAATTCTACATGTAATCTTAATATATTATGAGTTTGAATAAACATTGAACTTTTCCATGCCAAGTTCATCCATAATAATGAATATAAACAATTACTTGAACATTTTAAACCCGTCTAGTAAAATCATGCAATCCTAGTTCGTCAATCGAATTGTTATTGCAGATGAGCAACCCTTACTCATTATTACAAGTTTAATACTGCCTGTCGTCATAATTGCAATTACTGATTTGAAAAGTGTTCTAACTTGGAGGCTTTCTCAAAAGAGAACCTTACAAGTTTGGAATCCCCTCTTGAAGAAATTCACAATCCTATTTTGTCGGACACATATTCATATATCCTTAAATTCAACTCTTTCACAACCCTCTTTTAATTTTCAGTGCAACCCACAACTAGTTCAGTGTGATCTTTAACATTCTATGGGATATAGTAATCTAAGAATATTTATTTACTCGTGATGCATGGATCAACGAACATAAAATGCCAAATATATGATTTATTATTAATAGTAAATAAAGAAAATTGGGAATATATCACAATATCAGCTAGTAGTTGGCTCAATGAGAAGCTACTTTAACAAGTTTTTTTATGAAATAGCCTTCTAACTAAAAAGCTAGTGTATGAATTTGTGCTGGTTTCTTTCATTTTTACTGCATGTTTTTAATTTTTGGCAGATTTTCTCTCGGTTAATTTTGATTTTATACATTTTGAAACATAACAAATAATAAAAACAATCCAGCCACAGTGTCACGTCCCAGGATTGACTTGGCCACAATTTCCTTTGAAATGTAAATTGAACCTTGATGTGTTTTTCAAAAATGGAATCAAAACCATTTTTCTGTTTTAGTTCCATAATCAGGATCAAATTCAATGACTTGCAATTTGGTTCTGGTTTTTAAAAATTAGAAACCAGAATCGAAATTTAATATAGAACTGCATGGAACTGAGAAGGCCATCTTAAGTTTTATATTTCCAGTATACATTTATAATTAATTTATATAGTTCCACTTTTAATTGGGACTGAATCATTGGTTTCAAAATCACAACAACTGATTTTGGAACCATAGTCAAGGCCTCGTACTCCGTCTAAATTGTACTTTTACCGAGTAGATAGTTTGTAGTATTAATAAAAAAAAATTCCCTCGCTTTTGGTATTTTTCTATACCTTTTTTAATAATGGAGATTTAGTGACAGAAAAAGCTTGTTAGACTTTATTTAAAAGAGATTGCCATTCTTGGCATATTTTCTCTCATTTAATATACTATCTATTTGCTAAATGTTGATTTAACCTTTCAGTAAATGCACCAGTGCTCTTTGGCTTTGTCTAGGATTTTTGGTTAATTTGTCTAACGCATTTAACTGTATATTCTATCCTTACGATTATTTAGATATAACTGCTTTTTTTGGGTATATGTTGTTTATATGCCACACAAATTTGGCAAAGTATTTTCTTAAGTCAAATCTACGTCCAAAGCATTTACTCAAGCTATGAATCTATGATACAATGCATATGTAGATTTTAAAGGAGTTTGTTTACTCCAAATCCCTATGATATGTGTGCTTATAAATAGAAAGTATGGTTTATTTTCATAAACAACTCTATTATATACGTAATATTTGCATCAGATTTTTGGTGAACTAGTTCAGGACAGGTTCTAAAAACTAGTGGGGGATTTTATACTTCATCCACCGATTTTGCTCGTTTTTGACTAGCTCTGCTCAACTTTGGCCTCATATGTTCCAGACTGGACTCTGAACTTTTAAATGCAATAGTTCCTTGAGCCTCCAGTGAAGAGTTCTGGAATGTTCTGAAGGCAGCTGTTTTTGTCAGTTTTTTTTTTTCTTATGGTTATTGTGATAGTACAGTAATTTAAGGCAAGTACTAAAACTTTAGTACAGTTTCTCAAAAACTCCAAAAAAATGTGTGAACTGAGTGTGCCCATTTTAATGATATATGGTGAATTTGTTACAAAATTGAAGGCGGTGTTACTTTTTCTGGCATGAAGGCTTGTGTTCACTTATTTATTAACCGATAATGTTCTCAAACTTGGGTATCCCATTTGAGTTAATGAAATATTTGTAACCCTTTTAACTCTTTATCTTAATCTTTATTTTCCTAAATGTTCTTTACGCATTTTCGGGGCATATGGGGTGAAAGGGTACTGAATAGAGTTTGAGGGCTAAAAAGTTTGTTGGACCACAATGAAATCCTTCATAAACATATGGGAAGAAGGAAAGGAACTGAATGGCTTAATTTAATTTTACCTTTTATTATAGCCGCTTCCTTGCTTCCCACATGTGTGAATTAATGAATTTGGAAGTTTGGCACACGTTTCCGTCCTTTGACACAGGCTGAAAATATTTAACTGAATTCTATATCTATTCTTGCATAAACAATTGCACTTCAGATTCTGACCTAAGTTATATTGTTTTTCTTATGCTCATTAAGTTTTACTTTACTGCTCTTTGGACATCATCTTTGATTTATTGACTGCTTTAATGTTCTTTTATAATCTTATAGAGATGGATCAAGTGGAACAAGATCCAGATTTTATAGCGCTATCTAGACAATTCAAGGCCTCTGCGATGGAACTTATCTCTATTCTCGAGCAGGTTGGTTATGTGAAAGACATAAGCATTTATGGAGGAAATCCTGTGTTGGAAATGGACATACGTTTCAGTGTTTTTCCATTGTAGTATTACTTATTTTTCATTTGATCCTTGTTTGATTTCTGCTTTTAGAAACAAAAAACTGGTGGCAGAACTAAAATTCTCCTGGAAACAGTCCCCGTGCACAAACTGGCAGATATATTTGTTGCAAGCTTCGAGATTAGCTTTGAAGAACAGCTATCCACTTTAGATTCCGTGGATATTAAAGTGAGGCTAGCAAAAGCAACAGAATTGGTTGATAGGCATTTACAGGTCTGTAGAATTCATCTTATGGCTTTGTACATCAGTACGGATCATGTACAGTTAAGAGACATGCTACAACTGCTTCCTGCAGTCTATTCGAGTAGCGGAGAAGATTACACAAAAGGTCGAGGGGCAGTTGTCAAAGTCACAGAAAGAATTTCTCCTTCGTCAACAGGTTTTTCTTACTATATATATTTCATACGAAGGATTATAGTGATTCCTTTTAAAATAAACCATGAGAAAGCTCCTTGGCATGCAGAACTGTCTTTGTGAGATAAAATGTATTTAGGCATTCAACTATAGTTATTAGAGGCGCCTGCATGCATTCACATAACATAGTGCTTGTGTTTGTATTTTGAACTTAAAAATTTACCTATCTTGTTTAATTTTGGCTCTCTCAAGGTCAAATATTTGAAACAACCGAGGCAAAAGAATTTTCCTTGGTTTCCGCCTTATAAAGTTGCCAGCTAGTCCTGTGCTTGCTTCATGTAAAATAATCAATTGATTCCATTTTTATACTAATGTTCGGGCTCGACCTTTTTCCGTAGTTTGCAAAAACCATTTTTTTTACTTGCAGTAACTTATTAGAAAGAAGAAAAGTTATAACTGACTTCACTATCTAGTTTCTTAGTACCAACAATTCTTTCGAAAAATCTCTCATGATTAATTTATAAATTGTCTTGTAAATTCCAGTGTTCTAAATATCCCTCTAGGCGCCGGCCGACCTCACCAGAAAGGTGCTAGTTAGTCGGCCAGCCTAGGCGGCCTTAGGGTGGTAGATTAGGAAAGTAGTTTGGTTAAGACCAATTTTACCTGTTATAACCATGGCGGCGACGGTATTTAAGAGTTTCCAAGATTTCAAAGTGATGAAGAATAGCGAATATTCTAGGCATTATGAGATTTGAGAGGAGATGCTAACGATCAGAAACAATGGTTCTCGTCTAGGGTTAGAAAATACTAATATATAAAGGACCAATTAATGGGCTTGTAATGAGACAAGCCCATTGACTTAAAAATGGGCTGATTTATTGACTTAAAAATGGGTCACTTGACTAAAATGAGCCTCCTTAATTAAAATGGTCCATCTAATAACTAAACTTTCAAAAATTACTCCTATTTTTTTAACATGTCTAGCAGCGCTTAGGTGGGCGTCTAGTCCCCGCCTAGGCACTGATCTTAGGCTGATCTGACACCTGACTAACGCCTAACGAATTTTAGAACCTTGGTAAATTCTAATGGTATTCCTACACCTTCGTACTTTTTGTATGTGTAAGATGAGGGCTATAAAGGAAGAGCTTGGTGATAACGACGATGATGAGGATGATGTGGCCACACTAGAGAGAAAATTGCAAGATGTCGGGATGCCTGCAAACATCTGGAAATATGCTCAAAGAGAATTACGGTACAGTACTTCATTACCAATCACTTTGATAGATCTCAAAGAGCAGTGATAGTGGATTTAAATATTTCATCTAAATTATGTTGAAACTATATTAGCAATATTCATACATCAATACTTGTGTTAAGCTATCAAATTGTCAAACATTTGATGTAATAGTTAGTCACTCAAAAGTCAAAATGATGGTGTATTGACTTCATGTACTGTAGCAAAAGAGCATTGACACATTGGATCTTCTATCGAGACATAATTTTTTAATACTCATACTTTAAGGCGAAGATAAGTCATATTTTGTTAGTCTTATGCCAAAGTTCGCAAAGCTATATCTGCCAATCTATTTTGTGAGATATGACATTGTTGTCTGCTATACAACCCATAGTTTGGACTTCTTCTTGCTCTTGGTTCAGAATTCCAAATCTGGTGGAGCACTTTTTTCATTTTCGAATTAATTTTTGTACAGGAGACTTAAAAAAATGCAGCCACAACAACCTGGATATAACAGCTCTCGTGCGTATTTGGAGCTTCTTGCTGACCTTCCCTGGCAAAAAGCCAGCGAAGAACGGGAATTGGATTTGAAGGCAGCAAAAGAGCGTCTCGACAGTGACCACTATGGTTTAGTAAAAGTCAAGCAGCGCATAATTGAATATCTAGCTGTTCGGAAGGTTGATCTCTAGTTCGGATTTTATTCTTGATATTTTTCAATCTTGCAAATGTTAATCCAACTGAATCTGTCTGAAACATGTCATACAGCTCAAACCAGATGCAAGGGGCCCGGTGTTGTGCTTTGTTGGTCCACCAGGTGTAGGAAAGACATCTTTAGCCTCGTCAATTGCTACTGCTTTGGGCAGAAAATTTGTTCGCATATCACTTGGTGGCGTCAAAGACGAGGCTGACATTAGAGGCCACCGGCGAACATATGTTGGAAGCATGCCTGGACGTCTTATTGATGGGCTGAAGGTGAGAAGGGATCATATCGAATTTTTCCTTGATGTTCACTTGATAAGATTAAAAGCATTGAGGTTTTCTTTTTTACAATAACATGCTATTGGTAAAATGAGGTGAGACGTATATGACTTGTCCTTTTGCGGGGCTTTGACCTTTCATTTGTGGCTCTGGGTGGGATTTTAATTGATATTTGTCCACCTTTTCGTATTAGAGATTTTTTTGGTGCTACAGCACATGAGTGGATTTTGTGAGGTAAAATTAAATTTGTTATGCAAACTATCTACGATGATCATGATTTAAATTTTGTCTTTTTCTCATCAATTTATGAATGATTGTCCTTCATAAATTGGACTTCTAATTGTTTTGGTTTGGGGTTTTGGTGGGCAAGATAGAACACCAAATTAAATAAGAGTAATATTTCATCGAGATGAAAATAATCTTATGTCCGTATATTTTTTCATCCCGAGTTTGGTGCATTTGCATATTTCACAGATTCTTTTCTTGATGAAATCAATGTATCTTTTTTTATTTTCCAGAAAGTTGGTGTTTGCAATCCTGTTATGCTTCTGGATGAGATTGACAAAACAGGTTCCGATGTCCGGGGTGATCCAGCTTCAGCGCTGCTTGAGGTCCTTGATCCCGAACAGAACAAAACTTTCAATGATCAGTATCCTTACACTAGTCATGTTTGGCTGACTATGTTAAAGTACTTGGATAGTAAAAACTGCTTTAATTTTCTCATCTACTTCATGGGGAATTCAGCTATGAAGATATGGTTGTGATGAAGTCATAAAACCTGATAAATTCGTACTGAACTTATGGGAAATTTGGACACAGATTTTATTTAATATTTCTTTTCTTTCATTATAAGCTGCTCAGGCATAGAAGTGAGTCATTAAGAATATGGAGTTAAAAGATATGAATTTGAGTTAAAAAGATTTGAATTTATGTTGCAGAATCATGAAAAAATTTATTGTTCCACAGAAATATGAAAGAATGCCCGTGTCATGCTTTTGTTCTTTCATTACATGTTTATACGTTGAATTTATCATCAGTCTTGTGCCAAAGTTATCGAAAAATAAAAATAGGTGATCCTTGATTGAAGTTTTTAGCTATTTGAATGTTCCATTTGACCTTTCGAAGGTTATATTTGTGGCTACTGCAAACAGGATGCAGCCTATTCCTCCGCCACTCTTAGACAGGATGGAAGTCATTGAGCTGCCTGGATATACCCCTGAAGAAAAGCTTCGAATAGCAACCCGACATTTAATTCCGCGTGTACTTGATCAACATGGACTGAGCTATGATTTTCTACAAGTTCCAGAGGTATGGTAGTCACTAGTCATTATGCACTTGTTCCGTTCTATGATGATTCCTCATATAGAAATATGATTGGATACCTGTTGTAAACTGGCATGATGCATATATGTTTTGGTTTGCATTGTAAGTTTGGCTTTTGCATGTTATTATGTGGTTCTAGTTTAGTCCTTTTTTGTGAGCATAATTTTGTATGTTTGAATACAATTTCCTGCATCTCCCCTAGCTTATCTGGATCATATCTAGTCATATATTACATTTTTTTAACTTTTTGGATTTGATTTTTTAATTATTTAGCTTAATTAGTACCTGGTTTACGTGCTTGTAAACGTGGAAATAGGTGTTGTCTCTAACCCATAGGTCATTTTATTAGCTTGAGGATTTGAGTCCGGCACACCACATCATCAATTTGAGTAGATAACGATGCTGCGGCGTGCTTTGGTGACCCCCTCTTTCAGGGTTGACGTTTGCATTATTATTAATTATTTAATTAGGTAGTCTTATTCATATGACTATCACAAGTATGTTCATGCTTACGAAGTGCCTCCTGTTCAACAGTTCCATCATTGGCTAGTCATTTTGTCGGATTATCGAAAACTAATGGACTTAAGCCGTACTGGTTCCTTGATTTTATGGTAGGCCATGATAGAACTTGTCATTCAAAGGTACACTAGGGAAGCTGGTGTCCGCAATCTGGAGAGAAATTTGGCTGCCCTAGCTCGTGCAGCTGCCGTTAAAGTTGCCGAACAAGATCCTGTTGTGCCACTTAGCAAAGATGTCCAGCGGCTGGCTTCGCCTATATTGGAGGGTGGACTTTCTGATGAGGCTGAAGTAGAAATGGAAGTTATTCCTATGGATGTCAACAACCATGATATCTCAAATGCATGCCGTATTACCTCACCTTTGATTGCGGATGAAGCTATGTTGGAAAAAGTTCTCGGAGTAAGTAGTATTTTCTTTTAAATAAATGATAACTATTAGAATCCCAAAAACCCAATTTATCTTGTAACTTTGATTGCTTTGTAAGGGATATTTGGGTTCTGTTAGACATCGGTTGTTCCTCTTTTCTTGTTGCTGCAGTTCTCATCATCTGTCATGACTTACAGTATGACGTATATATCGTTTATGCTGTTTACTAGCCACCAAAATATGATGATAGAGAAACTGCTGACCGAGTTGCAACTCCTGGGATATCTGTTGGACTTGTTTGGACAGCCGTTGGTGGGGAGGTTCAATTTGTTGAGGCTACTGCGTTGGTGGGAAAAGGTGATTTGCATCTGACTGGGCAACTTGGGGATGTAATTAAAGAATCGGCACAAATTGCATTGACGTGGGTAATAATTTTCACTCTTTCACTGCACATATGGTTTTATGTAGTTATAAATAATATGCTTGTCTTGACTCTTAGTAAAGTAGAAATGCGGTTTAGGATGCTGCAAGAGTTGAAATTTGCTATCTAAAATATATTGTCGTAATTCCAACTCTTAATGTACAGTAGAATTCACTAGAAAGTTGTGTGGGTGCCACCTAGCAATTTTTTTGCTCGGTATTTTGTCAAATTTTGAGTGATTAGGCGGGGATATGATTACCATATTCATGTTTGTTGGAACTAGCAAATTCACAATGAAGCAATAGTTGACTGGTCACTTTTAAGCATTATTCCGTCCGGCTGCTCTATTTTAGTTAAAAATAATAATTTTCTGATTTCTTTTGTTGCTTGAATTTTTCTGGTACAATTTGATGTGGGGTACCATTTAATTGTGTGGAAAACAAAAGGATAAAGGTCGTCTCATAGTTCATAGGTGTTTGTAAGCTTTATGGTTCTCTCTATTCATGTACACAGGTAAGAGCAAGAGCAACTGAACTGAATCTGGCTGCTGCTAAAGATTCTAATCTCCTTGAAGGTCGAGACATTCATATACATTTTCCTGCTGGGGCTGTCCCAAAGGATGGGCCTTCAGCTGGTGTAACTCTTGTAACCTCATTGGTTTCACTATTCAGTCAGCGAAGAGTTAGAGCAGATACAGCAATGACTGGGGAGTTGACTTTAAGGGGTTTAGTCTTACCTGTTGGTGGCATCAAGGACAAGGTATATTTTTTTGGAGATTTACACAGTAAATTTTATGTTACATTTGTGAGATTTTACATTTTAGTTTACAAATATGAACTATTATTTTGCAGACCTAATAATTTTCAGTGATGAGTATTGATTTGATGCTAGATAAACTTCACCTGTCTTAGATAAGGGTGGAAATGGGATCAAATCAAGGTTAAATGAGGTTCTTCATAGATGGGATCAGCAAAAATATATTGG
This sequence comes from Primulina tabacum, assembly GCF_025594145.1. Taxonomy (NCBI): domain Eukaryota; kingdom Viridiplantae; phylum Streptophyta; class Magnoliopsida; order Lamiales; family Gesneriaceae; genus Primulina; species Primulina tabacum. Next base: position 32,309,567 of record NC_134563.1, read on the forward strand.
CTCGAAATGAGTGTCCAAATTTTATTTTTTTCCCTCAACCTATATAAGCATTCTGTCTAGCATAACCATTGTTTTTCCACTAATCACATTATTATCCATAATAATGTGCTATATTTTGTGTTTTCTTGAACGCTCTTTGTTTGAAATGAATATTTAACAAAACATTGTATCCTTTATATCCTATAGATGTACTAGATGAGATAAATAAGCTCATTTCGTCTTGTGTTCATTTTTCATTGACTTCAAGTAAGAATTGGGTTTGCCACCATGTAAATTGCTTATTGTTGTCCACTCGACAGGTTCTAGCGGCCCACAGATATGGAATCAAAAGAGTTATTCTACCAGAGAGGAACTTAAAAGACTTGGTGGAGGTACCATCAGCCGTGCTCTCTTGTTTGGAGGTAAATTTTGCTCAATACAGTTTTATGTTTTGTAATTGTGTCTTGATTTTGGGAAGTTATGAGTTTAGATGTATGGTTATAAACAATATGTATCGAATTTTATCTAAATAATATTCTTATTTTGGTTAGTCGAAAGTAGAAGTGAGTCGAGAGACTCCCGAGTATTTTGGTGCAGTAAAAATTCAACTCGAGGTTGGTTGTGACCGAGCCAGAGAGGTTGATTATTAGGTTACGTTGGGTCGATTTCGGCATTTTTTACTGCTACTTGAGCGTTGATCTGCCATGTTAGTTTTTAAAAAATATTTTTGATATAATTAAACTCATCATTTTGTCTTTGATTCTTTTAATATTGAATGTTTTGAATCTTAGTTTATAAAGACTGGATAGTATTTTGGTAACTGATTTGTCCAATCTCAAGCTCAACTGAATCTTGAAAAGATAAAGCTAATCAAAGTCGAGCTTGAGTGACTCTGCTCCTGCACGTTCGCTAGTTGGTTTGAGTTTGAGCTCTCAACAAGAGGGTTTTACTAGAAAGGGACTAGTAGGGGAATTGTCCTGTTCTCAAGCCGAAAAAAAGTGATGTTGATAATTATATGTATAATTTTTTAAAAGATTTCAAGTTTAGTTCCTAAATATGTTGACCTAAATTATGTATCTTTTTGCAACAGATACTGCCTGCAAAGCAAATGGAGGATGTGTTGGAACAAGCTTTCGTGGGTGGTTGCCCATGGAAACAGCATTCAAAATTATGATAACCCTCGATATCAAGTGTATTTATAGCCCAGATTCTCTTGAGACCACAAACTTCGTGGAGATGGAAAAAAAGTGACTTTATATACTGGTCGACCAAGCGATACGATCAAGTGTATAGCAATATTCTCGATGTTAGTAACCTATCAATTAATGCATATGGAGCATTTAACAAGCAAGTCTCGTGCAGCTGCTTGATTTAAGTCCTAAGATGTCAACTACTCCAATCCAGTACTGGAAACCTTGTTTTCCACTGTTCCTCAATGTGGATATTTGGCCCTGAGTGGACAACTTATTTTCCAAACTATAGTTTGGTACATATGATATGATGTGTGATATGTAATATAAAGATATGTTAAAAATAAGTAACATGATAGAATATAATATTGAATGTTTTGTATGATTTTAGTAAGAGATTAAATTTGTTTGTTGGGTATAATCTTTATCATAATAAAATTTGATTTTTGCATTGTTATCAAGATTTTTTGCACGTGCAGATAGGGTGGACGTTTGGGTTCAAGTATCGGGTACCAGGTCGGTTCTTTCAAAATGTCTGGTTCAGGTTTTTACTCTTAACCGATTTTTTTTGCCCGGGTTGATGTAAGACATTAATACGTCGAATACTGTTTTTTTACGTTTAGATTTTTATATAATTAATAAATAAATAATACTAAAAAATCATAAGGAAATAAAAAAGAAAAATCGACAAATATTATTCAAAATTTTTGTATTTGAAAAACATATGACCATTTTTATTGAAAATGTTTTCGACTTTTTGAGAAAAATGTAAAAAACCAAGAAGAAAATTTCGGGTATCAACAATTTTGAGTCAAGTTAGGATACTCGAAATTACCCGAACTTTTAATACTCAAACCGAAGTCTACCCTTAAGTGTAGATTTCAAAACTTAAAACTTTTTTGGATAAAAAACAAAATTTAAAACTTTTTTTCTTGCACACACTAATGCTATATATAATATATATAAAAATTACAATGTGAAAACGGGTGATTTTTTTAAAATGCATTACATTATAAAAGGGGAAAAACAAGTAAATTCATTACACACACTAGTGCTATATATAATATATAAAAATTACAATGTGAAAACGGGTGATTTTTTTAAAATGCATTACATTCGTTTAGGATATTTTCATTCGTTTAGGTCTCCGAAATTGCGTTTTACTATTTTAGAAAAGTTTTGTAGAACTCACAACTTTCATAGGAACCTCGGAATTTAATTTCGCCAGCTATTCTGGAACCCCCTCAACTTTTTCTTTCAATATATATAAAAATTTCGAAAATTTCTATTTTTGAACATTGTTGGTGTCACACCTCGAGCCCGGACTCGCGCCTGCATGACTGCACAATGGGTCCCTATAACAACTACTTCGTATTCATCCTCGTTTTACTAAAATGATTAACCTAAGTTGCTATAGAAGTCCATTGTAGTCCATTATAAACTCATTTTAAATATTTAATTTTTACCATGAGGGACAAGAGGTATCACAATCACTCCTCGTTCAGAACGCGACGTCCTCTTCGCAGCCTGACCTCTCGATCCACCAACAACGAGAATCTAGAGATGGTTCCTATAGGTTCAAGAGGTGGCTCCTGTCATGTAGCACTTTTCCCCGCAAGTTCAAGAGGTGGCTCTCATGCACGTAGCACTTTGCCCTGCATAGCACTTATTTCTCGGTGTTCCTTGCCGGTGACCGGCTCTGATACCATTCTGTCGCACCATGGTCCTAAGCCCGCGCCTACGTGACTGCGCACAATGGGCCCCTATAGCAACTACTTCGTATTCATCCTCGTTTTACGAAAATGATTAACTCAAGTTGCTATAGAGTTTCATTGTAGGTCATTATAAACTCATTTTAAATATTTACTTTTTATTATGTGGAACAAGAGGTATCACAATTATTTTACAATAGTTTAGTATATTTCAATTATCAATTTTTGAGAAGACCACAACACTGAATCTTGAGTGTCAATTTCTGAAAGACATATTTAACACAAGAATTTTGTTTAAAATATTAACACGGTTTTTTGAATATAATGATATCAAAATTTTTAAACCTACCCCTATTTGTGGCAAGAATATTTGCTAATTAATGGACATTATTTCTTCACTGTATTTGGGTGTCAAACTCAAAAACCACCTTAAAACTTGAGGGAGTAATCAATATTATTCTCAATTATGATCTAGCACAATACCTTATATTGCTAGATATATATTACTTTTTATGGATTCAATCTCCTTGCTATATATATGATGTTTGAATTCATCTTCCACTCGTGAAAATTCGGACCCTCTACCACCTACAAATTCGAGAGTCTTCTTCACTTTGTTGATTTTTTATTACTTCTTCCAAGTTCGAAAATTTCTTTTGTTTTATTTAGTTAGATATTTTGTTGGGTGCAATAATTGTTCATGTTTGGTAGAGCGATCGAACCGTAGTACTTGAGCTACGGTGCGGTTTAAAAGATTTGAGTTGCACCATTACCATTAGTTATAACTTTTGGTAAAGCGCTTGCTATAACTTTTGGTAAAGCGGCAAGCGCTCGGTCCTATAATTGGTATCAGAGTCAAGGTCACGGGTTCGATTCCCATTGATTGCAAGGAGTGCAATTATTGGGAGGGAGATTGTTGGGTGCAATAATTGTCCCTGCTTGGTATAGAGATCGAACCGTGGTGCTTGAAGCTGCTGTGCAGTTTAAAAGATTTGAGTTGCACTATTACCACTAGCTATAGCTTTTGGTAAAGCGGCAAGCGCTCGATCCTACATATTTACTTTGTATGGTTAACCCTCCTTGCTATATAAGTAGCTCAAAGCTTCATTCATCTCTTGTAAATTTGAGAACCCTCATCACTTGCAATTCGAAAATCTCCTTGACCACCTACAAACAAAACAAATCGAGCATAGAGGTTGCCATATTCAAGGCTTCCAGCAACTGATATTCGCCCAAGTCCTGTCATACGAAGTCATCCATTACAAGCACCGCCAAAGTTCAAGCGTAGAATGCCAAACCAATCTAAGGTCGTGAAAGACCTCAAGCTCGAGATCGAGACACATATGATGAATTTCACTAATTTACTTTGTGACAAGAACAATTCAAAGGGATTTATGGAGCAACTTCAAGATGATGTAAAACAACTCTCCTTCGACTGGATATTTGCAAAGAAACAACTTAAAGACTACAAAGAAGAGCTACAAGAGGCCCAAAAATATGGTCAAAAAATGTTAACTGTGGCTTAAACATGGTTCGACGACTACCATACTGCAAAACAATTTGGTAACCTGTTCCAACAAGAGTTCAATACGTGTATTCAGGAAACGGGAGACTGTATCAAGAAATCAAGCAATAGTTTCAAACTAACCAAGATTTCATTAACGTTTTGATTCAAGACTAAGGTAAGTGGGATTATATTTTAAAATAATTTGTATATAAATTGTTTAAATTTTCGAAACTTTGTTCGAGCATGAATTATTCGTTTCGTGTTGAGTTGAAAGTACCATTTGTTTTGAACACCGCTAGGATTAAACTAGATATGGGTGGAAATTCCAATACGATAAGTTTATATCCCTTTTACGGTGAGATTATAACCATTGTTATGGTCTTGTCCCCTTAGAGAATTACAAATTAGGGACTAATATTAATAAACCATGGAAATTAGATGAATTTTAGTGTTTACGATGAATTATGTAGCACGTCGAGAGATTATGAAGTGTAAATATGATTTATGATCCAAGTTATGAGATGATATGTTATGATTTTCGAAATTATATATATATTTTTCATATGTCTCGAAAAACATCCACTTACTGAGTATTTAACAAAATACTCATCCCTTACATTCACCCCATCTAAAGATGATGAACAAGTTGAAGAAAAGGAGCAAGAATACTTTTGTGGATGATGATAAATATCTTTTTATCAAAGAACTGTAATTGTAATTCGTTATTTGATTTATGATGTAAAACGACTCCGCCATCATATTTGTTTTCATTTGTTATTATTTCGAAGATTTAAGTTGTAAAGACAATATTATTTATGGTATTTATGAAATATATTGTTTTCGTTTATACTGCACTACAATATTTGTTGTTTTGCGATTGTGTAATTGCTGAACAACGTCGATGTCAACTAGCCTAGTAGCAAGGCATGACATATTTTCTCCGGTGGAAGAATATAGCTCAAATTCGTGCACTTATTGCTATTGTTGCTCGTTTTGACTTGCAACATGAACAACTAGATGTTAAAACAACTTTTTTCATGGTTAATTTGAAGAACAAATCTACATGAAACAATCATAGAGATCGAGGTTTTGAGAAGAGAAAACCATGTTTTCCTGTTTAGAAAACATTTGTATGGTTTGGAACAATCCCAGACAACGGTACAAATGGTCTGATGCTTTCATGCATGCAAATAATTACTCTAGGGATGAGTATGATAGTTGTGTGTATATGAAGAAACTCAAGGATGGAGTATTTATTATCTATTATTCTTGCAAAAATATATAGGAAATTGAAAAGCTAAAGACAATGTTAATTACAAAGTTTGAGATGAATGATATGTGAGCTTCGAAGAAAATTTTGGGAATGGAGATCTACTGTAATGACCCAAAACCAGTTTTCAATAAATTATGATTAATCAAGATTAAGTGTCATTACTTAAGCAAACCAAGGTGTTTATTTAGTAGCTAGTTTGGAACCACCGGAAGGCAGTTCGAAACCTCTGAACATTATCGGAACTTCTGAAGGGAGTTCGGACCTTCCGATCGGTGATCAGAGTTTCTGAAGTATCGTGTCAAATGAGCATTGACACATAAGAGTTCAGACCTTCCAAACCCAGGATAGAAACTTCCGAATTCATGTGTTTGATGAGGTGTTAATACGACGACGACACATCAATACATGGAGAGCTCAGAGCTTCCGAACCCGAGTTCGGAATGTACTAATTCCACCTATAAAAATAAGGCACTCAAGATTAATATTTGTACACTTTTTACAAGTTTATCTCTCGAATCTTAGTGTATTCTAGGCTTTTCCATATGTTCTTGGAGTTTACACATGTTGCTCAGAGTTCAAGGAATAAACGGTGACTCGAGATTTGAGCTACAAGGATATCGACCCCAACGGGCTGATGACAGACAAAGATATGATCTGCAGTGTCCTTTGTTATGATCGGGGGACATTAGTTAGTTATAAGGCATGATTGAAGAGTAATAGCAGTTGCTTTTCATATGATTATGATTCATGTTTTTATGTCATGATATTATGCGACATTTTCATATCATATTGTGCCCGTTATCCTTGAGATAACCAATTTAGTAAGGTCTCTCAATCCTCATTTGTGGATGATCATACGCTAGTTGACATAAGATCCGACCAGACAAAATGCTATGATGACACAGAACATTGTAGGTCCACATCTGTTTGAGGTATGAGTTACCCAGAGGTAAGATCCGCAATGAGGCTACATACTCTTGGAACCTTTTTGATTGAGCACTATTTTCCAATTTGATCCTTGATCAATAATCATGATTCATGCATGCACATATAAGGTTGTATACTCATACATTATGCACTTGATGATTTGTCGCTCATTTTCTTGCTTTCATCATGGACAACCTATTCCATGGTACATGTCTCATGTAGGACAACCTATTCCGGGAAAGAGTGCTACATTTAGGTGTTGTCAGAGCATGGAAAGATTTTTGGGACATAGATAATCTGCATTTGGAATTTATTTTGCCTTTGTTTTCCTTTTAGATGTTAGGAAAAGGAAAACGTGGAGAGGACAATACTCGTGGAAGCCATCATGAGGATGAGTCCATTCATGACAGCCATGAGGAGCACCATCGAGAGCATCACCATAGTGAACATAGGAAAGGTGCCATCAGGATGATGTTAATGATGGAATTCATTAAATTCGGACCACCACCTCTTACTAGCAATTAAACTGTAGATGTGGCTGAGGTATGGCTAGATTGGACGGAGCAATGTTACCACGCCTTCAAGTATGGTGACAAGAAAAATATGTAGAAGGCCGATTTCATGATCTAAAGGAAAGCCAAGAAGTGGTAGAATGCCACGTCATCTACACTGAATCAGCATCACAAGCACTTCCAATGGGAGCATTTCTGTCAGTCGTTTCTGACACATCAGTTTACACCGGCTCTCCAAAAGGCAAAAGTGATGGAGCTCTTGACTTTACACTATGTTTACTCGACGATCGATGAGTATCAGAGGCACTTCATCTACTTTTTATCTTTTGCATCCCGTGTCGTCGAGAATTATGAGGCGAAGTACTCCATGTTCCTGAATGAACTGAACCAGGACATCTATGACTGTGTGACTATGAATGATAATCTGACATCCTATGAAAGCTTGGTTAACCGTTGCGACAGGTGGATATCTGAGGACGAAAATGAGAGGTTCATAACAAATTTTGAATCCAGAACCCAGGATCAGATCTTTCAAAGTTACGTGTTCAATGAGGTGACAAGACGACGGCGACTCGTCACTGCATGGCGAGTTCGGAGCTTCCAAACCCAAGTTCAGAACGTCCGAACTCTGCCTATAAGTAAGGCACTCTGGATTCACTCTCAAATATTAGAGCATTCTAGAATTTTCCAGCTAATTCTTGGAGTTCGTACTAGTTGCATAAAGGTCGTGGAGTAAGCGATGACTCGATGTTTGAACTATGAGGCTATCGACCCCAATAGGCTGACGACGGACAAATGTATGATCCGAGGACCTTATTTATGATTGGGGGATAATAGTTAGTTATAAATCATGATTGGGGAGTAATAGTAGTTATTGGTTAATATCGAGGCTTGGAACGAGTAGTCACCTAGTTATCACATGACAATGTAGAGGTATATATATACTCACTGAGATATCGTGCTGAATATGCATGCTTATGTGTTAAATTTTACTAGTAATATGATTATGATGCATTGTTTATGTCATGATATTATCCGGTATTTCCGTATCATGTGGAACATGTTATCCTTGAGATAACCAGTTTAGTAGGGTCGCTTAGTCATCTCTACTGGATGATCAGAGACTAGTTGGCATCAGACATGATAGGAAAAAATGCTATGCTGACCCATTAAATTGTAGGTTCACATCTTTTTGAGGTATGAGAGTGTCACCCAGAGGTATGATTTGTGACAGGGCTACATATTCTCGGCTCCTTTTCGTTGGAACAAGAGTTTTCAGTTTGATTTCCGATCACCAGTCATGATTCATATATACACATATAGGTTTGTACACTGATACATTACGTAATGAGAGATTTGTCATTCACGTCCTTACTTTCATCCTGGACTCCATATTTCATGGGGCAAGTCTTAGGTTGGACAGGCCAGGAGAAGCCGGTGGGAGCCAGTAGAGATCGGTGCCTCCAAGAGAGTTATTCCAAGGTTTGTTCTCGCTGTTTATTTATGTTTCTAGATTCTTTTGATATGGTTGTATTACTTATCCAGGTTTTACCGAGGGTGTAGCTGAGGAGATTGTGATCATGTATTGTGTTGGTTTTATGTTTCTACACTTTATGATTAAGTGAAAAATATGTAATTAAAATACATTTCATGATCTTAAAGCATAAGGTTAAACATAAAATGCAACAGTGAAAAATATGTAATTAAAATACATTTCATGATCTTAAAGCATAAGGTTAAACATAAAATAGCGGAGCGTAAACATGTCCATAACGCATCATATCAATATATACATGTTCAATTTTCTTTATTTGAATTCCGTTAATTAGCTGTGAGTTTCGTATCATCGTATTAATCGATCAATCCAACTACGTATAACTGCGATACCCGATGGCGGGGACGTAAGCGACAATATTACCCATCCACTAAGCCTTGGCCTTACATGTTATCATATTTTCGTATCATCATATTAGACACAACCAACTCCCATATTTCAAAATATATCCTCATATTCATCACTTATAAAATCGTGCATATACGTAAATTTCCTTAAAAACCAAGCATGCAAGTATTATTTTTTTGTAATGATCATGTGCTATTAGCCTAAACCAACATGGGCCTCGGCCCATACCCATGCACCAATACTGGTCATGGGTCGTTAGGATGGTCCAACATGAGCCCTAACCCATGTACCGTTACTCATAGAATATCTCACCTCTGGAAAGTGATTTCTTTCGCTCCCCCCAAACCATTATCTGAACTAATGGTTTGAAGTTGAGGAAGGAAGATTCCCCCATTGCAAGAATTGATGCGACATATTTTTGTTTTTGATTAATAACATATATGAGTAAAAAAATAAACTAACATGTAGAACATTTTAAATTTAGGTTTTAATAAATAAATCTGAGTGCATATTGAATAATCATCAATGATAGAAAAATATTAAATCTATTTTTAGAAAGTATAGAAAAAGAACCCCAAATGTCAACATGAATAAATTCAAATCAATGAGAAGAATAAGATGTATGCGAGAAAAAGAGACGTGATTGTTTAGCACGTGAGAAAACGTCACAGATAAATTCTTTAATTGCAATATATTTGTAGAATTATTTACAATGAAATTAAAATGAGACCTAGATGGCTGACATAGACCAGAATTTCATAGGTCAAATTTATTACAGTGCTTGAAAGAAAAAGCATGATTAAAAACTAAATATGCATATAAATAAAAAAGACCATTTCGAGCACTATCCTGACCAATCTTATTCTTCGTTGCTCGGTCCTAAAATATACATAAGAGGATGAGAAATTGCATCACAATTTGTTGACTTTGTTAATAGTGAAATGGATAAAAAATTGAATTTAAATGATGAAATGTAGAAAACATTCTGAGAGTAAGTGATGATGAACAATTAATTGTGCCTGGTGATTAAACTGTTATATTTTTATTTATCTTATAAAGAAAAAAAAGAGAGATATACATTTTATGGTCAGAAGCACCAGATCAATAATCCAACAAGAAGGTAAAGTAAACAAGTGAGAATTGTACCTAACAAATAGATGACTGCAAAAGCAGTGCGAAGGTGGCTTTGTTTTCTTTACATGTTTGATTGCAATGGCGGAAGGTGGCTCTGATTTCTTCACTTGCTTATCAAGAAAACCATGAGTCTGATAACAAGTAGCAAAAGTATGACAATCCTTGTTGCAATGCTCGCAGAAAAAGGTGTTGGCATTGTCCTGGAGAGCCAGATATTGGCTTATACGCCTGAAGCGCTGCTGAATCAATAATAGGAATAGATCAAATATTAATCTCTTATTGTTTTTTCTTCTTGACATACCAAATTATAGATACGCTGAATTGAAGGAAATGGCTCCATCAAGAGAATTTGATTACGAACAGACGGAAAAAATCAAGGATCTATTGAAACTCCATGGCATGATCTTGATTTTGTTGATCAATAATGCTTTTAGCATTACCACATATACATGGAGTAATAGAAATAATGAAACCAAGTTTGTCTCACAAATGATGAGCCCAGAGAAGACGTTTCATTTCTTTGTCAAAATTGAAGATAATAAAAAAATATGCATAATGTAAACCAAACTAGATTATTCTGTTCCATAATTTTGTTTTTGCTAAATAAATATCTTTTGGATATTGGCGGGAAAACAGCGCGTCCCAAATTTCATTCGCGATAGTTTCATTTTCCCGCCCTCTCTCTTCGGACAAGAACCCTAGAATCGACGTCTGCGATTGTTTTCGTTTGCGTATTTTTTGTTGAATGCTTGCCGATCATCATGGAGACCGTCCCGCCGAATTCTGAACGATTCAGCACCACTCAACTCACCGCCACAACCCACACCACCGCCGCGTGGCTCGTATTCGGTCTTGTGATCGGCTGTCGCCGCCCAGTGCGGTTGGAAGAAGTGGCTTCCAAATGCTTGTTCCTCCATGATACACCTCATTACATACAGTTTCTCTGCTCGATTCCTAATTCTCCTCTTCGTTTAACTGCTGAACGACTCGTGACATTTTCTAAAGCTGGATTCGTTGCTATCACTCAGTTTTTTACTAATTCAGATATGATATCTGTATATCTTGATTCACCCGAGTTCATCCCCCAGTCGCTGAAAGTAGTTGGTTCAAATGAATTAGTGGAGACTTATTATAGGAAAAGGAAGAGAATGAGACCGGATGTTGAGAGTTTCTCAGTGATGAAAAGGAGAATATTCAAGGATTTTAGCGGTAAAATTATTTTTATTATTGCTTTTAATCTCACTCCTTCTTTGGCTTTGAACTTTTTTAATTTCTTGCAGAGGAGCCGGATTCAGAACGAAGTGAGTATGTGATGCCCAGCAGATTTCAGAATGTTCGTACTCAAGTAATTTCAGTGCCTCCCATTTTATTTTTTTGTTTATCTATCGTTCGTTGATCAAGATGAGCCATGTAGGAGCAATTTGTGTTGTCATTAGGTAAAGGGATAAATAAATCTTGATGGTTACATCTTTATGCAAAATTTGTGTTAAAAAAATTCCAATAAATTTAAAAAGACCAACATGATAACATCAATCTTTACTAATTCATTTCCAACTCAATGGATACGTTTAACTCGCTAATACATTTTCCATGACGCAAACTTGCAGTAAATACAAGAATTACCCTTCTATTCCATCAGCTACTCTTATATTTTTTATTGTCCAACTGATTGTGTGAGTTCTCTTGGCATATCCATTAATGATTAATGTACAGCCTTAGTGGTCAATATGGATTCTTATATAATAATATAAAGATCCACGATAAAAACAATCATTGAAGCTTCAAGGCATCAGCAATATCTTTCATAACAAAAGGAAATCTGAACTTATTTGACTACGTGTCTCTTTCTCTGGTTTCCTGATATAGTATTTTTCAATTTCGTGGGATATTTAATAATTATTCTGATATATTACTCTACTCGTTAGCATAAGCTCCGTACTGATTTTTCAATCATCTTTAACTGCTCAATGCTTCAGGAGTATTTACTTAATGGAGAATTGACCAGAAGCACAATGAGACGGTCCAATATCTCGTCAATCTTTACATTGGAGTGCCAGGAACATACAAAAATTATACCCACAACACCCGTGTCAAATTCCATTTCCGGACAACTAGGACATGAAACTGAAAATAATGGACATGGAAATCAGGGCATGGGTGATAATTTTTTCAACTGGAATGGTTTTGGATTCACACATCCTGACTATGAGTTTTGTGGTAGAATCCCACTTCCGCTCAAACACTCAGTGATAGAACAGATAATGAAATCCATGACTCCTCCAAGGTTCTCACATACACAACGAATTTTGGGCATTCCAAATGTGAGCCAACTTTGTAAAATTGATTCTGTAAATCCTCTTTGTAGTACCTATGTTTGTTCTTCATCTCAGTCGGAAGTAGCTCAGCAGATGACAGATTCACGAGCAAAAAGAGAAGCTGTTGTTGAAGATTGTGCTTCCACAGATTTCAATGAGAAAGGGAAGGAACTATTATTAATAGATTCCGGTAGATGCAGAGTCCGTAACGAAATCCTGCAACTCCATAAATATGAACCTGGATGCAAAAATGTGGCAGAAACCAATTACGTGGCACTTCTTCTGGACAAATCAAGTACAGTAGCTCTAAAGTGTGAGGATGACATGCTGAAATCTGAGAAAAAGAACGCACCAAGTTCTAGAAAAAAAACTACCAGCCAGACTATGGAGAATCGCAAGAACATTGATCGTCATACAGAGCCACAGAACATGAAAACAGAGAAGAAGCCAATCCCAGCCAAGAAAAAAATGAAAAGCACGGTTGACCAAAACATGAATATTAATTTGAGAATTGAAACAGTCACAGAGAACAGGGGAAGGTCTTTCAACTCCATCAGTAAGCTGGCACCTCAGGTTTCTACTGTACATATATATCCATAAACATTTGGTCCAACCAGTATATACCTCGCTTAAAATGATACATGTTTATTCTGCAGAATGGCACCGAGAACAAACCATTTCCCAAATTCAAATCCTTTATTATAAAAGAAGAAGAGGGGTCAGGTGTTGCACCTTTAACTATTAAAAGATTCACATATTTCTCTGGAATTTATTTATTCGATGGTTTACCTTTAAGTTGACCTCATTATGCAGGAGGTTATGGCACAGTTTACAAGGGAATAAGAAAATCTGATGGGGTTGCTTTTGCCATCAAATGTGGGACACTAGCACTGTTAATAGTTGTAATTACAGTTTGTTCTTGTCGTATTTTCCTCTCCATTTCCATAAAAAGCTTAATTATTAGTAACAATGCTAGCATGCACGATAATGAACCTAATTTCTTGTATGAATCCTAGTTAAGGAAGTGAAAACTGTTTCGTATTGAAGATCATTCAAGATTTTATCTTGTGAAGACCCCAAACTATTAGTCTCACCAAACCGGTAAAAGTGGTGCACTGTGCCATGCTCTTCCTACTGAAATTTTTGTTGAGACTTGAAACTATTGACGGCTTTTTGAATATCACTCAGTAATACTGTTTTTCTCATGAGTTCTTCACTGGTAGTATGTTAATCGACAAGCGCGAAATTAGCTGAATGACATCCTCAATTGGAGGTTACACTAGTAGAGGCTAGAATGCATTGTTGGTAGTCCATTACTGTAAACTATGTGCTGGAAACGAGCTTTTTCTAATCAATTTTCTACTGAAGATATTACCCTATGGTTATCGTGATGACATCTGCATCATATTTGTACTACACATTTGTTAAAGCACAAAATTGTCTTGCTCTACCCCGAGTTCTTTTAAATGCTTTATATTTCTGAAGTTAAACATATCATTGTAGATAATAAAACAAAGTTGATACCCTTCAAGTGTCCTAATTTATTTTTTTGCAGGTCCTCATGTTAATGCTAACAGAAATCATGTGTACAATGAGTTAAAAATGCTGGAGAGATTAGGGTAAGAACACCTGTAAAAGACATCATATGTTTTTCGTTGCACCAATTCATATGGAGCTTTTTTGAAAACAATATTTGATGTTCGATTTTTTTTTGTTTTGCTTAATAATAGGGGTAAAAACTTTGTGATAAAATATGAAGGTTCATTGAAGAATGGGAATTCAGATTGCCTTGTGTTGGAGCATGTTGAGCATGATAGACCTGAGGTTATCATTATTTCATTCATTTTCTTGTGTATTTTCTTCATCAACCTTGCTTCCCATTTCTTTATTCCATCCGCAGCTGTTGAAGAAAGAAATAGATGTCTTTCAGCTACAATGGTATGGTTATTGCATGTTCAGAGCCCTGGCTGGTTTACATGTTCAAGTAAGAATGTCTGACTGGATCCATAAATTATGCTACAAAACTCTCTTCCAAGAACGAGTTCTGAACTTTTTCTCACGCTTTTAGGGCATTGTTCACCGAGATGTTAAACCTGGAAACTTTCTTTTCTCCCGCAAGGTCAATAAAGGTTACCTTATTGATTTCAATCTTGCCTTGGTAAGTGAAGCTAACTTGTGAGTTGCACCACTTTTAACCTTTCCACTGTGTGAAGCTTCCTTTTGTATTTGATGCACGTCATCTGATAGTCTATATTGGTTCTTGATCCTCATTCCTATCAGGATTTGCACAAGAAATATGGGTTCGCTGGTTAGTACTTGTTCTATGCTATGAACTCACATTATCTTGCCGTACATCTTTATTTTGTATTTCAAAGACGGATATCTTATACCCAAATAACCCAAACTGAACTTCTACAATTGTTAACTTAAATCTTTATAGCACTCATAATGGTCCAGTATTTTAAGGTTTGCTCCAAGAGCAATTTTACGTAGTATTTGATAAATTGAAAGTGTTCTCAAAATATTTTGATATTTTCGCAGCTAATTCAAAGGCGGGGCATGGTATAAAGATTGATCATATTTCTTTTTCCCAAACAAAGTCCCTACCCGCGAAAAATAGGAATTTCCCCAACAAATTTCCTGAAACCATCAGCCAGAATGCAGGAAAAGGCATGAAGCCGCTGCTACCACCCATCAATCTGAAAAAGAATATTGGCCAAGCAAAAGTTTTCACCTGACACTTGCAGTAGGAAAAACATCAAAAGCCAGGGTGCAGATGGCTCTGGGATTACCTCCGCAAAGGATCCGACGAGCACAAAAACCCAATCAGCAGAAAGGTTGAGAGAACCCATTCCAAACCAAGGTAGGAAAGAGTTGATAAATCTTGTGCACGAAGCCTTGCAGGGTGAAAATAATGAATCAGTAAATGCTCCCGCTCCCACATCTAAGCGCAAAAGAGTTGCTGCTGCTCCTGCAAATTTAGATAGCAGATTCTTTTATCCGACTCCAATGCCTCTGCATGCCTCTGAAATGGTGATTGGTGGAGCTGAATTACTAAAAAATAAAGGTTTTTTGCACAGTTCTTTTATTAATTTTTGTTTGAATCCTTGTGAGTTGGGCAATTGGCTTGATGGTGATGGATCTCATGTTTCTTTGTTGTATTGTCTGTAGGTGAGAGAAAGCACAAACGAGAAGGTCCATGTGTGGGAACTAAAGGTTTTCGAGCTCCAGAGGTAAGAAGCCTGCACCTTTTTACTGGCATTTGATGGACAAGGCTTAAATATTCATGTAATCGATAAAAACTCTGATTGTTAGTTGATAAGTTTGGGTCACCAGCCCAAATAACTAAATTAAAAAACCTTTTAAGCTGTCTTTCTATGACTTACTTTTTGTTTACGTCGCCTTGTAAAATCCTAGAGGTCAAATTCTTACACCTTCACTTTTGTTTGATATAGGGTTCATCTCAACCCCACATTAGAAAACAGAAAAATGAGAAAGATCAATAGTATCATAAGAATAGGTTGCGAAGGTTGTAAATCCTGCTTTATCTAGTCAGGAAGTTGTGTCGTGATTTAACAAACTGATCTGGGGAATGAAGAAAATTATGGTTTCTGGGACTTACTTGTATGTGACAATCACTTTCTTTTCTATTTCAGACAAAAATGATAGAATATTTGGTGGCATAAACCTGGGCATCATTAGAGTATTTGGTGGCATAAACTTGGGCATTATTAGTGTTCACTGAACATCAACAGAGTGATTTTGTTTTTTCCTTTTCAAACCAGCAATCAAATGCTTATCCACGTCTTGACTTTAGAAAATGTTAATAAATTAGTACCAGTAATAAGTAATTGTAAGAACAATATTCAGCCAGAAAAAAACAAACCATGAAAATACCATTTGTTTATCGAAGAGGTGCATTGTGCAGGTGCTGCTTAGATCTCTGCATCAAGGTCCTAAAGTAGATATTTGGTCTGCTGGAGTAACCTTACTCTACCTGATGATTGGACGAGCACCTTTCGTTGGCGACCCTGACCAGTAAGAACAGTTAAAAACCTCGAATAGTGGTGTAAACAACACAGGCTTGCGAATCTTATCGAATGGTTTGAACAAAATTTGATTCAAATTTAAAAATTTCAAGTTTGAATCTAACTTTAATATATTCAAGAATATATTCATTCATTTAGTTTCGAGTTTCGATTATTTTGTTACATAACTTGCAGGCACTGTGAACTTTAATATATTTAGAATATTGTATCATGCTTTTAAACTCGAACCAAATCTCACGTTTTTGCTTGATAATGTTCAAAGTCAAGCTCAAACATAATGTATTAAACTCAAACCAGAGCTATAACTCAAGCCAAACTGAGGCTCAAAATAATTGTTTCTTCGGACTTGAAATTCATTCTTTGAGCTCGAAGTCAAACTCGAGTGGCACAATAGAACTCAAGCTTTATCTTGTGTATTACACTTGAACATAGATTTTCATGCTTTTCGGTGTACTGTGCTTACTGATGGACAGGAATATAAAAGAGATAGCACAATTAAGGGGCAGTGAAGCTCTCTGGGAAGTAGCCAAGCTACACAATCAGGAGTCATCATTCTCTACGGTATTGTCTCTAATTACTGTTCTTTCTTTTTTGTATCTCCCTTGTCCTCTGAGACTGCCTTGCTGAAAACAGGATTTACATGACATAAAATATCTGTCGCCCGTAAAGCTTCAAGATTGGTGTGTACAAAATACACGCAGACCACAATTCCTCGAAAAAATACCCAAATCGCTTTTAGATTTGGTGGATAAATGTTTAACAGTTAATCCTCGGTTGAGGATCAGTGCAGAGGAAGCGATCAAGCATGAGTTTTTCGCGCCATGCCATGAGGCTGTTAGAAAGCATAGGCTGCGTAGACAAGGCGTAACTCTCAGTTCTCATGTAACAACAATGTCAGGCACATGAAACATTTTTGTGAAGGTTTTGTTGTAAATCTACTCACCATATTCTGTTTTATTAATCTAGAAATTGTTATTCCAAATCTGTTCATTCCCTGTATCAGCTCTGTTTTTCATCTAGAAATTGTTATTCCAAATCTGTTCATTCCCTGTATCAGCTCTGTTTTTCCAATATGTACAATGAACTGATTAGTTGGCCTTTCAGTGATTTCTCCACTTCCCTCCGCAGTCCGCAATAAAAGTTGAGTTTCTCTTTATTTATAATCTTTTCAAATGTGAGATTCTGTTTCGTCCTACATTTTGATTTAATGCTTCGTATTATTTTCCCGTCACTGATTCATGCGTATACTTTCATACTTTTAAGTTTTAACCGGAGGGTGTTACTGCGACATTATATAGATCTAGCATGTACAATATTGCCACCTGTATCGTGTTAATAGCACGTGTATTAACAAATTTTCATGAAATTTATTTTTGAAAGTGAGACTTTATGTAAATACGAGCATAATAAGTGTTGATCCTACGTGCGACAATTTAAAATAATAAATATAAAAATAAAGAATAAACTGGTCACCGAGATTTACGCGAAAAACTCCAAAAAATTATTAGGGTAAAAACACGGGCAAGATGAAAAGATTTTCACTATAATATTTTATGGTGTACAACTCGTTCACTGTTTTTCCAGAAAGAATACACACTCTCTTAATAGATGAGAACAAAACACCTTACAAATATTATACAACTAAGCACTCAAATGCTATAAGATGAGAGAAAACTCGAAAAATGGATGATTTATAAATGAGGGGAGGGGAGCTCTAGAGCTCCCTACGCGTATTGTGGAACGCGTTTCTTTCATTTTCTGAATTCTCCGCTGCAAAGGATGACTTCTTCAGTCCCTCATTAATGCTTCAAATTTGTTGATCACAAGAGCCAATCATCTTTACCGACATTTCTCCCACTTGGAGATTTGATTGAGAAACAAACACATCTCCACACATCCTTTCAATCTTGTCATTCCCTACTGCTTACGTTTTCGCTAGACCACTTGAGGATCTACACCACTCAAACTTTTCAGTATTCACTGGCTTGATCAAAAAATTAGTTATGTTTTCTTTTGTATAGATCTTCTGCATAATCCACGCTTTCTTCTTCTACTACTTCCCGCAAAAAGTGAAATTGGACTCCAATATGTTTCGTCCTGGAATGGAAAGGCTGGATTTTTTGCGATGTGCAAGGCACTCAGACTTTTACAAAACAAATGAACATTCTCTTGTTTGTGCCCGATATCCTCCAATAACCTTATAATCCATATTGTCTCCTTGCAAGCTTGAGTAGCTATAATGTATTCTGCTTCCGTCGTAGATAATGTCACAACTGTTTGCAGTTTTGAAACCCATCTTACTGCTTCCCTCGCAAGTGTAAACACATAACCAGTAGTAGATTTCCTCTTATCAAGATCACCTACATAATCTGAATTTACATAGCCCCTGAGTGTAAAATCTGATCCTCCATAACATAATGCAGTATTTGAGGTACCTTTAATGTATCTAAGGATCCTCTTAACAGTGCTCTAATGCTCTCTTCCAGGATTCGCAATATACCGACTAACTGCTCTCACTTCTTGAGCAATGTCTAGTCTTGTACAGATCATAGCGAACATCAAACTTCCCACTGCTGATGCATATGGTACTCGAGACATCTCCATCCTCTCTGCTTCAATGTTAGGACACATCTTGGAGGATAACTTGAATTTAACAGGAAGAGGGGTCGATATTGGCTTACTATCTTGCATGTTGAAGCGTTGCAAGACTTTCTTCAAATAATTTTTCTGGGAAAGCCAAATCTTTCTATTAGTTCTATCTCAGTGAACTTGTAACCCTAGAATCTTGTTTGCTGGTCCCAAGTCCTTCATATCAAATTTCCTAGTCAACTGTGCTTTCAATACTTGGACCTGATCTTTGTTGAGGCCTGCTACCAACATGTCGTCCACATACAACAACAAAATGATATAATCATCACCAGACCTCTTGAAATATGTACAAGGGTCTGCACTCAGTCTGTTGTATCCAATGCTCATAATATAGGAATCAATTCTCTTGTACCAACACCTCGGCGCCTGTTTGAGATTGTACATAGATTTGTTCAACCTGAAAATCAAGTTTTCTTTGTCTTTTTCTGCAAAACCTTCAGGCTGGAGCATATAGATTTCTTCTTCAAGATCTCCATGAAGAAAATGAAGAAATGTCGTTTTCCCATCTAACTATTCTAGATGTAGGTCAAACACCACACACAATGCCAACACTATTCTGACTATTGTAAGCCGAACCACAGAAGAAAATATTTCAATGAAGTTAATGCCTTCTTTTTGATCATACCCTTTTATCCACCAATCTAGCACGATGCCGCTCCACTTGGTTATTGCCATCACGCTTGATCTTATAGACCCATCTGTTGCCAATGGCTTTTCTCCCTCGTAGTAGTGTAACAAGATCCCAAGTTTTATTCTTGTCTAATACCTCTAACTCTTTTTGCATTGCTATCATCCACAAGGATACATCCGAGCTTTGAGTAGCCTCGTGGAAACTCGATGGCTCATCATCATTAGATAATAGACAATATGCAATGTTGCTTTCAGTGACATAATCTGAAAGCCAACATGGTGGTCTCTTGTCTCGAGTTGCCTGTCTCACATTGGAAACCTCATACTCAACATGTTCTTATTCTTCGTGCTCTGGTGCTCATTCACAAGAAATTTGAACTTTGTCCATCTTATTTTCCACCTGAAATATAGTAGTTTCTGAATTCAGTGTGTCTTTGTCTCCCTTTACTTTATCTTCCTCGAAGATAACATTTCTGCTGATGACAAGCTTGTGAACAGTAGGATCCCACAAGCGAAACCCCTTAATTCCATCTGCATATCCCAAGAAGATACATTTTCTGGATTTCTAATGTAAGGCCCTGGGCCTGCCACTTATGGACCCTGCAATCACAGTTCCTGGACCCGGCCCATCTTGCACTTACTCACAGGAATCACCACCCCTGGCAGTGGTGTCTGTACCTCCCCAGGTTTCGATCCAATGATCCAACTTCGATTTTTCTTGCTCATTGTACAGAACGTACACATGACTTCCAAATGTATGCAAATGAGAATAATCTGTCGGCTTCCCGGTCTACATCTCCTTCGGAGTCTTCAGATCAATCGACATTGAAGGAGAACGATTGATAATATAACAAGCGGTTTTGACTGCTTCCGCCCAAAATGACTTGTCTAGAACCGCAGTCCTCAACATAGCTCTTGTTCTGTCCAACAAAGTCCTGTTCATCCGCTCTGACACTCCATTCTGTTGAGGTGTGTAAGCCGTTGTGAATTGTCTTTTGATGTACTCATGTTGACAATATTCATCAAATTCGTCACTGGTATATTCTCCTCCATTATCAGTCCTCAGACACTTGATTTTCTTTCAGAATAAAGTTCAACCCGTGCTTTAAAATCTTTGAAGATCTGGAAAGCGTCTGATTTCTTCTTGATTGGATACACCCAACATCTTCTAGAGAAATCATCAATGAATGAGACAAAATATCTTGCTCCTCTTAGGAATACAACATGTGCTTGCCAAACATCCGAATGAATCAGCTCCAATATGCTTATGCTTTTGGCAGTAGAAGTGCCAAACTTTAATCTGTGTTGTTTACTGGTAACACAATACTCACAAAAGGATAGTGACACTTTTGTGAGTCTCACCAACAGCTTCCGTTCTGAGATAATTTTCAACCCTCGTTCTGACATATGCCCGAAGCTTTCTATGCCATAACACTGTTAATTCTTCTCTGAACCAATTGATGCAACAGCTAGTTCCGTCTCTTTGTGTGTTTATCAAAAAATTACATATAGATTTGCAGCATCTTTTTCCGCCTTTATAAACACAAGCGCCCCTTCACAATTTTCATGATCTCGTTTTCGATACGGGTTTTGCACCCAATGTCATCCAATTGCCCCAAGGACAAGAGATTTTTCATCAGTCCCTTCATATATCATACTTCCTGTATGGTGCAAATGGTACCATCAAACATTTTTATTTTGATAGTACCGACCCCAGCAATTTCCAAGGCATGATCATTTCCCATGAATATAGATCCTCCTGAGACTGGTTCATAATGATCAAACCATTCTCTTCGAGACGTCACGTGCTACATTGCTCCTGAATCCATAATCCATGTGTCACAAAATTTGTGCCTGTCTTCTACAACTATTGCTGCTTCGCTGAATAATATTTCACCACCGCCTTAAGTACTAGCCACATTTCCTTGAGAATTTTTTTCGATACTCATACACTCTTTCTTGAAGTGCCCTTTTACCGCCATATTTAAAGTAGTAAATATTTTTCTTCTCACTTCTCGACTTTGATTTACCTCGTCTTTGGCTCCCACTGGAGTCACGGTCCATAAATCTTCCTCTTATCATCGGTAAAGCCTCTGCCTGCTTCGAAGTTACCAACCTATCTTCCTTATTCTTGCGCCGGATTTCTTCACCGAGAACCGCAATTAAGACATCGTCGAATTTTAGAAAGCCATAAGAATATTGTTGGTTATGTTGATTATAAGTTCATCATATGAATCTGGTAGACTTTGAAGTAAAAGCTCCGCACGTTCATTTCCCCTTATTTTATGCCCCATGGAAGTGAGTTGGACAAATAGAGTATTTAGTGTGTTGATATGTTCGGTCATCAATGAGGATTCCTCCATCCAAAGAGTATAAAGCATTCTCTTTAGGAAAATCATGTTGTGTAGCGACTCGACCTCGTACATCTTTGTCAGAGTATCTCATATAACTTTTGTTGTTTTTATTTCAGAGATATTTGACAATACTTCGTCTGCTATATCCAAGTGTAAATTGGCAATAACATTATCATTCATCTCATTCCACTTTCCATCATCCGTAATTTCCACAGGTCTATCTCCAATAACTGTCAAACAATTCTCTTTTCTTAAAACTGGTTGTATCTTTATTTTCCACAGTATAAAATTGCTTCCATTGAACTTTTTATCTCGTACCTGCCCACCATTAAGACTACAATAATTTAGTAGACTGAACAAAATAATCACGCCTTAATAAAAAAATCTCAAAAAAACTTTTATGATGTGAAAGATCAGTTTAGGCTGCAACCACAGAGCATACTCAGAATTTTAAGAAATTTTAAATCAAGACTCTGATACCACTTGTTGGTCACACGTGCGGTAATTTAAGATAATAAATATAAAAATAAAGAATAAACTGGACACCAAGATTTACGTAGAAAACCCCTAAAAATTATTAGGTTAAAAACCACGGGCAAGATGAAAAGATTTCCACTATAATATTTTATCGTGTACAACCCACTCAATGTGTTTCCAAATAAAACACGCACTCTCTTAATATAGGCAGAACAAAATACCTCACAAACATTATAGAACTAAGTATTCAAATACTATAAAACGAGAGAAAACTCGAAGAGAAGGATGATCTATAAACGAGGGGAGGGGAGGTCTAGAGCTTCCGAAAGGATGACTTCTTAAATCCCTCATCAATGTTTCAAATTTGTTGACCACAACTGCCAATCATCTTTGCCGACAATATGTTCATCAATAATTAGTTTCGATAACTCCACTCATACTTGTTGCAATTAATTCTTGAAAAAAAGTATTGGGTACAGAATTTTCTTAAGGCTGATATGCTTCTGAGATCGTCCAGGTGAGAATCATGTTCATTATATGTGGTTTATCGCATTTTGGAAAAATTTGGGTACATAATTTGCTAATATTAAAAGGATAAGTGAATGATTATGCTCACGAAAAAAATAATTTATACAGAAGAGTAAACGAAAAATAAACCAGACCCATGGATCTTTTTTCACAGGGTGACTATAAACCACATAATCCAGAATAATTAAGGTGAGATTTTGCTTTAATCCGTGGACAGCAATAATTTTAAAAGGAATCCTGCTGTGATTCCTATGAGTCCCACCAGCATCGAAAATTTGACAGAGAACCCTTCAACAGTTCTCCGATTTCTTTGTGTCTTAAGAATTTCCTGCAAGGCGAGAAGACGAAGCGAAATTTTAAGAAGAAATTATGATCACTGTGTGTTTTATTTGAAAAAAATTAGATTTCTCCTCATTATTTAAACAAAAACACACACACACACACACACACACACACATAATAAGATCTTATAAAAAACTTCCCCTAAAATTATCTGTTCTTGAAACGAAAGTGGATTTCTCCTTTAAAATCCCAAGTAAGAAAATAAACGTAAAAGGTATTCGAATCTATATATGCCCTAAAATTTTATCTTTAATCCAATGACAAGTCAACTAACTACAAGAGCAAGAAACATAGGAATATTTAGTACAAACCAGGTCTTGTCGGAGCAGTTGAGTTTGCCTAACAGCTTTATCCCTCTCATCCTGAAGCCGTTGTAGGACCTGGTCCTACACGCAGACCATGCACGATCACTCACAAATTAATCTACGTAACATTGAACCTATCAAAAAGTAAGTTCTTCTTGGGAATTGGGATAAATATTACGATCTTGTATGGAATAAATATGTAATTATTAACTATCTATCTTAAATGTGGTACAAAGGAAAAAGAAGAAGAAGATAAATACTTAAATTTGAACTTACTGGATTGGAACTGAACGTTTCTTTAATTCCATCATCTAATTTCTCAGAAGCCGTGTGAGGAGGCATGTACGCAACTCTAAGCTTGCATTCCTCTAATGTTTTTGCACCCTCTTTGTTGAACTGTTGCATTCAAAATTCCCATTACAAAAACCAGCTCATGTACCCACACATGCATAGACGAGACGAACAACTTCAGTCGAGCGAGACAAATTAATAGATGGGATTGCTAGGATCTATAGTTGATGTTTACAGTGAAACTCTAGTATTTTAAACTGTGTAACGCAGCTCAAGCACCACGTTTCAATCAATCTCATAGCAGAGACGATTATTAAATCCCAATTAATTTTATATTTTTATTCGAGCATAATGATCAGTTCCTTTGGTGTAGGAATCTGGAATTAAGTACTTACAGTATCTGGTGGAAGATCATCCACTTCTGTATTTGGAGGCAGGACAGTGCTTTGAAGGAGAAATTTGTCTTTGCATTGCATTTCTGGAGGATACTCCTTCTGAGCTTGAAGAGTAACTGAACAATACAATACATCAACATTACATGATATTTACATATACAAATATCAATAATAACATAGCTTTGAAACTATTTTTATGCCATAAATTTTCAATTGTTGTCATTAATTAATGTATTAATTTTGATTATCATCAAAATTGCTAGCAAATAGCATTTTCGTATTTGTCTCTTATAATGCATCAATTATTTCGTATTCTTCTTTGCTGTGGAAAAAAAGTATATATAATCGACTTATCGCTACGAAAAATCAAATATACAAACGTGAAATCTATTACAAATTTTATCATAAATTAATCGCCAAGTGTAAAAAAGTAATAAGAATCACCTCTTATGACACACGAATCCCATGGATGAATTACACCTGTGTTTGGTCTCACGTAATATTTCTTTGGAGAGGTTGTTTTCACCTGAACCAAAATATAAATAAATATTATGGGTTGAGGATAAAGTAACTTTACATAATATGGAAATTTGAGATATGGTACAAAATTTCAAATTTCAGAATAATCTGATCGAGAACGAGAATCATAATAATACCTTGAATGCAACATGGTGCTCTGTGTTGTTTGTAACTTTAAGATCACAATAACTTTGTTGCTCCAATTCAACTGATAAAAAGAATTTTTATTTTTTTTAAAAAATGAATCAAACAAAATCGATAACGAACGTTTAGAAACACAATTGCTCTAATCAACACACATGTATCTGTCTAAATCTATAAAATGATGATAATAACAAAAAGACCACAAGACAGTTCAAGAATTTTCGAAGAATCGTGTAATAAATCTAACACCATAACAATCAAACTCGAACCGAATGGATCATGAAACTAGCTAGCTCGACATATTTCATGTCCTGATTCTCATGCAACATACATTTAGAAACACAATGCCTGGGATCCTTAATTAGCTAGCATGAATAATAGTCCCTCGTGCTCCAGACTTTTTAGTGGAATTAGTTAACTTAATAATATAATCCATAATAACAACTTTCCTAATAATAATAATAATAATTCCATAAAAAAATAAGAATAATAATAATTTTAAAAAAATGATCGAAGAAGGAGAACAGTACATTGAAATCTGAGCTCCTCCGGTCGCACAGAGACCAATTGCTTGGCAACAGTCATCGTAGCAGAATAACAAAATGAAGCGTGAGTGATTCAAGCAAAGATCAGATGGAATAAAAAAAATAAAGAAAACAAAGAGAGCCTGTACGTAAGAGCTAATGATCAAAGAGACGAGAAATAAGGATCAAGTAGAATATAATGCATGGATGGCGGAAAATGAATTACGCCCTCCTCAAAAATTGCTGAGAGTAATGCGATTTCTTTTCTGCTATTTTTAGCTTTTTCATTAGCGTATGGAGGGGCCAGGACAGGATAGGGATAAACTAAAATAACTTTTATGATTGGATAATTATTATCCATCTGTGCAATAAATGGACAGGTGTTTTTGTTTGTGTGATCGGAATGTTCTAATGACAAAAAATTAATTACACACACCGAATAAAAAAAAAATACACACATATATATGTACATGTGAATATATATTTATCTTGTCCATCAACCGTACACATCTTTGTGTCTATCAATAAAGTGTCATTCACCTGTCAGATGCGATAAAACATATCAAAATTGTATATTCACACATGGCTCATTCATGAGATTTGATTTAAGATATTTGGTATAACTCAATGATAAATGTTGCTACACTAAAATCGTAATATTAGCCTTTTAAATTTTAATATTACGTTTTGTTGAAAAATAATATTTAAAATATGTGTATTGAATATTTGAATGTTAAATATTTGAATGTTGAAAATAAGAGTTGTAAATATTGAAAATTAGTGTGTGATGATGTAGGTAATGATGTATTTTATTTTTGGATTATTTGTAAAAAAATTCTATAAATAGCCTCACCATTTGTGAAGAAATACACAATTGAGTTGAGAGAGAAAAATTTTATAAAGTGTGTAGTTTGGTAAATTTTGAAAATTTGAGATTTTTACTTTTTACCATAAATTTTTATTTTTTCATAACACGTTATCAGCACGAAGCTCTAAAAGTTCTCCATGCTTTTCCAAGCTCCAAACAGAAGAAAAAGGTAACAAAAGTAAGAATATTTATTTTACTGTTATTTATTTATTGT
Organism: Primulina tabacum; assembly: GCF_025594145.1. Classification (NCBI taxonomy): domain Eukaryota; kingdom Viridiplantae; phylum Streptophyta; class Magnoliopsida; order Lamiales; family Gesneriaceae; genus Primulina; species Primulina tabacum. The sequence continues at coordinate 32,336,308 of NC_134563.1, forward strand.
GTATATATTTAATATATAATATAATGTTATTCAGAAATAATAAAAATAAATTTTTCAAAAACTTGTTATAAATCCTGGGAGGATGTTAAGACGACATCCCACACTCCCGGTAAGGGATACGACAAGTATAAAAGCCTATAAGGTTTTTAAACAAAATAACTTGTGACAACGCATTATAATAATGTGATATGATATACATAATTATTTAAACATGACTAATATTATATACATCATATTATTACCATAAAATTATACAAATGCATACATTTATTTTTTGTACACCAACGGTCATAAACGGTAACAAAACGGCTAGTTTTTGCCCTATAAATATGATCTCACAAACACATTCAATCACTCAAACTTTCACTTCTTCTCTAAAAATTATTCTTCATCAAATTTTCAAAGAAAAAATAAGATGGCTTTCTCAAGGATATTTTTAATTATTTTGGTTATCATACTCACGAGTCTTGTATTTATTGGAGAATATCCTCCTCGTGTGTTTTCTTTATTTTTACAAATTCTTGTACTTGTTGTTTATCCATTACTTTGTATTGCAATATTCATTAACTAATAAAATGCATCGTAATTTTTTTTAGTACCACCATGTCAAACTTGACAAAGCTCGAATTCATTGCTCTTGATATTACGGGGAAAAATTATATGCCATGGACTCTCGATGTAGAAATGCATCTTGAGTCATTGGGTTTAAGTGAGACCATAAAAGAAAATGGCATATCGACATCCCAAGAAAAGGCAAAAGCCATGATATTTTGGCGTCGACATCTCGACGAGGGATTGAAATGTGAATATCTAATTGAAAAAGATCCCATGGCTTTGTGGAAGGGATTAAAAGAAAGATTCGAACATATAAGGGAAGTTATACTTCCGACCGCCCGGGATGAATGGAATACGTTGAGATTCCAAGATTTTAAAAAAGTCAGTGATTATAACTCGGCGATGTATAGAATAATCTCGCAATTGAAATTCTGTGGGCATGAGATTACTGAAATGGAAATGCTTGAAAAAACATTTTTCACTTTTCACGCATCGAATATAACTCTACAACAACAATATAGAGTGCGTGGATTTTCGAGATATTCTGAACTTATCGCCTGTCTCCTGGTGGCAGAAAAAAAATAATGAGCTGCTAATGAGAAATCATCAGGCACGACCCACTGGTTCAACGGCATTTCCTGAAGTAAATGTAGTAAACAAAAATGAATTTAACTCTGGAAACCAAAATCAAAGTTATAGACAAGATTTTGGTCGACGACGAAATCGAGGTCGTGGTCGTGGACGTGGACGTGGAAGTGGTCGTGGTCGTGGACGCGGCCGTGGTTTTGAAAATAATCGAGATAGTTACTTTTATAACTCATCTCAAAAGAACGTCCCAAACCATCCACAGAAAAGGCATCATGAAAATATGAGTATTAATGAGAATCACTCAAAAAGATTTGAAATTTCTTGTTTCAGATGTGGTACTCCAGGACATTGGTCTCGTATTTGTCGAGCCCCTGAGCACCTTTATAAACTTTATAAAGAATCAATAAAGGGGAAAGAAAAGGAGACCAACTTCACTGAATAAAGTGAACATTTGAGTGATTCAACTCATTTTGATGTTGGAGACTTTCTGATTGATTTCTCAGACAATGATCAATTTTCTGGTGGAATAAATATGTAAAATATTTTATGTACACGTATGATAATGTTTTATCGTGTGCTATATTTTTACATATGTATTGTATTGTATTAAGTGTATTGTCAGTAATTTTATTTCATTGCATATTTTTTTGAAGTTCAAACATGGAAAATGCTATGAACAAAGCTGAAGTTTGCATATCCGATAGTGGTACAACATACACTATCCTCCGAGATAAAAGATATTTCTTGGAACTAAAACCAACAAAAACAATGGTGAATACAATATCAGGTCCTGTAGACTTGATTAAAGGATGTGGTAAAGCACAATTTTTGTTACCTAATGGTACAAAATTTTTGATCAATGATGCTTTATATTCACCACAATCGAAAAGAAATTTGTTGAGTTTTAATGATATATATTCCCATGGGTACGATACTCAAACAATGAACGAAGAGAATGAGAAATATATGTGTCTTACCACATATAAATCAGGAAAGAAATATGTGATTGAAAAGCTACCAATGCTCTCTACTGGATTGCATTATACACATATAAGTCCCATTGAATCAAACATGGTAGTTGATAATTCTTCAATATTAACAAATTGGCATGACCGATTGGGACATCCTGGTTCAACAATGATGCGAAGAATCATAGAAAATACACATGGTCATCCACTGAAAGACCAGAAGATCTTTCAGAATAATAAGTTTCAATGTAAATCATGTTCTCTTGGAAAACTCATTATAAGAACATCACCAGTCAAAATCCAAACTGAATCACCAATGTTTCTTGAATGTATTCAGGGTGATATTTGTGGACCAATCCATCCACCATGTGGACCATTCAGATACTTTATGGTATTGATTGATGTCTCCAGCAGATGGTCACATGTATGTTTATTGTCAACTCGAAATGTTGCTTTTGCAAGATTACTTGCTCAAATAATAAAATTGAGGAATCAATTTTCCGATTATACAATCAAGAAAATTAGAGTTGATAATGCTGGTGAATTTACTTCCCAGACTTTTAATGATTATTGTATGTCTATGGGAATCATTGTTGAGCATCCTGTTGCTCATGTACATACACAGAATGGATTGGCTGAATCATTGATTAAACGTCTGCAAATGATTGCTAGACCAATGATTATGAAAACAAAGCTCCCTATTTCTATATGGGGACATGCAATTTTACATGCTGCTACATTAATTCGCATTAGACCAAGTGCATATCATAAATACTCCCCATTGCAGCTTGCATTTGGTAAAGAACCAGACATTTCTCATCTGAGAATTTTTGCATGTATGGTGTATGTGCCTATTGCACCACCGCAACGAAAGAAAATGGGACCTCAAAGAAAGATTGGAATTTATATCGGTTATGATAGTCCATCAATCATTCGATATCTTGAACCTCAGAAAAGCGACGTATTCACAGCACATTTTGCTGATTGTTATTTTAATGAGGAAATCTTCCCAATGTTAAGGGGAGAACAGAAACATACCGAAAAAGAAATTACATGGTATGTATCATCATTGTTACATCTGGGATCCAAGAACAAAACAATGTGAAAAAGATGTACAGCAAATTGTGCACTTGCAAAGAATAACAAATCAAATACCAGATGCATTTGCCGACACAAAAGGGATGACTAAATCATATATACATGCTGCAAATGCCCCTGCTCGAATTGATATTCCGAAGAAACAAATTGAAGAAACTCATGATGTCATAAAACGCCTGAAGCGTGGAAGGCCAGTTGGTTCCAAGGATAAAAATCCTCGAAAAAAAAAATTCATTGAGAAACACGATGATCACAAAATAGAGAATGGTGTTTCTGAAGAAACACATGATGATCATAAAATAGAGAATGATGTTCCTGAAGAAACACATGATGATGAAAATGTTCTGTCAGAACCACAAACTGACGAGAATTGTGAAATCTCTATCAATTATATTAATACTAGAAAAATATGGAACCGAAAAGATATAGAAGAAATTGATGATATATTTTTTTATAATGTGGCAATCGACATCATAAATGATAATGAAGATCATGACCCAAAATCTTTTGGTGAATGTAAAAATCGACAGAATTGGATAAAATGGAAAGATGACATCCATGTTGAATTGGTTTCGCTAAATAAACGTAATGTTTTTGGACCTATAGTCCTTATACCTGAAGGTGTAAAACCTGTTGGATACAAATGAGTTTTTATTCGAAAGCGAAATGAGAAAAATGAAATTATAAGATATAAACCTCGACTTGTTGCACAAGGTTTTTCTCAAAGACCTGGAATTGATTATGAAGAAATGTATTCTCCCGTGATGGATGCAATTACGTTTCGATATTTGATTAGATTGGCGGAATCTGAAAATTTAGAAATGCGTCTTATAGATGTTATCACAGTTTACTTATATGGATCACTTGATAGTAATATATATATGAAAATCCCTGAAGGATTTCTGATGCCTGAAGCACAAAGTTCAAAATACAGAGAATGTTATTTTGTGAAATTACAAAGATCATTATATGGGTTAAAACAATCCGGTCGAATGTGGTATAATCGACTAAGTGATCACTTGATGAAAAATGGATATGTAAATAATTCAATATGCCCTTGTGTTTTCATTAAGAAAACAACATCCGGATGCGTAATTATTGCTGTATATGTTGATGATTTAAACATCATTGGAACGAATAAGAAAATTCAAGAAGTTGTGTCATACTTGAAGGAAGAATTTGAAATCAAGAATCTTGGAAAAACCAAGTATTGTCTGGGTTTACAAATTGAACAAAAAGAATGTGGAATGTTTGTTCACCAGAAAAATTATACAGAAAAGATCCTTAAACGTTTTAATATGGATAAATCAAATCCTTTAAGTACTCCAATGGTTGTTAGATCATTAAACATAAAAAAAGATCCATTCCGTCCATGTGAAGATGATGAAGATATTCTTGGTCCAGAAGTACCATATCTAAGTGCTATCGGTGCCCTTATGTATCTTATAAATTGTACAAGGCCCGATATCTTTTGCAGTAAATTTATTGGCAAGATTTAGCACATATCCAACAAAGAGACATTGGAACGGAATTAAACATATATTCCGTTATCTACGAGGAACGACAGACTTGGGACTTTTGTATTCAAAAGATGCTAATCCAAGTATAATTGGTTATGCCGATGCTGGATACTTATCTGATCCACACAAGGCACGTTCCCAAACTGGATATGTATTTACTCGTGAAGGCACTGCAATCTCTTGGCGTTCACAGAAACAAACGGTCGTAACAACTTCATCAAATCATGCCGATATTATTGCACTACATGAAGCAAGTCGTGAATGTGTGTGGTTAAAATCAATGACCCAACATATCCAAATATCATGTGGATTATCATTCGACGAGAAACATGTGATACTATATGAAGATAATGCTGCATTTGTTTCTCAAATGAAAGAAAGATACATAAAAAGCGACGGAACTAAACATATTCCTCCTAAGTTCTTTGCATTCACCAAGGAGCTTGAGAAGAATAAATGTATTGATGTTCGTCACATTCAATCAAGTGAAAACTCATCAGATCTCTTCACAAAGGCACTTCCTACGACAATATTGAGAAAGCACATATATAATATTGGGATGCGCAATCTACGAAATTTGTGAAGAATTGTTCGTGTCAACATGATGGGGAGTTTACGTGACTGCACTCTTTTTCCCTTACTATGGTTTTTATCCCAATGGGTTTTTCATAGTAAGGTTTTTAACGAGGCAGTATAAAAACACGTAATGAATACAATCATTATGGTCATCATCACAAGGGGGAGTGTTGAAAAATAATATTTAAAATGTGTGTATTGAATATTTGAATGTTAAATATTTGAATGCTGAAAATAAGAGTTGTAAATATTGAAAATTAGTGTGTGATGATGTATGTAATGATGTATTTTATTTTTGGATTATTTGTAAAGAAATTCTATAAATAGCCTCACAATTTGTGAAGAAATACACAATTGAGTTGAGAGAGAAGAGAGAAAAATTTTATAAAGTGTGTAGTTTGGTAAATTTTGAAAGTTTGAGATTTTTACTTTTTACCATAAATTTTTACTTTTTCATAACACTTTTATGTCTTTTAATTTTTAATAATTTTAATATTTTTTTATCGATAGCGCTAATGTGATACTTTATGTGTCAACATCGTACCAACATTTCCGCATAAATGTCACGTGGGTGTGTATTTTGTTATCTTCATGTTGACTAATTTGACATTTATTAATAGATTGATTGATGGTTGGGAAAACTTAATAAATATGGTGGTTGACAAAATAAATATGGTGCTTGTTAGTTAAAAAATGTGGAGGATTTTGAAACATATGTTTCACCGCAAAATTGTCTATAAATAGTCTTCGTCCACCGTCTTGAAAAGCATCCCAAAATGAAAACATAAGAAGCAATTGAGAGAACTTCTTGAGAGAAATTAAGAGTTTTTTGTGTAGAATTGAGATAGGAAAATATTGAAGAGTTTCTTGTAATATTTTCACCATAGCATAAAGACTATTGCTCTCTTTCCATAGACATAAACAAATTGCCGAACCATGTAAATTTCTTTTGTCTCATTTCCTTTATTATTTGCTCGAATATATAATTTTCTACAAGATGCATCACACCAAGTTTAATAAACTGATATAAGAGCTTTTGGATGTAATTTTCTCTTGAATTTAAAAGTATTCTCCGTGGTTGTTGAAACGTCTACTACTCGTATTTTTTCAAAATATACTAGAATTTTTTTCCCCCATTCTATACTACTTTCGGCTGAATATACACATATATAAATATATAACATTTTGAAAACCATTTTAAAAATTAAACCAACACTATTATTTAAAATCCAAAATAAAATAATTCAAACTTAAAATCGTAAAACATGGACCAATCTAACCTAACATTGTTTCAAAAATAAACTTAACTCTAACATCCTCTCAAAAACATCTCAAAAGCATCACAAATAATAAAATCTTAAAAGTAACTTAAATCATTAGCATAAGTCATAAACATAAGTGCGCAAAACTAGCTACTGTCCTCGGGTTATGTGCACCTTCAGCCTAGCTAGTTTAACCATCAAGTCCTCTATTAACATCAATATCATGCTCAACTACATCGACCACACCTAGTGAGTCTATTGACTCAACAAACCCTAACCATGATAACAAGTAATACATATACAATCCACATGCAACAGTGAAAATATTTTTACTTAAAATACCTTTTCATGAACATGCATAAACTTAAATATTTTTCCTTTCCTCGTATCATATCATATTTCCTTTCAGGAGATCATATCATATTTCATTACATCATATATGTATACGTTTTCCTTTTATTGAATTCAGATCGTTAATTGTAACTTTCATATTAGCTGAAGATCGATGGATCCATCTATGTATAACCACATTACTGGGCGACGAGGACATCAGTTGTGATGCTCTTCTCCCACATCTGAAAAATGAAAGATTTTAAATGAGTTTATAATGGCTTAGAATGGACTTCTATAGCAACTGGGTTAATCATTTTCGTAAAACGAGGACGAATACGAAGTAGTTGCTATAGGGGCCCATTGTGCAGTCACGCAGACGCGGGCCCGGGCTCGAGGAGTGACAGAATGGTATCAGAGCCGATCATCGGCATGGAACACCGAGAAATAAGTGCTATGCGGGGCAAAGTGCTACGTGCATGAGAGCCGCATCTTGAACCTGCGGGGCAACGTGCTACATGACGGGAGCCACCTCTTGAATCTGTAGGAGCCACCTTTAGATTCTCGGTGCTGGTGGATCGAGGGGTCAGGTCGCGACGAGGACGTCGCGTTCTGAAGGAGGGGTGATTGTGATACTCTTGTCCCACATCTGAAAAATGAAAGATTTAAAATGAGTTTATAATGGCTTACAATGGACTTCTATAGCAACTTTGGTTAATCATTTTCGTAAAGCGAGGACGAATACGAAGTAGTTGCTATAGGGACCCATTGTGCAGTCACGCAGCCGCGGGCCCGGGCTCGAGGCGTGACATCAGTGACACTCTCACCCGTCAACTGAGCATTGGCCTTACATATCATCGTATCATCATAATCATCGTATTAGTCACAATCACTTCACCTCCTTCAAATTTTTATATTTTCATCGCTTATAAAAATCATGCACATATAAATCATTTTTCTTTTAACCCAAGCATGCAACATATATTTTAGCATTAACGCTTCATCATAAGAATTCCTATAAACATTTGAAATAAATGTTTTAACCTTATTTACAACATTCAGGGTACTGCAGGATGTCTAACATTTTTCAGGTGTAAAATGGCCGTTTTACCCTTGGACTTAGAATTTCTTGATTTTGACTTTTTCCTTACTTTTATTAATTCGAGATTATCCACATAATTATCTAAGCTTAATTTTTGACTTCTAATATTTTTTTTTAACTTAATCTCAAGGATTTTGATTTAATTCTTAATTACTAATTCGTGAAGCGTTTTAATCTCGATTTAATTTAAACTTAAATATTTTCTTCCAAACGTTAAACATAGAGTTTTTATACCTAAACAACCCTCGTGAATCATGAATCGATCCCCGTGGACCATGGTTCGAACACTTTTCCATTTAGTTCACTATTTTGAACCTAACTTGTTCAATCGAGCCATCTCTCTTTTTTCTCGAACCACACCCGAGCCACCTAGAACCATCCCCTGACCAGACCACCTAGGAACCCTACTGACCATCCCTGACCCACTTAACCAGCCCCTAGCCCATTCCAAGCCCCCTGCACGTGAGCCGCAGTTGCCCCCCTTAAGCACTTAGGACTCCTATTCGAGCCATCGTCGACCCCAAACCCTCCTGACCCTTACTGGACCACCCTTCGCCCTAGCCTGGACCACCCCAAACATTCTATGTATTTTATGTTGGAAAATCAAGATCTTGTGTAAGATTATCACTCCATCCAATTACACGTCTACGTTACGGGAATTAAATGCAATTAATAAACCGAAAATCAAATTTTAAGTTTGAAAACTTGATGGATCAAAATTCAAAACGAGATCTTAAAATATCCTACATTAAATTCTCGGGAAAAAAAGTATACATTAAATTCGATTTTTTTTGGTGACGAGTGCATGTTGTTAATGGATTCAATAATTTTCAATTACAATAAACTATTTGATGTCAATGATTTACAGTTAATTTGACATCGAAAGTGAAATTTGAGATGAAATCTTCGTATTCGGGACTTAATTGCAACGATACCCCTCACCAATTCAAAAATAAGAATAATAAAGCATTTCGCCATTTTCCTATACCAATAAACAATGTGCCATCATCTTATGACATAAAATCAAGAAACCGACGATTTGTATGATAAGATATCTAGTTAAATTTTACTAAACTGTTGCTAGATTTGGCGACGGTTTTAGCAAAACCGTCGCGAAATTTAGCGACGGTTTATTAAAACCGTCGCATTGCTTAAATTTAGCGACGATTTTATCAAAACCGTTGCTAAATTTAGCAACGATTTTAAGCTAAACCGTCGCATATTTTAATTAACGACGGTTTTGGGTCGTATATTTTAAATTAACCACGGTTTAGGATAAACCGTCGCTAAAAATTTTAAATTAGCGACATTTTATTAATAACCGTCTCTAAAAGCGACACTTTTTAATTAACTGTTGCTAATAGCGACAGTGTATGAAGCGACGGTTTATAAAATTACCGTCGCTAATAACGACATTAGCGAAGGTTAATCAAAAAGCGTCGCAACTTCTCTATAAATACAACCGTTCCCACTCCATTTTCTTCACACCACTTCACAACACTTAAAATTTTTCTCTTACACGATTTTAGTTTCGATTTAGGGTCAATTTTTTTCCCTTCGCTTTATTGTAAATTTTTAAGTGTTAGTTAAGATCATGAATGTTGTTAGATTTATTAAATTATTAAAAGGAATTTTTTTTATTTTACTGAAACAATTAGCGACAGACATCATCACAAAACCGTTGTCGTTGAACGCACTTTTAACAACACCATCAGTTACAACAATTTTTAAATGGCATTTTTGTCGCATTTCCTTCATTATTTGCTCGCATATATAATTTTCTACAAGTTGAGAGTTGAGATAGGAGAACCGTTTTGCGTTTTTGTAGTAGTGAGAGTTGAGATAGGAAAATAGTGAAGAGTTTCTTGTAATATTTTCTCCATAGCATGAAGACTATTGCTCTCTTTCCAATAGACATAGATAAATTGTCGAACCATGTAAATTTCTTTTGTCTCATTTCTTTCATTATTTGCTCGCATATATAATTTTCTACAAGATGCATCACACCAAGTTCAATAAACTGGTATAAGAGCTTTTGGATGTAATTTTCTCTCCAATTTAAAAGTATTCTCCATGGTTGTAGCTCAAAAAAGATATTCTCGACAATATTGCCCAAAGAAGGGTTGGTCTTGAACTTGTCTAAGGTGTTGCTGGAACTATGACAAGTACAAAGTTCAAGGTGGAAAAATTTAATGGAGCAATCCATTATTTTACTATGCTCCTTGCCAAACTCCTACGAAAATTTCATTGATACTATGATGTACGGACATGTAAATATTACTACGGAAGAGATTAAACTGCTTTAAATTGAAAGGAGTTGGAGAAAAAAATCGAAAAATAAAAATTATGGGTCGACAGAAATTTTTTCTGCAAGAGGGAGAATGGAAACAAGAAATCAAGATCATGGAAGGAGCAAACCTAGATTTAAACCTAATTTCAGACCTAGAACATTCAAGTACTACAAATGTAACAAAGAATGATATATTAGAAGGGATTGTCCAGAATGCAAAGGCACTGGAAAGGAAAAACTTATGATTCTGGAAATTCTGCATTAGAAAATAACAATGCAAATGTTCTTACAGTTTCTAAACATGACTCATGCGATGAATGAATATTTGATTTAGGATGCTCATATCACATATGTCCTCGTAAGGACCAGTTTGCAACCTATCAATAACTGGATGGGGCAAGGTTCTTTTAGATGACAACAAAGCCTGTAAAGTTGTTGGTAAAGGCACAATAAGCTGTCGTGCACGGGTCCACGTCAAAATCGCATGGATGCACAATTTTGATGCGCACCCACGCGCGACACCTTAAAAGCATAAATCCAGCTTTCAACTTAGAATCCTAACCCTTTATCAAGAATTCTCACATCTTGCTGCCACCACTAGGCGCACCACCACCACCATCTCGTCGCCATTTGCTCCTGGTTTTCTGACAACCATCATCGGACCGCTCACCATTGCGAACAGTGCACATCCTCCGTTACTCTTTGTCTCCGTGTACCACAAATTCATTCGGTCACTTCCTCCACTCAATCCTTCGGCCATCCGCATCTGGTTATCTTGCCACTGCACACCACCGTGTGCCGACCACCACGACTGCATGTTGATATCTCGCAGGGGTGCGAGTGTCTTCTGCCCAGAGCTTTTTATTCAACAAATTTATTATTATTTTAATTTTAATTTTTTAAATTTTGACTCCTAAAAACATCAAGATTAGTATAAATGAGCGATTCAAAAACATGTGATCAAACAAAATTGGATTGGAAATGTAAAAATGAATTAAAAACGTGAAAAATGAGAAAAACTTATGGGTTGCCTCCCACACAACACTTATTTTATAGTTCTCGACCCAAGTTTTCTTCACCCCTAAATTCGGTTCAGCAAACGGGACGATGTTCGCGTTCCCCACTTCATTTCCAAAGTAGTGCTTCACTCGCTGGCCATTAACTTTGAACGTTTACCCATCATTGCATTTGAGTCAATTGATCCATATGGTTGCACAGTCTTTACAGAAAAAGCCTTGATCATCCCGATTTCAACTTATCATGGAACAACATGAGGCAAGAATTAAGTAACAATACTTGTTGTTCAGGCTCGTAATATCTTCTTAAAATTTTCTTATCATGCCACTTCTTTGTTATCTCCTTATAAACTTGGTGTTTTTGTATGCGTTGTTACGAAACTCTTCTATCTCACTTAGTTGTAACAATCTTTGTTCACCAGCAGCCTTAATAACAAAATTTAATTTCATAACAAAAAGCTCGTTGCTCCAACTCTAGTGGTAAGTTACAAGTTTTCTCAAAAACCAACCTATAGGGAAACATTTCAATAGGTGTTTTGAATGTCATCCTATAAGCCCATAACGCATCATCCATCTTGATTGCCCAATCTTTAAGGTTTGTCTTTATTGTCTTCTTCAATATTTGCTTGATCTCTCAATTGGATATCTCAGCTTGCCCATTTGATTGTGGATGGTACGCGAGTGCCACCTTATCCTTTGCATTGTACTTCGTCAAAAGTGAGTTAAAAATATTATTACAAAAGTGCTTCGTCATTTAGTATTGGTCTTGGTCCCAAATCTAGTAAAGATATTCATTTGCATGAACTTAGCAACAACTCGGACCTCATTAGTACTGGTGAGAATTGCTTCAACTATTTCAAAACATAATCAACAATAAGTAAAATATAAAATTGGCCAAAGGAAGATGAGAAATGTCACATAAAACCAATACCTCAAACGTCAAAGAGCTCAACCTCCAAAATATTTGTCAGTGGTAACTCATGACGCTTCTAAATATTTCCAACCCTTTGGCATCTATCACATGACTTTACTGAAGTATAATTGTCCTCAACTAAACTAGGCCAATAAAAACGGACTGTAATACCTTTGTTGCTATTCTTGACGCTCCAAAATGGCTACTATAAGGTGAAGAGTGACATTGTTCGAGGATTGCTTGTGCTTTTTCTTACACCACACACCTTTTAATCACTTGATCAGCAAATCCTTTAAACACGAAATGCTCATTCCACAGATAAAATTTTACATCATGAAATAACTTCTTCCTCTAATGGTGATTCAACTCTAGGTACAGTACACCACAAGAAAGATAACTAGCGATATTGTATAACATGAAAGTTTAGAAGTTACAACAAAAAGTTGTTCATCTAGAAATGTCTCATTGATGGCTCCTCCTTCAACTCTATATTTCAAAACCAAACATGCTAAATGATACGCTGTCAAATATTTGCTACCATTCTTGTCTTTGACTTCAAGGTCAAATTCTTGCGGCAGCATTTTCCACCTTATCAACCGTGGCTTCGCGTCTTTTTTGGCAAACAGGTAATGAACATTTGCATGATCAGTAAAAATAGTTACCTTGGTGTCAATGAGATATGTCCTGAATTTATCAAACGCAAATATCACTACAAGTATTCCTTTTTCCTTTGTGGTGTAATTCATATTTGATGTATTCATAGTGAGACTTGCATAGTAAATTGCTCTAAACGTCTTCTATCTTATTTTTTTCATAATTGCTCCAACAGTAAAATCATTATCATCACACATCAACTCAAATGACTCATTCCAATCGAGCACGATGATGATATTTTAGAAAAATTTTTTATATATCTTTAATTTATAAAGTAACTCTTAAAATATATTTAATTAATTTTTTTAATTCATTAATATTTCTAATGAATATCAATATATTAATTATTTTAGATTTTAAATCGATGTTTTAATTATTGTGTTTAAAAATATTTTATAGAATAAATTAGTTGTAGTGAATAAAATAATGGAGAATATTTCGAGAATATACTTTTAGTTTATAGCATAGAGTTGATGGATTGAACTTAAATTTTGTATTTGATATAAAAATGATACTAGAAGTGGAAAGATAAGGCAGTCCACGGCAGCAACTATGAAAGGGGGAGGAAGAGACTTTTTTTTTTGTCTGAAGTTCTCAAATAAGTGGTCAATCGGTTGAGTGAATACATATGAGATACTGAGACAAATTAGTGAGAATTCAAGAAAGCTTGAAGAGAGAGACGAGTGAATCCTCAGATTGTAATTGCTTTGTATCAAAAGAACTTCAAGAATAGCTTGTGTCTTGTTAGTTTATTCTTTAAAGTTCTTTGATTGTTGCTTGTGTTCTTGATATTCCATCTGTCCACAGTTGAAAGAAATAATTCTATAATCTCTGACACAAATAATTTATATTTTTAAAATAAAAACAATATAATTATTGTGTATATGTGTGATATAAATAAATGTATTCCCGGACACATATCGATGCTATCGTCATCATTATAATGTCTGTGCCACACGTCCTTCCGATAAATGGTGAGACGTGTGAGCTGCAGTCACCATCCCCAAATACCAATGTGTGGAAAATTGTACTTCTCCCGTAAATGTCAGAATTCAGCAACCCTGTAATGCTGCCACATGTCTCTCTCCATTTCTGCATCTCTCTCATGAGACACGCATATATGTTGGATCCCAAGCTCAATGTTGAAACCGTGCCAAGAATAATCAACAGAAGATTCGTGGATGCTTTTGGTTCGTCTATGTTTGGTTACGAGTCGAATCCGACATAACGGTAACGCTTCGCTTTCCATTGAATATACGCTGGTTTAATGGGATTCTTCTTTTTCTCCCAAGAATGTGTTTTCTAGAAAATTTCAGGTGATTCGAAGGGTATATTTGTGTAGTTGACGATTGAGGGAATAAAATGGGAGGAAACCCACCGGGGATTTGTCTTATTAGGAGCATTAGGGGTAGTGGTTGGACTCTGAGCACGTACAGATATGTCGTTTTGATCGTTACTTTCATAGCTTATGCTTCCTCTCATGCTTCAAGAAAACCCAGTAGCATAGTCAAGAGTGTTCTTGATCCGGAGCCAAACCTTAACTCGGTCAGCTTTCGACCTTGGCCGGTTGGCAATGTATTTGTCAAGGAGGAGTTGGTGGTGATGAGTGATGAAGATACGATTAAGAGAAACAAGGGTTGGGTTCCTTTCAACGGAAAGGATGGGAGGTGGAAGTTGGGAGTGATTGATGTTGCATTTCTTTCTTGTTATTCTGTGGGAATGTACGTGGCTGGGCATTTAGGTGACACATTGGACCTACGGTTATTCTTGACCACGGGTATGATAGGGAGTGGCACTTTTGTGGCGTTGTTTGGGATGGGTTATTTCTTTGATGTCCATGTGTTTTGGTTCTATTTGGCGATGCAAATGGTCGCGGGGTTGTTCCAGGCTACAGGTTGGCCTTCCGTAGTCGCTGTTGTAGGTAACTGGTTTGGAAAAAGGAAGAGAGGACTTATAATGGGTATTTGGAATGCACATACTTCGGTTGGTAATATTGCTGGATCGTTACTTGCTGCCAGTGTTCTACAATATGGATGGGGTTGGTCTTTTATCCTTCCAGGCGCATTTATATTCACGAGTGGGATAATTGTATACTTATTTTTGCCTGCTTACCCTGAGGAGGTTGGGTTTCCTAGACTAAATGGTCCATCTTCCGAGTTCGTAGCGGTACCAGAAGATGTAGAAGCTCAGAGAACGGAAAAGTGTGCCGAGGGCAATGAGGTGGATGGCAGAAATCTGGCCAATTCTGGAAATAGAAGAAGTGTTGGACTCCTTGAAGCTTGTTCAATACCAGGAGTTATTCCATTTGCATTGTCTCTCTTTTTCGCTAAGATGGTTGCATACACGTTTCTCTATTGGTTACCATTCTACCTTAGCCAGACTGGTATTTTCGAAGCTCTTCACTTGATGAATATATCTTATTATGCCCTTGATATATGTTTGCATTTCTATGCAGTTTCCGTCGTATTTAATCAATATGCGTCCACAATATATAGGGAAAAGCTCTCTCCAGAGCTATAAGCCATCTTTACAAATCAATCTAAACATAGAACTTTATCTGTTTTGGTTTTAACCTATCATTCTAAACACAAACTTTTTTGTATCTTTTTTAGTTAATTGACAAATAGTTGGATGTGTTGTCTTGCTAACTACTGTTTTCAGCGAAGTTACAAGTGAAGATCCTCTAAGACCAAAATTGGGGATGCCAGAATTGAACCATTTTTGTATGATTGCCTAGTTGTTAAAAGATTCAAGCCAAAGGAATCTCATTAGTTGTCTAGTTGTGTAGCATAAGCTTTAGTCATGTTACGTATAATAGCCTGGCGGATTCTATTCAAGAACTATTGTTGACGAAGTAAAGCGTCACTCTGTTTGATTTTCTTTTTTTTATTATTTGGAAATGCATCTGGGAATGCTTCTGAGCTCGTTATCACTTCTCATGTTGTTTGTTTGTCAATGTTTAAATCGATTTCTTGGCATGTTGATTGCACAGCCATCGAGGGACACTATATGTCAGTAAAGACGGCTGGAAATCTTTCGACTCTGTTCGATGTCGGAGGAATATTTGGTGGGGTTCTTGCTGGTTATATTTCTGATAAGCTAAAAGCTCGAGCTACCACAGCTGCCAGCTTCATGTATGCTGCGATTCCGGCAATGCTTCTATACCATAGATACGGTAGCACATCAAGGGCTGTTAACATTTTGCTCATGATGATAGCTGGTCTGTTTGTGAACGGGCCGTATGCACTCATCACGACTGCAGTCTCTGCTGATCTCGGCACTCATAGTTCTTTAAAAGGCAATTCTCGAGCACTTGCAACAGTTACGGCTATCATTGATGGTACGGGTTCTCTGGGTGCTGCTCTAGGCCCTCTTTTGACCGGATTTCTTTCATCCAGCGGATGGGATGCAGTTTTCTTGATGCTCATAATTGGTGCTTTCGCTTCCGGTCTGCTTTTATCTCATCTAGTTTTGATCGAATTAAGAGAAAAAGTAACCAAACATTCAGAGAGGAGACGCAAAAATCTCACTGGTATATATTTCTTATACTCTTAGTCTTTGGGTTTTGCTGGAGCACGACGATAATCCAATTGCGAGAACCCATTGCTTTATTTCAAATTTGTGTTGCTGTTACAGGGCCTGGATCCAATATTCCCCTTTTGAATGACCAAGGATGGAGGAGTTAATATGGTAATCTTTGCTTCAAAATCTAAATCGTCGTGAATAAAATATTCGAGGAGTTTCCTGCGAAACAAGAAAAACTACAACGGTTTACGGTGGGCAAATATGCTGCAACAGTTCATTAAGGAATCCCTTCCAAACATACCTACACTTGTGTTACTGTTCTGTTTGTCCTCGTTCTTCTTCGAACAGAGAGGGGAAATACACGCGTAGTCTTACGATTTGTTTTTGTGTATCATTATTTTTATTGTTTTCGTTGTTATTATTGTTTATTTGATGGACGTATATATGTTATCATCAGATTTTGTGGTTATAATTTTGCAATTCATTACATATTATTTACTGTTGTTATACGTGAAGTTTGTGGGATGGATTAAGTGTGGCATAGTCTCTGGACGAAAGATGTAAAATATCTCTGTTACGAACCTTTTTATAATTTTGTGGATTCTTTTAACATTTCTGAAAACAAAAAATCCAAGCCTTAATATATATATTATATGTTATCCGGTACTTCTATTCAGATTTGAATAGATTTCTCAAACCTCCAATTCTTTTGGATTTAACTCTGAAGATCCAATTTGATCTATTCTCTCTGATACAGTACCAGAACAGAGCATTCTATTGAATTGACGTCCATCTATCTTTATTCCATATGATGTTCGGCCTTGAAGCCTGTAAATGTGCTTGGAGTCATTAAACTTCGCAGTCGTCTGCTTCGTCGTCTTCTTCGGACTTGCCTTCAAGTTTCATATTCTGGTACCATTTGGCACACACGATGTATATGATCAGATCAATAGCCGTCAACCCGGCTAGAAGAAAGTAAAACCGGTCTAGATGACCCTTGTTAAGGTTCCCCGGGATCCATCCGGGCATATTATCCTCGGACGATATCTTGATCACGATAGAAACAAGCAAACTGCTTACGTAGTTCCCCAATGAGATGGAGGTCATACACAAGGCGCTCCCGAAGCTCTTGAGCCCGTCTGGCGCCTGCGCGTTGAAAAACTCCAACTGACCTACATACATGAACACCTCAGATGCACCGATGAGCGCGTACTGAGGGACCTGCCAAAAGATGCTCAACGAGCTTGACCCTTGACAGTGTTTACAATCCTTTCTAGCATACTTGAGCCTGTAGCACTCGACAACGCCAGCAGCGATCATGGCCAGGATCGCTATAACAAGGCCGATTCCCATCCTCTGAAGCTCGGTGAGGCTTTTTTTACGGATCCTGAATACGATTGGGTCGATTACTCTTCTGTATAGGAATATGAAGAAGGCAACACTTAGGATGTCGAAGCTGGACATACTTGCTGGTGGGATTCGGAAGTTTGAGATCTCCGTGTTCATTGCGTCGCCTTGTTCGACAAAGAGCGAAGCCATCTGAGTGAAGACGACCGAGTAGATAATGGTGCAGAGCCAAATTGGGATCAGTCTTAATATGCATTTGACCTCTTCAACTTGGGAAATGGGACATAGGCGCCAAGGGTTGCGCGCATTCTCGTTCATGTGGTCCGAATCTCGTGAGGTTACATACGCTGCTCGGTCCAAAAACCTATGCATTCAGTGAAGTCTGTGTTAGCTTTGATACAGATGGATAGACATTGTAGGGTGTTAAAATCACACGTACTCAAAAATTAATCTGCATATACATTTACTCACTTGAAACCATGAGTGTGGAGCATTTTCCGAGCACCTGTGTTCGAGTCCTCTTTACCGCTGTCCTCGCATAGATTATGCTTGCCGGGAGAGAAACTAACCGACAACTTTTTTGTAGCCGCGACGAAGACCTGGCAAAACCGGGACAGGGGATTGCCACTCGGCTTAAAATGTCGATATCTACTGGTACCTGCAACAAAGAGTACAAGAGCTGCGAAAGCGGATGCTGTAGAAGCCCATAATCCAAGTGCCCACATCCCTTCATCCTCAAAGAAACTCAAAATGGTATTCGAAAACAGGGACCCGATGTTCAATGCCAAATAGAAGTAGCTGAAAAAGGCGACTTTCGAGTGCCCTTCTTTCGGGTGCTCTTCATCGAATTGGTCGGCCCCAAAAGTGGCGATGTTAGGTTGGTACCCTCCATTCCCCAGAGCAACCATGTAGATGGAGATATAGAAGAGACTAATCTCCCAGCTCGAATGGGATTCACAATGACTCGTCTCTTTTCCACAGCCATGGGGTTTGAGCAAGAAAATTTGTGTTGATAGTGAGAACAACACGAGCCCCTGGAAACCATACAAACATATTAACATTTTGATAGTTATTTTATAATAGAACCTTGAGCTTTCGAACATAACAAACATAAGATATTTAAGTTTATTATAAACAATTTTATTTTATTTTTGTAAATTATATAATGTATTCCTTAATTATAGTATATATATGTTTAATATAGTACTTACGATGACAAAGATAATCTGAAAAATTGCACAAGTCTTGTATCGTCCCCAATAAGAGTCGCTAAGGAACGCGCCGACGAGGGAGAATATATACACCGTTCCCGTCCATTTGCTTACGCTGTTGGCTGCATCGGCATTGTCTTGCTGCAAAACCCTAGTGAGGAATAACACTAAGTTCACCCCAACTCCGAAGAATGCAAGAGTAGCCAAACCTTGATTCACTACACACAGTTGAACAAGGATAATCACTATTTAAGTACAATGAAGTGAAACTTATAAAATGATTGAATCTGTAATTTGAAACTTACTTTTAAATTTTTTTTAAAAAAAAACGTAATTAGAACATATAAAGAAATTGGTTCTAGCTTATTACAACGATTGCATCTTAATCATATTTAACTTGCTCGATCAAAAAGTTCGCGAGCGGGTAATTTCCTTGATTTATATCTTTCTTTAGTAGTTAATAACACAAAAAGATTAATAGTAGGTGAATAATCTTTTTCTGAACTTTAATATAAAATATGTAATTTATATAAAGAACAAAGAATATAATCATTATTTAATAATTATAGTATATTATACTATACCATATATTAGGAAAAATATATACTTCTATATATAAGAACAAATTTTGGTATCTCAAATATACAATAATTTTATTTTATCAGACAAGAACTGCATGATAACTAATTTAGATTCCCAAACACTCCAAAATTTCCTTCTAATCAGATAAATTTTCCCTACGATTAATGCTCTTATTTTTGTACCTCTAAATTGTACCTTTGTTGAAGACCAAATTGACAAACAACTGACTTTCTTGAATAAGAAAGAACAGGTTTCTAAAACAAATTAACATAAATATACGATACGACGTTTTAATGAATGGTGTTTAGAATTGGAGCACCTAACTTCATCACATCAAAATGTGAAAAAATTAGTGGTTATTTATGCATAAAACCCAGGATTTTAACAAATTTCATTAATGAAACAGAAGTGATTTGATATCGTCTTTTTCTCATTCATATATGTTTTTATTAAAATTATTAAGTTCACCGAAAATTCTTGGAATCGAATTTTATTGGTTTGATCCAATATAACTTTAGTTACACGTAATGTTTAAGAAATACACACACACGCATATTTATACACACAAATACCACATAATTCCGTGTCTGAAAAAGGCTATCTTATATAGAAACCCCTTAAATCTAATATATCTAAGTTTTTAAGAAGAGTAGGGTTTGAACCTCATCAACACACAGACACATATAGACATATGTATGTGTGCGTTTATGTATCATGAACCTCTGCAAATTCGAAGCTAAAAAAAATATTAAGATTAGGTCTCTTGAGATATAGTACCACGGGTCGACCATACTCATATTTACAATAAAAAATAATATTTATATTTTTTCATGGGTAAACCAAATAGAAGATCTATCTCAACAAAATGACCCATGACACCGTCTCACAAAAATTTTTGTGAATATATTTTATAGAGATCGAGGTCAAACAGGGTTGTCTTACATATTTTTATGAGTCCACTATGTGTGAGTACTGTACCACATGAATGGGTTTTCAATTAGAAAAGATCACAAAACCGACATAAAATAAGAGTGAATTTGGGAGATTTTCCATACTAAATTAGCACTGATATATTATGAAAAATATACCTTGAAAAATAAACAAAAGGTGTTTACTGTAGAAAACTTTTAAAATCGAAACTAACAGTAAAGCCTACCCTTCATATACCTAATTTAATCGCCAATCAATGTGGAGAGAGTAGAACAGAAATCTGAGTTAAAGAGTTTGACACACACCAGAAAAAATGTCATGATCAAGTCTGATTTACTAAACACCACAGTCCACAATTATTATATGGGAATTAATGGTATCGCATGTACACAATAGAATAATCATTACTATTTATCAAAACCTTTTTTTTTCTATTATAATAATAATAAAATTTTTTAATGCATGGTACGAATGATTTTAAAGGTTATGATTTATTATCACAATAAAAGGCGCATAAAACAGACGATTAAGTGGATACTAATTCGACCCCTCTCTTTATTAATATTATATGGAATTGTGGAAACATGCAAGGATATCAGATGATGAACTTGCTTAAAAGAGATGGCGAGAAAAGCCGAACTTAGTTATATATTGTGGATGTAATACATATATATTGCAATTTTGCATGTATATATATTGTGGTTGTAACACACATACACACACACACACACATATATATATATATATATGTATATATATATGTATGTATATATATATGTATGTATGAAGGACTTACAAAGAATTATAACTCCCGCAACCCATTTTCCACTTTTATCTCTTAATGCTGGCTTCCCATGCATATCAACACTTCCATCGCCGGTAAACCTTTCTTCTTCCCCCTTCAAATGAACCTATATATCGGAGAAAAAAATTAAAAAAAAAAATCGTGTTTATATTTATTTGTTCCATTTCGCGAAAAAGTAAACTATTCAATTAAAAATAATGGACATATACAGCTAACTAAGTAGATATGGGAATTGACTATAACCTCCTTCGATACTATTTCTAAGGATGATGCCATTTGATGAAGAGAAGAAGCAATTGTATATGTTCGGTTTTATTGAATAATTATGGGAATAAAAGGCTGTTGAAAATAAGTGGGAGTTTTTGGAGGGGTATATATAGAGGT